>NW_024412620.1:1012164-1121743 GCF_014898765.1 Herpailurus yagouaroundi
TCTTTCTTTCTTTCTTTCTTTCTTTCTTTCTTTCTTTCTTTCTTTCTAATAGCTGCCTAAGACTCTAGGTCTCTTCTGTCAAAAAAATTTATGGACTAAACTATTTCTTGGGGAATATTGTTTTCTTCCCCTTGCATCTTTGCAAATGATCTAGAATCATGCTGATTTGTATGCAAAAAGGGAGAAAAATATTAGAGATTATCCCTCCAATCTCATGGTTTTTGAATAAAGACATTTTTATATTTCACTTCAAAAATAGCACCAGGAAGATTTGATGGAATAGATGTATATTTGCCACTTCTTTAAGGTGATTGGGACTTTGTGAATCCCGAGATAACCCTTTCTCCTGGAAGTCTTTTTGTTTTCCCACCTGGTATCTCTGGTGTTGACAGACTGTGGAGAGCCATAATGCCATCTTGTGACCATGCAGGTTTATAGCATGTTGGTCTACTGATGGAGCCTTGCTAACCTGTTTGTTCATTCCTTCATTTATCCATCCATTTGTACATCAAATATATAGAGAACACCTGTTTGCCTAGCAGTGCGTATAGTAAGGTAATGAGTAAAACTTCATTTCTGCCCTTGCAGTATCCACACATAGGAAAAACTTCACCCATATGTGCATGGATCACATACACACATGCACATGCACACACAAGAGGAACACAGAGTAATACTGTAGTACTGTAAGGCTTACATCAGAGGCATGTAAAAGAAACATGGTTGGGGGCACCTGAGTAGCTCAGTTGGTTAAGCATCCGACTCTTGATTTCAGCTCAGGTCATGATCTCACAATTTGTGGGTTTGAGCCTCGCATTGGGCTCTGTGCTGGTAGTGCAGAGCCTACTTGGGATTTTCTCTCTCTTCCTCTCTCTCTGCTCCTCCCCCACTTGCACACACTCTCTCTTTCTCTCAAAGTAAATAAATAAAATGAAAAAAGAAACATAGATGAGGAGACACCTAAGAAGAAATGGCCCACACTGGTTGGTAGGGTAGGGAAGGAGACTGGGAGGAAATGACACCATCTACGTTTTTTCTGTTAATCTGTCAGTATAAGGGGAAAATGGGAGTTTCTATTGAACAGGTATAAGATTTCACTTATACAAGATGGTTAAGTTGTAGAGATCTGCTGCACAACATTGTGCTTAGAGTTAACGATGCTGTATTACAGAATTAAAAATTTCTTAAGGGTGCAGATCTCATGGTACGTATTCTTACTATGTGAGATAGAGACAGAACTTTAATGTGGCAAGTTCATGATGTTGCCACACACTCTTAACCGTTCTGAGTCCTTAAACACCTAGGAGGTAGTGTGACCCTAGTATCAGTAAAATTATAATCATTCATTATTTGTTCAAGAGTGGCTGAGTCACCTTTTTATTTTGGGAACCTATCTGACTCTTCTTTACATGAAAGAGAATTGTTTCTTAAAAAATAAATGGAAAATCATGGTGTTTGGACTACCTAAGTTAATAGGCGGCTATTACAGTCTACCCATGGGTGGTCTCTGTAAGAAAACCAAAAAAGAAACAAAAAACGGTTAGAGGGTGATTACTTTTGACTAAAGATTAATTGCTACCCAACAGAAGAAGCATTCCTAATAGAGCCTTCTGTATGTTATCTTTGCAAAATGACTTCGTTGACAGAAAGATGTAGGACAGTTTTGCATGTGGATGATAAAACATCAGTGTCGCCAAGGATCTCTTCCTGAGTTATTAACACCCAAATCTAATTAGGAGATTTCAGCTAAGGGTTGCAGAATTACTTTTCATGAGATTTGGTTGATTAAGTCTTAGGATGCTCACAATCCAGTTTTCGTGAGAAAGAAACTATTATTCAGTAGAATGTGTATTTTATAAAACATAAAATCTGTCTATAAAATATGTTCTATAAAATCTATATGCAAAACATCATAATCATTTTAATAAATTGTGCTCTAGATTAATAATTTTTACAGTTTTGACATCTCTATGTTTTTGATTTTGTTAGGTATTAATGAGATAAAAACACCTAGAGGTACCCAGTAATCCCACACAAAAAGCTAGAAGTTACTTTATTACTAACTTCTACATAGGAACCCTTTATTGAATTTTTATTCCAGCTTAATAATTGCTAAACATTTATTTTTTATACTTTAAGAAATAACTAACTTTCAAGAAATTTAAAAAATGTTACCTTAGATGTATTTCATAGGACTTCAATAGGTTAGCTGCTACTTTGGGCTCTGATTTTTTTTTTTTTTTGTTTATTTATTTATTTATTTATTTACAACATTTATTTGTTTTTGAGACAGAGAGAGACAGAGCATGAACAGGGGAGGGGCAGAGAGAGAGGGAGACACAGAATCTGAAACAGGCTCCAGGCTCTGAGCTGTCAGCACAGTGGGCTCTGATTTTTTGAAATCTGATCCACTCAAGTGTTCCTCTAACAACTAAAATGGAAATGATAATTGTTAATTTTAGGAGGCTTACATATTTTTTGATTACCACTCATTATATTATTATTATTTTTCCCCCCGAGAGAGCATGTGCTCATGTGTGTGCATAAGAGGGAGGGGCAGAGGGAGTGGAAGAGAGAGAATCCCAAGCAGGCTGCAAGCCCAACATGGAGCCCGACTCGTCCTTGGTCTCAGGACCATGAGATCATGACTTGAGCTGAAATCAAGAGTCAGATGCTTAACTGACTGAGCCACCCAGGTGCCCCAACACTCATTATATTAAAATGTACTTAGAAATTTGAGATACCACAGACTTACTATGTTGTAAATTTTGTGGGTAGGATAACCTAACCTGGGGTAAATTGGAAGTTTGCACAGTAACTTGAATAATTTTCTACTATTTTGGATGTGGGGACAGCTTGATATATTTAAGATCTTGGGATTTGCCTATCCTGTTTTGTGAAAATGTTCTGAACCCAGTGTGGGAGCCCAGAACAGTTAGTGACATATATTTTATGTCTTCTGTGGAGTCCCAGAAGGGATTCCAGAGATGAGAACTTGAGCTAGGGAAGTAATCAGCCTTCCTTTATTTAAGCAAAAGTGGAACAGTCCACATTTTTCCTCCTGTTTCCTTTTGAAGGCAGAAAATCTGTTAGGTCTTAAGGATATCAAGGCCTGTAAATAGTTCTTAACTTTCAGTCAAATGATCCAAAATATCAGATCAATTGGAATTGGTCTGATATATATATATATATATATATATATATATATATATATATATGAAGGAACAAAGCTACAAAAGAAAATTAGAATCTAGTACAATAAGAAGTAATGAACAGGATAATGAGGAGTCAAATAAAAACTTTAACCATCCTTATTTTTTTGTGAGTTCTGGATATATGTTAGTGGTTAGCCAGCTTCAAATAAATCTGGAGCTGTTTGAGGTTCGTTTGAAAAACTGGGTCTGTCGAGGTGCCTGTTAGCTTTATCTATTACTGGTCCTCAGTAGCAAAGTAGATACACAGGAGTTTGGACTGATAGTGAAAGTGATGTTTGGAAAATTATGAAAATTCTTTTAAAAAGGTTGTTTTCATTAACATAGAAAATGTTTGCCTTAGATATAACACAAAGATGTCTATAAAAAGAAATGTCAAAGATTGTTTTAGCTATTTATTTGCATATCTTCTATCACCTTTGTAGACATCTGTCCATTCTCACGTTTTCTTGTTAAATAATATTTTGATTTTGAAATGTCAAGTTGGATAATTCCCTTCGTGTATTTCATGAGAAATGTTTTTGAAGTTACTAAGTAAGCCCGATTTTATGTCACAAAGATTATTTAACGTCTGTATGCTCTGCTGGAGTATAAGATCTGCAAAGGAATCTATTCTATTTATATCACTTATTATTGTACCTAGATCCTAGCCCAGGTCCTACTGCCTGGTATGCTCCAGATTTTATCTGTAGAATTAATTAATTCAGTATCATGCTTAAACATATTTGAATATTTTTTAATTCATTAAAATTACTTTATTAATAAAAGCAAAAGTGAGATAAATAGGAATGTACAACATTTAAATGAAAGACAAGGTACATGAGCAGAAAGATAGTATGGAAAGAGAATGATAACAGTAGAGGAAGAACTTCTAGTTTCCAAACAGTGCCTGGCACATAGTAGGTCTTAATAAATATTTGGTAACTGATTCAAAAAAATTTTGGTGGTGTAGTAGGTATGAAGCAATGATGATTTTTTAAGAGAATCTTAGAAATAAGAATCTAATTGAATATAAAAGGTATATAAAAGAAATGTGAAAAAATTTGCTAATTATTTAGGATATGTTTTATATGAAATATATGGAAGATTTAACTCAGGACTATGACTTAGGCTCTAATATTCTTCTTAGGTGTTACTACTCTTCATTTAATTGTAAATGCTTTTGTGAGTTTTATGCCAAGCAACCTTAATTTGAATATATTAATGACCTCTCAGATTAAATTTGACTTTTATATATTGAATAATTTTAATTATCTGTAGTGGGCTCTATTAGAACTGCACATTTAATTAATTTAATTTTTTAAACCTTCTGAATTACTTATATTGTTTCTGTGTTAATAAACTTCATGAATATATACATTATATATTTCCAATTTAGTGCTCCGATGCCATACCTGATTGGAATACACTCCAGCCTCATAGAGGTAAGTATCTTTCAGACATGAGATACATGTGTGATAAATTAATGAATATAAATAATAGTTAAAACAGTTGTATTTTGAAAGAGAATCAATTGAATAGTACAAAGTAATGATAAGTTTCATATTTAGGGTATACTTACATGATCATTTTCAGAAATACTGTAGTGGAATAATTTCATTTTAGTTAGTATACTGAATGACCATTTTCAATGGCATGAAACCCATGAAAATATGGTAAATTTGGTCAAGATCATATGGTAAATTTTAAGTATTAAAAACTTAGTCCTTGATGAACCACTTTCTATATGGCACTTGGGATCTTTTATATGTTTCTTTTTCACACCTTATTTTGAAGGTCAGAATTTATGTAGTTATGATTCATAAAGGGAAAATGTTTTTATTTTTCAAACTCCATTTTGATACATTTTGTCAGTGTGCTTTTTCAAAATGTGGTTGGAATATACTAATCATGAAGTTTTAAATTAAAATATAGACTTAAAATATTTTTTAGTTTTCAGTCCTGTTGGGGATTTAGAATGCAGTAAGTTTTTTGCAATGTTATCACTTCATTCCAAAATGACTTTTGTGACTTATCATCACTACGGTGAAAAATGTTGGACTTTAAAGACCTTGAACTTGGAATCAGTGAGATTTCAAGGGAAGACTTCTTAGAAAATTAGAAAAAAATAAACAAAAGATTTGGATCTGAACAAAAGACTTGGGTCAATTGCATGGCATTATTATGCTATCTGATTTTCAGTTTTATATATATATATATGTGTGTGTATATATATATATATATATATATATATATATATATATATATATATATTTTGTGTGTGTGTGTGTGCATATTGTACTTTAAGCCAGTTTCTAATCAACAATCTAAATAAGTTAGATTTGGTTTTCTTATTAGTTGTTGTCACTGTATACACCTGATAAGGAAGATCCTGCTGATTATATTATTATTATATAGGAGTGGTGAGGATCATGTCTGGAGAAATCATGTTCGGATGGTAGTCATGAATTATAGAATTCTGCATGTACTCTCATTCTGGTCACTTTCTCCTTTTGCAAAATGCGAGGGTAACATTTTTATTTGTTTAATCATTAATAATATTGGATATATTTTAATGAACTTCTTTAGTAGACTTGTTTTAAGTTTGAAGTCTAAGTTGAATAACATGAGCCTTTATGTTTGTTAATTTTTAGACAACTTGTTTTACATGCCAAGGTACTTTCAGTGAAAGGTCACATTGTGTATGAATAAGTATTTAATCTGTTATCTGATTGTAGAATATGTAACTGGTATTTTCTTCATCAGTATTTTGACTGTACAAAATCTAACCACGTTGGTTGGTATGGTTTCAGAGAAGTCATCATATCTGATTTTGATATTAATGCACATGTCTCTTCTTATTTGATGTATCTAATAGAATACATAATTTTTATAGTATGTTTACTTGTACAGATGAAAACTATTTAAAGTTGTTTATTGTACCTGGTGATGTTCTGTATTTTTTTACATAATGGTTCTATACCAACTTTTAAAACTAATGATTCAGCTTTTCCAAAATATTATAGAAATGGGTACATGTTTTAAAAATTCAGTCATATTTAATTGCATATTTGTTAGACACGTATAGAGAAAATCATTATTTTTTTAAAGGAGCAAATTTAAGAATTTTTTACTTCTTACAGTATTGTCTTGGAGAAACAGTCCATTCTGATTTTAAATTGAGTCAGCACTAAATGAGAAGGTTTACAGCCATGATTAGATTGGTTAATATCTCTGTATCTTTTATACTCTGGACTTACTGAACTGTCTTTTTAGTCAATTATATTTAGTTTATTGGGTTTAATAGTCAATGAGAAGGGGTAATAGGAACTTCAAGAATGTCTTTAAACCAATTGGGTACCATTTAGTAACTTTCTCCTTAATCTATTACAAGATACACATACTGCCATTCGATTCTTATTATGTCATTATCAGGCAGATATTTTTAAGCAAAATTTGATCTTTCTTATTTTATATTAATGGCATTATAGTTCAAATGTGGATATATCCATTTACAAATTTTATGTGAGACTGAACTGAGTAATTTTTTACATTTTGTTTGGTTGCGATTACAATGAATTTTTTTTTTTTTAGGAAGAATCAACATATTCCCTATTCTCTCTCTTTGTCAAGACAGTTTTGACATACGTTTTAGAAAGACTTCTAAACATAATTGTTCAAAGATGTGAAACTAATATCCTTTAAATCTTTCTTTTAATTATTTTTATGTAGTCATGACTGTAAGATGGCTGGAAATCTCTTTTCTTTTTTTTTTTCAACGTTTTTTATTTATTTCTGGGACAGAGAGAGACAGAGCATGAACGGGGGAGGGGCAGAGAGAGAGGGAGACACAGAATCGGAAACAGGCTCCAGGCTCCGAGCCATCAGCCCAGAGTCTGACGCGGGGCTTGAACTCACGGACCGCGAGATCGTGACCTGGCTGAAGTCGGACGCTTAACCGACTGCGCCACCCAGGCGCCCCGGAAGTCTCTTTTTTTAAATTTTAAATTTGCTTCCAAAATAAAGGATAAGGACATTTTGTTCTCCCTGAAAATTAGACTTTAGGGTTGAACTCAAAGGTCTGTAAATGATGGAGGAGCAAGTCAGTAGAGGCTCCAAGTGTGAGCATTGCATTATGTGTTTTAATATACACAAAAGATTCTAAATAAAATGTTGGCTCCATTTTGCAGGAACATGTGATTGCTGACACCGGGTCATTTCCTTGCATTATCGTACATGATACGATAGTCACATTTGTAGTCACATTGCATGGAAGGCTTATATAGAGAGGATGTGAGAGAAAGACTTAACCAACCTTAATACCTTACTCTTGTCCTTAATAACACTTTCAGTCTCTGTCCTAATATTATTTTCTTATTTTTGAAGAAAAAGTCAAATTTTCCTTTTTCTCTTTCCCGAGCCAAGCAAGCTTACGAACATTATGAGATATAATAATCTGAGACAGAGAAAATGTTATCATTTTATATGCTGTATGAATTTTTATTCCTATTTAGAAAATAGTTAAAGCCTGACTTGGAAGGAAACAAAGATAAAAAAGTGCCATTAATCCAAATAAAAAAATTTTAATTACATACTATTTTTCCCTCTTTGCTAATGTAGAATTGTTCTCATTTTAGTGCATCTCAGTGTATTGATTTATTGAAATTAATACATTTTCCATTCTTATTGAATGGTCCCTTGGACAGAATTTAATATTCAGCTATTCTCAGACATTTTTAAACAAAGGGCAAGTTGGAAAAAAGTATACATTTCATGTTAATACTAATTTTCTTTATTCAGAATTTAACATTAGTGTCATAGCAAAACATTTAGGTGTCACATAACCATTACTCCAGGCTATTTAGAGAAACTCATTTTCATCCTTTAACAAATGCACTAAGTTTCTGGATTAACTTTATAGTTTCTGTTAAAGGGAACAACTTAGAATTGAAGGTGAAAATCAAAATTATGACATACTTTTTCCACCGAACACCATTGATATAAATGTATTGTTGCTTATAAAATAGGCTATTTTTGTAGTTATGCTGTAGTTAATTTATAAATAACTACATATTTATGTATGTGAGCCTTTTTTACATTTATGTATACATATGGAAAGGAAAAGAAATGAGTTTATTTATAAATGTTTTGGTGAGAGTGTCACTATTGTAGGTGGTTCTCTGTTAATTTCCAAGAAACAGCCATCCTCTGACTCTTATTTTGGAATAATTACAATGTCTTTTACAAGATAGATTTTTGCTATCATATATCCCCCTGAGAATCCATATTCTACACAGACATTATTGCTTTGTTAACACATACAAATTCCCTACTCTAGACTACCATTTCCCTAGCAAATTTAACATTCTACCTACTATGCAGAGGTTTGAAGTTCTAAATGGATCAGAGAAGTTTCATTCTTGAATAACTTAAAACAAAACAAAAAAAAAATTGGGTTGGCCAATTTAAAATGTAAGGTATTTAATAATTCTCAAAAATAGCTCTTATTCTATAATGTCATTTAAAAAATACTACACTGAAATTAATTGACTTATCTCTACTTGACCTATACAATTATGGAATTCTGAGGTGATGTATTTCATTAATGAGCACCTCATTTTTTTGCATCAAAAAATAATGCTATATTTGCTATCATTTAAATAAGGTGAATAGAATTATATGATTTGTTTAGGTATACATAGTAGTCTAAATAGGGAAGATAAACCTTAAGTATTTCCTTTCTTTAAGGATGAAAAATTTGATGAAATTCTAATTTACTGTCATTAGTCCACATATTGAGATAATTTGACCATTTAACTAAGCTGTCAAACAGATAAGACAAATCAAATAATCTGATAGGCTATTAAATTTCATCTTTTATATTAAATTCATGTATAAATAATGCAACAATTCCTTATTACCTCTCTCTTTATCATTTTTCTTATTCAACTTACAGTCCTCATAAACAGCTTATACTGAATTGGTATGGAAGTACGGAGAAAATGTTTATTAATTTAAAATTTAGTTTACAGTAGTCATGATTTTTGGCTTATGTTAGCCCCATAATGTGATTTTTGCTAAAAATAGGTGTAGAACTGGCCACAAGTTCCTGTATCATTGGACAGAAATTCAGTTGATAAGTTTTTAAAGGATGTAAGTTTTTCTGGTTTAATATAGCCGTTCCGATTTTGTGAGTTTTTGTTACAATATCTCTTTGGTAGTTAAATTACATTTAATATCTCCAAACTAAATCAATGTGTTTAGATGACCAAACATTCTGTTCTAAGGATTTTTTTATCCAATCTTTTTGAACGGTTGTAGACAAACTTACTTTCTTATAAGGCAAAGTTTTTTATATGTTCTTATAATATAGGATTTTCCTTTTTTATCCCCTAAGGCTAATTGTCATCAAGATAATTTTCTCTACATTTCTAAGTTCATTATAGTTTTGGAAGGAAAATATACTAAGATGTTTATTTGTACTTGTGTTTTTTAAACAGAGAGTGAAAAATAAATCATTGGAGGATGTGGTTATGTTAAATGTTGACACAAACACTTTAGAATCACCATTTAATGACTTGAACAACCTACCAAGTGATGTGGTAAGTCTGAAGGTTATTTTGTGGTGAACACATTATCTATCTATCTATCTATCATCTATCTATCTATCTATCTACTTTCTCCTGGACCCTTGAATTACAAAGAATTATTTTTCCCAGGTTTTTTTTTTTTATCTGCAATAAAAGGACTGAGTATGTGCATGGGTGTGAGAGGAATCAGTGTAGATTCTATATTTAATATTTTTACCTTTTGGCAGTTGAGGAGATGTTGAATGAAACATCATATTCCTATTGTAAAAGTAGGATCATAATTAAAAAGCTAGATGCATTCATTAGGCAGAGTTTCTTTAAACGTAAGTCTCTTCATCTCATCTTAATCATTATATTACAAAGTAGGCATTTCTGTCTGCCTAGTGGCATGTCTTGCAAAAGAATGAGAGAGTTTTTGAAGGCAAGAAGAAGAAGGGGGCCAATTATCGGCTTTTGCTTCCCTGCCACCTGCCAGTGCTTTTCCTTTTAATTAATGATCTGATGGCACTGGTCAATATAATAAGAAATGCTTGTACAGTTGGGGTCAGAAAATTCTGGCTTTGATCTCCCTCAACTTTCTGAAACATTTATTTGTTTTCTCTAAATTATTTCAGTTTTATTTTAATCTTTTCTATCCTGCTGAGGGCCGCAAGAATGAAAACCTACACTGTTTGTCATTTGCTTTGGCAGAGCAAAGACTGCTTACTTAGAATTCTATTTGTAAATTAAACTGCAAACCCAGTTTGTCATAAAAGACATCTGATCCTTTTGAAATGACGAAAACTGTCTTTTGTCTGTAAAGGCTGATAAATTAAGTGCCAGTTCTCTTCTGCTCTTTGATCTTGCAGAGGGTTTGTGTGTGTGTGCATGTGTGTGTCTGCAGCCTATAATAGGATATACTCTGTATTTCATGTTAAATAGTCTCCAAAAGTGCATTTTTGGCCTGCATATTCCTTAGAACAGGGCAAAATGCAGGCTAGTGCTGTTTCTGTATATATTTTAATGGCTATTTAAAAATATCTTTATAACATAGTTCTAAGTTAAAAATAACTCTCCTTTTAAAAAAATCCAGTTTTTTCAGGAATATTAAAATCCATAAATAAAAAAACCTTCATCATATATTTTTCTGCATTATTGCAAGTACTTTGAAATCATTATTAGGGAGTTTGAAAAAGTGAATTTAAAATCTTCAAACTCAAAAAATACAGTAATACTAGCTTTGATTGTTTTTATGGCTAGTGATAGGAAAAATGTGATTTTAAAGTTAAAATCAGATTATCTATGCCCATAAATAACCTAAAATACTTGCTGACCTTGAAGCAAATTAAATTGAACTACTTTATCTTACTGTAGTAAAATTTATGCTATGTATGAACAAATCCAAACCCAGGCCAGTAAAGAATTATATTATCTTTTTAGCTCATTATAACTAGATTGCCTCATTATAAAAATTTTGCAGAAGCTGCTAGAAATGATTAGAGTTATTCATTTAGAAATCCATCAAAGAATTCTTCATTGGATAGAAAACTAATTATGATATAAAGCCCCAACTTTTATAAATATTTTCTTTATGTGCAGTGCATTTCCACTGTTAATTCCCTAAGTAGAAAGGGTTGTTTATAAAAAAAAAAAAAAGAAGAAGAAAAAGAAAAAGAAAAATGAGAAAGAAATCAGCTTTTTTTGTGTCATAAAAATTGTTATAGTCAGTCAGTGGTAGCTAATTTCATCTCTTTGAGAAAAGCAATTTTTAATAGTAATTTTTTTTGGTGGGTGGTTCTTTTTTAATTGAGAAGTGCTACTTTCCCAGTAGAATTAGTTTGATACCAAGACATTTATTTTAAAATATGACGAAGTTTAACAGTTCCACAAAATATAAAAGCCTAAATATGTGAAATGACAGGAGGGACCATCTCATTGCTCGTTTATAAGGAACAGTTAACTGTACGTAAATGAAGTAAAAAAAAAAATCTTAAAAAGGAACTCTGCAAAGTGAGGTAGATATAACTATACGTATACTTGAGATTAAGGGCCCGAGACTTACAGACAGGTTTGAACAACGAATAAGTGGATACAGCTCTGGGGTGGAACCAGGGCCATCTACTGAAAGTATGAGTTATTTTAAAGTTATAGTCATTTTCTACAAATACTTTAGGTGGTTGTTTGTTTAACCCCTCTCTAATAAATTTAGCTCTTTCCATCCATTTTCCAAAAGCTGTCTCTTGTAGTTTTACAGGAAATATGGTAAAGTATCACATCATACTTTCTATAATTGTCAGTGTTTTAAATGAGATGTGTTAGAGTCACAAATGATCTTACTGAATTTTTTGTGTTGTGATCTGAATTAAGAGAAAATATTCTTGAATCCTGAAAAATACCCTGAAAAAATCCTGGTACTGTTTGATTATTTAATAAATTAACTCATATTTAAAAGGGGACCTTTTAAAATCATTCACCAAAGCATTTAAATTATACTTACAGGCTAGAGGACTTTCTATGCATGTGCACTCTATTATTGTGTCAGCCTGACCAGTGGTCTTGGCTGTTCAAAGGTCAGTGGTCACAGTTGTCCTGAATTACTAGTTCTTTTTTCCTGTGGACCCTCTGCTGTGTTGCATGCTGTAATCTTCTTAATGGCTTCATTCCAATATTCACACATAATATTTTAGATTTATTGACTGTTAGAAATACTACCATGCCAGTAGCAGTTCCGCTACTCTTAAGGTATTTAAAATTGGAAAAATAAATCAGGGCAAAGCTTTCAGGAATCCTTTGTTTTCCTTAAGGGAAGGGAAAAAACTCTCTTCCTGTCTTCTGACAAGAACACTTGTTTTTCGATTTCATCATTTCACTATAGATTTGGATCATTAAAAGAAAAAAAAACACAAACTTTATTGAGAGTGATTTTAACGATATTGATTATTACATGGAATATCTTAAAAGCAGTAGACCCATTAAAATATACTTTTGTAGTTTTCTGTCTAGATACATTGTGATTTTACTTTTAGTGGCTATGTCAACTGTAGATACCTTCAAACATGTAGGTCGAGTGTCTTGAAATAAAAAATAAATTTGAGGGCTATGTAATAATATCAGTTGAATTTAGTGTTATCATGCTATGTTTTTAACTGTGGGGAAAATGAAACAGCTGAATTAAATACAACATTTGAAATTTCAAGTGATGAATTCTTTTTAATTTTAGAAAATTTACCATTGAGACTCCTTCATTCCAAATATATACACAAATTTTGTTTCAATCACGTAATAGTTTGAAATGCCGTATTCTAAGGTATTACTGCTCATTTTAATTTTTATCATCATTAATATTTTTAAAAGTAATTTGGGGAATTCTTAACTATTTCAAAAATAAATAGGACAACTCACTTCTTAGAAAATTAAGCTAATTAGAATTATAATGAGATTTAGGAGATCTCTTTGTGAAAAAATTAAAACAATTACAAACTCTTATAGATGAAAGCAGGTTAGAACTGACATCTGAAAAAGTTACATGCACTAAAATACCCATTACTAGGAAGTGAATTTTTATCTTTGTTGCTTTATTGTCTTTAAATAATTTTAACTGATTAGGTTTTAAATACTATACTCTCAGGTCAATATAGTTATCCCTATTTTAGATAAGAAAATGAAGACACAAAGTATACTGTTAACAGTATTTCTGCAGCGTTAGTTCATATTATAGGTTCATCCTCTCACACTTAGACCACGGTCCCTTTCGTATAAACATTCATCCCCTCAAATACTAGACCGTGGTCCTTTCGTATAAACATGATATACAGCGTAATGAGTAACTGTTCTGGAATTTACTGTAGAATCATATTCTCTGTTCTAATCTTGCTTATGAAGTATCAGTGTGATCTATTTGATTTAAATCAGGGTTGTTAACACTTTAAAAAATTTATTTTCATCTTATATGGAACACTACTGGAAAATTATTTTTTTATTTTCTATTATGAGAGTATATAGGAAATATACACTTCAGCATTATTGTACAATTCACCATAGACCCTGGTATGTTACAGGATAGCTACATTTAGTATAAAGCGTATTTAATTACTAAAATTTTGAAAATACTTTATTATAAAATGGAGTCATCTAAAATACTGTGCATCTTATAGTGACGCTTTCAAGTATCACGTGAAGGAATAGGTTAATGGTTTTATTGTGCAATGAAAAGACACAAATTGCTCTGAATCGCCAAAAATCATTAAAAGCCTAAACTTAAGGAAATACCCCAAAATTCCAACTTTAAGAAAACATTTAAGATATCTACATTTGAGTGAGTTAATTTAGGAAAAATTTGGAAAAGAATTGGCTATTTCAGAGAATTTTTAAAATCAGCCTTTTTTAAACAAAATGAAAGTATAGAAACCAATTTAACTCTTGCAACTGTGTGAATAGCTAATAGATATGTTTAATTTGTTGGATATTTCCTCTAACCTAACATGAAGGTTTAATATGTTGAATTGTCATAATATATGTTAAAAAGAAAAGACCCCAGAGAATATTATATTAGTTCCAGGTTTGCCACAGCTCTGCTGTAATTCTTATCATGTTTAACAGTAAATAAATTCCCCAGCAAAATTCTAGAGTGGCAAGGTTAGAAAGATAACCCGATTTCATTCAGGTTCTAGAGTAACTTAGACAACGTTTTTGTTAATCTTGTTGTTGTTGTTTTGTTTTTGTTTTTGTTTCTTTTTTTTAGTTTAATAGAGTAGACTTCCAGAGACAAATACTGCTTTCAGTTTCCCCCTCGAGAAATGCAGTCATAGTCCCCTCAGTCTTCAGCTGTTAGAATTCAGGCACCTAGATGTGCATTGCCCCCACCACACAGCCTAGTGCAGAGCTTTGTAAATAGTAGGCATTCGGTAAATGATGGGTGAAGGGAACCATAATTGCTTTTGTTTCATCTTTTGTTATAAAAGTTGCTTTTAAAATCCCTGTTTAGAGTTACGCAGAACATTTTATAAGGATATTTTCATCTGACTTTCATAGTAATGAGAAGAAGAAACGTGGGTGTGTGTTTAATATACACTTCTGTGGCTATGAGCGTGAGTCAGTTTGGCTCCCAGGAAAGGGGGACCGTGTGGTGATGGCAGTCACTGTACCTGACTTTGGGTGTCGGTGGAAACTTACTATTCCTTTAAATAATTATTTTCAGAGACGTGATTTTTTTTATACCAAGTTTTTTGTTGCTGTTGTTTGTAAGTAAACTACAGATTTTGCGATTTTTCCTACTGTTTTCTTGGTGTATATTTTTTTAAATCTAAAATGTAAATATGAAAGCAAAACAAAATGAAAAATAAAACTCAAAACCTTAATTAACCACGCTTCTAAACTTGTAAAAGGTCTTTGTTATTTTCTCCCAGCTGAGTAAGAGCATCTGTCCCTCCCACTGCAGTGATCCAGGCTTTAGCAGCTCCCTCCTTATGTCTCTGTACTTTTGCCATTTTAAAGTTGATTTATAGTTTGTTACTCTTAGTGATTTTAAGTGCTCATGAAGTTCCTTGGCTTTCTCATGGGTTTTCATTTCCATCTAAATTACCTAGCCTTTCTCCAAATGTCTTTTTTTTTCCTGTATCATCTTAATAGCATGCTTCTCTCTCTTCCTACTGCTAATGCGTAAATACATACATCATACATATACATATATATGTATATACACATATGTATGTATTTAAATGTAAAGGCCTTGATTTTGGCTTTAAAAATAATTTCCAATTTGTTTCTAGTTCTTTAAGTTCTTGACTTTTCTGTATACAAGACTTTTCATGTATATGATATTGTGAGTACTGTTACAAAAGCGATTCCGAAATCTTGCTCATATCATAATGACTTGGTGAACTTTTAAATGAATTATGTTCTTGGACCCCATCACAGATCTTCTGATCCTGTTAACTAGAGATATTAATGTATAAGTGTGACAGGTGGCTAATGTATTTATTCATTCATTCAGTTAGTCATTCATTCAGATATTTATCGAGCACCTACCGTATGCCTGTATTATGCTAGGAGCTGAGTGAACAGGAAGACATAATACATGGCTCTCATGGAACTTGCATTCCATTCATCAGAACCCAACCATGTGGCCACACGAAGTCAGGAGGGATGTTGGAAAGTAGCTGGGTCAACTTAGCTAGGTTGAGCTAGCTAGCACCAGTCGAAATTTAGGATTTCTCTTACCAAAGAAAGAGACAGTGGCTGTTGGTGGACTGACCATCATCTCCACCATAAGTACACTGAACAAACTGATTTTAGCCTGAGACTTCATTCTTACCAGTCTAAACACTCAGATCAGCAGTTTTGTGGTGCAGTCAAGCTCAACATGCCAAAACATCAGTTTCCAGAATTGGCCTCAGTGAGGAGTATGAGTAAGCCATGCAAAGTAGGAGGAGGAAGAATAGCATGTACAAAGGCTCTGCTGTGAGGACGAGGTTGGCAGACCCAAGAAATGGAAAGAAGTCTTGTGTAGCTGTAATGAGATGAGCAAAAAAGAGAATGAGGCAAGGTGAGGTTGTGGAGATAGGAAGTGTGATCCTAAAAGATCTGTAGTTCTTGTTAAGGACACTTGGACATTATTAGAAATTCATTGGAGATCTTTAGCAGAGGAATAGTGTGATCTGCTTCGACTTCTGAAGATATCATCTTGGGTTCTGGGGTCCTGAAGATTAATGAAACAGGAAGATCAGTTGAGGGGCCTTTTGCAGTAGTCTAAGTAGAGATGCTAGTTTCTTGAACTTGATAGTGGCAGGGATTTAGAGAAAAGTGGATGGATTTGAAGTCTCCATCAGTGGCCTAACAGGGCTTGGTGATGCATTGCATGTGGGAGATGAGAAAGGGTGAAGTGTTGAGGATGTGCAAGATTCCTTTTTGGGTAACTAGATGAGTGGAAATGGCGTTGATATTAGAGACACTGGCGTGACATTGGACTTGATGGGGGGATAAGAGCAGTTTGTCTTACTATTGTCTTACTGTTGTCTTACAATTGTCTTACTTACTTACGTTGTCTTACTATTATAATGGCCTCTGAAAGGAAAATAGTTCTAGCTGCCCCTTTATTAACTAGGTTTTGAGAGGTAATTTCAGTATACACAGAGACAATGTAATGATACACTCTGCAAGTGTATCCTATGCTTTTCATTTGATCAATGTTAAAAGTGACCATTTTAATCCTCGAGTAGAAGCTTGCTAGAAAATTATATTAAGAAGGTAGGTTTCGTTTTGTTTCTAAAAAAAAAAAAAAAACCCTGCACATTAGAAAGATGAAGGAAGTGTGGGGATTTAATATCTGATTCATATGATAACCATAACATGTTTTAAGGGAGAATAAAACGTTTTATCTTTGTAGCTTTTTTCTAAAGCAGGTAACTACTGGAAGCTCTAACTTTTCTAAATGTGTGTGGATTCTCGAGTGCAGCGTAGTTACATAAAAGGAGGTATTTAAAAACATCAGAGGCACATTTCAGAGCTGTGGAGGTTATCTAAATATTATTTCCAGACGTTTGTATTTACCTTCTGTTGTTCTTTACCCTGATGTTTATCTTTGTGATCCTAAAAGGCAAAATTAAAATTTCTAGGTGTAGGGGTTAATTTCTGTTTCCTGAAAGGACACATCTAAAAGTCAAGAGAAAAATCTGTCACTTCTCTGAAAACTCAGCTCCTTTAATATGCTCTCCCTTCCTAACTCCCGGTTGGCATAATTACTTCATTACTCAGACTGTGTGCACGTGTCCTGCACTCTTTTAATTTATACCTGTTTGTTATGTTTACTCATGTAATTCCTTCCTTTTATTCATAGTCACTTTAGTGTTAAGAGGGTAAAAGTGGAGAATTGGTGGTAATATTATTCATGTGGCAGTGAACTCCCACTGTGCCAAACCCGGGTTATAATTCCTCCCGTGGATGGCTGCTTAGAAGTCTGAATTCTCACTGTATGAAAGGAATCTAAACATTTGATAAGAGCAATGAGATGCTGTTTATTCCTGAAGCTCTTTTCACTGCTTAACTTTTTTTTTTTTTTTGGTCTAATATAATACCTAATTAGACTTACAAAGATAATTTATTTACAGATTGAAGAATGTCATAAGAAAATCAGATGTCAGTTTTGAAGTAGTCTTTAGCCTTTGGAGGCTTGCTTACCCTCTTAAGAATATAAAGGGAAAATAATTGATACTTTTTCCATGTCACATAATGGGATTGTGTGATACTAGCCATGTGACTAAAGTTCTAAATGCTCACCTGAGGTCAGAGTTCTATATGAGTATAAACTTTAGGACTTTAGGGGGAAAATGTACATTTATTTCCCAACTAAACTTAGAAGCTTGGAAGTTAAAGCAGAAAACGTTGTTTCCCAGACCAAATATTGAAAAAGTACAGAAGAGACATCAACGTTTTTATAGATAAAAACTGCTAAAAGCTACTTAGCACTGCAGAGGGCACTGGTAACTGGTGATAATTTACTCCAGTGATCTAAAGGACAGGGAAACAGCAAGGTTGGCACAGTCATCTCATATTAGAGTCATATCTTTCTGTCTAAAACTGATTTGAAAAAGTATTTCATTTTTACAGGCTATTTTTGAGCATTTATTTGTGCATCCAGAAACCCTTAACTCACCTGCCCTCTTGGTCTCTGAAAAACAGGAACAACCTCAGATCTACTTACTGATAGACCCCTCTGAGAGCAGGTCAAGAAAAACCTCCTGATGCAGTTTGTAAAGGTTGAAATAGTGTAGAAATAGGCAGAGGAACAATGTAGTCATATTTCTGGCCAGGTAACTAGTCTCATGTGTCTATGAAATTAGATAGTATGCCCATGTAGAATAGCACTTTTCAATAGAAATGTGAGCCACATGCACAATTTTAACTTTTCTGGTAGCCATGTTAAAAAGTAAAAAAAAAAAAAAAAAAAAGAAAAGAAAAAGTGAAATTAATTTTAATGTATTTTATTTAGCCAAATATTCAAAATATTGTTTCATTCTGTAGTAAATATGAAAATTATTAATGGGGTATTTTACATTTGGGGGGATAATAAATCTTCAAAGTTAAGTTTATATTTTACACTCATAGCAAATCCCAATTTGGACTAGTCACATTTCAAGTGCTTATGTGTCTAAAAGGCTGCTATATTGGACGGAGCATTTCTAGAACAAGTGTTTCTTTTTTCTTTCCTATTTTCTTTTTTTAATGTTTATTTATTTTTGAGACAGAGAGAGACAGAGCATGAACGGGGGAGGGGCAGAGAGAGAGGGAGACACAGAATCGGAAGCAGGCTCCAGGCTCTGAGCCATCAGCCCAGAGCCCAACGCGGAGCTCGAATTCACGGACTGCGAGATCGTGACCTGAGCTGAGGTCGGACACTTAACCGACTGAGCCACCCAGGTGCCCCTCTTTCCTATTTTCTACAGAGCTCCTGAGGGGGCTCAGAAAGTACACTGACTGATTTTGGAGGTGAAGACCGCATAATTATGGTTTGGTTAGGAAGGGCTTGTGGCAATGTGACAGATATTCTAACCAGCTTAAGCAGTACTGAAACAGTCAAGGACTTGGGGTCATGAAGGCTAAGTTATGGTTTGACTTGCCTCCGTTCTCTGTAAGCATACATTATGATTGTCCTAAGAATACTGAATTTGTGGAGAACTGAAATGTCAATTTCATGTTTTGTAGAAAAATACACTCTGAGGAATTTTTTTTGCAAAGATATAAGTAAGGCATGACATGTTAAAATGTTTTTTTTTTTATTTTTGAAAGCAGAATTTTATTTTTTTAAGTATTTATTTATTTATTTATTTATTTGGAGAGAGAGAAAGAGAGTATGCACAGGGGAGGGGCAGAGAGAGAAAGAGAGAGAATCCCAAGCAGGCTCCATGCTGTCAGTGTGGAGCCCAGTGCATGGCTTGGACCCATGAACAATGAGATCATGACCTGAGATGAAATCAAGAGTTGGACACTTAACCAACTGAGCCACCCAGGCGCCCATTGAAAGCAAAATTTAAAAACAACCCAACCATTTACTTTTTATAAAACATGGAAAGACATATTCCTTCCATCATAAGCCTTTGGGGGGGGCAGTTATTAAATACACATATTTGCTAGTCATTCTCATTGGTTTTCTTTAAGGCATTTGAAGCTTAAAAAACTTACTACAAACTTTAGACAAAAGACATTAAGTCATAAGATTTGTTTTTGCATTATTAGCTATATTTATTGTTTGACTATGTGGGTTACCTAACAGTGTACATTTACTGAGTTTGGATTTTAATAATAAAAACTTCCTGATTTATGCACTTTGTGGGCTAAATGAATTAGGCTCCAAACTTTTATCTGAATCTATGGAGCTTGGATATAAATTGAGAAGATCACAGCTATGGGGAGAAGACCTATCCAGCAAAGGCCTTTCTGCATAGATTATGAACATCATAACTCAATAATTTTTTCAAAACTGTAGTTATAATTGGACCCAATGGGGGTCTCTTTCTTTGATCAGATCACAGTAACTGTGACTTTACACTGGAAAATGTCACTACTGTGAAGGTTTATCACCTGTAGAGCTGGTCTTTCCTCTGATGCTGTGTTCATTTCTCATTAGCATTATTCAAAGTTTAGTTGTTAATTAGGTTGACACTTCAATTACAGTCATCATCTACAGGAGTAGTCAGGGCTGCTTGCATAAAGAAAGAAAAAATACCCTTCCTTGCATGTGTATGTAAAGGGGAAATGACATTATTTTGTTGTCTGTTAGTTTCATAAGGGTAAGAATATGCTCTGTTAAGGGAACAATCCAACCACAATGTGTCCCATCAGTTGTTTTCTTAAGAAAACAAGAGTTTTCACATGATTTCATGTTCCCATGTAAGGCATTGATGAGGAATATATGGGCACCAATATTGTTTATGTGTAGAGAATATAGTTTTCTAGGATGTGTGAAAGGAATTGGTTGAGTCAGATGCACAGGAACATCAAATCACTTCCCCTTAAAAAAATAAGAGTGTACATCAGGATTATGATTACACTTCTAAAATATTCATCTAAGTAAGGGCCGTTCGTAAATAGTATGTATTCTGTAAAATACACAGAACCTGAAATTAAAAGATGCAAATGTATGAACAATCATAACAAATTTAAGTGCCTTGAAAACTTAGCAAACTCCCACGTAATAAATTTTCCTTTGACTTAAAAACATTTTTTTAATCCAATTACTGGTTCATAAGGCAATGACATTGGACTCAAACCCAGCATGTTGTGGTGGGAAAAACTGGACAGAACTGGGTTGAAGGCTCAGTTTTGCCATGTATTAGCCACGTATTAACTGTCTAGTGAGGGCAAACTGATTCCCATCTCTGAGTCCCTGTTTCTACTATTCACAAATGATAGTACATGTGCCTTTCTTAGAAGACTGGGAGGATTAGATGAGATGGCAAATAACATTTGCAGAACCTAATTCTCTACTCGTGGAGGTTCTCAATAACTTCAATTTCTCTCCCCTCTTTTTGTCTAATAATGGTGGAAACTAATCAACAAATGAGTAGGAAATTACATATGAAAATGAGGCTTCCAAAAATAAAATTCAATGGTAGGTGATCCTGGAGGACCTGTAACAAATAACCTTACATGGCAGAAATGAACGATACCCAACCGGCTTCATCTCAAAACAAGTAGACACATGTTGTAATTGCTAAAACTCTGCAGAAAAGTGGCTCACGAGCAGTTTACTGTAAAATAATTAAAGCTTATTTATGTCAAGAGGCCTTGGGAAAAAAAGAGAGCATAAACCAATTTGCATTAGCACGTTACTATCGGCTCCTGCTTTCGTTTCAATTAACAGACCAGCAGGTGCTCTCTGCAGTTAAAAAGATAAGCTATCAGGGAGGAGGATGAGTTTTTGGCTGACCTGCAGACACTGTGGTTTGCCTGCTGATTGGGTTCGTACCTCGCTGTACCAATTTCTGAGGTGTTAATTTAACTGTTCCTCTCTGTCATGCAGGTCTCGGCCCTGAAAAATAAACTGAAGAAGCAGTCTACAGCTACAGGGGATGGAGTAGCTAGGGCCTTTCTTAGGGCACAGGCTGCTTTGTTTGGATCCTACAGAGATGCACTGAGATACAAACCTGTAAGCGTTTTATTTCATCACTATTTTCATTTGTTTTTTTTTTTTGTTTCTTCGGAGTGGGGCAGGAAAAAGAAACATTTTAATATCACACATGAAAAACGCATCATAAAGGTCTTTTAGAATCCAGAATGATGTGCTTTAAGACGTTATGTTCTGTCTCCAATTCCTTGACTTTTTGGTTTTAGTTCTTTTAGTAACCTTTAGTTACTATTTCCCACGTTTTGCATATTATCTTATGTATTGTTTTAAAATTGGAATACTTAACCTCTTAATGAATTGTGTTCATGCGTTTTAATGGAACTACCTGATGTGAGGATTAAGAAATTAACCAGGCAGTTGGGTTTTATAGATCAATGCATGTAGAGGTGACAGTACAACGTGCAAGTTTAAAAATATTAGAACTTGCAAATTTTGCACTATTCGGAAATTTATTGTCTTCCTATTCCATAACACTTTTCTAAGTGGGCTTATCTGTTTAGCATGTGCTAGCTCATTCTGCCATTTCTTTTCTCGTTTTAATACCCTAAAAATGATTACTATGTAGAATTGTAGCCAGCCAAGGTTTCAGATGGTCCAAAAGGTATAAATCAAAATGTATTTGTTTCTCTTTCTGAATTACTGGTTAAATATGTGAGTCTGATTTTATGAAAATAATTACACTGCCCTTCCACGACCAGATAAATAAGTTGTGATGGATAAAAAACGTTGAGTTAGTAATAAGTAGTGGACTTGCTATCTAATAGGAATTCGACCGTTAATTAAGTTGTGTAACCTTGACCCATTTCCTTGGTCTCTATAGACTTTGATCTTCTTATTTGGAAAATGAGAATTCTTGTACTTTCCCTGCCTACTTTTCAGAATTGGTGTGCAAACCCTGTTGTAAACTGTGAAACTAAACACATGTGAATGAGTTATATCCCTTCTAAACTGACTTCCCTATTCCCACCCAATGGCTCTTATATCTCCAAGGAGTTATTGGGTTATTAGGAGTCCTTAAATGGATAGGCAGGTCAACGGCTGTCTCTAGAGAAGTACATATATCTAATTTGCATGCTAATATTTTGGAAATATGTGTATATTTTTTAAAGCATTGTATAAGTCCTAGCACTGAATATGGTATACATGTGGGGGAATCACATGAGGGAGACTTTAAAAATTATTGACAGTTACATGGTCTCATTCTTTAAAAGATTATACACCCATCATCTGTACTAATAAAAGTTTAAAATCATCTGGTTGTCAAATTTTTTAAAACAGGTTGATTTCGAGTTTACAGTACCAACAGGGATATTTAAGTATTACTTTGCTTAAATTTCGCCACATTTAAATAATTATTAATCTTTGTATGTTACATTTTTCTTTTCCTTTTTAAGTTCGTGAAGGACTTCAGATTTGAGGAAAGCAAATTGAAGAGAAAATTTTCTTAAATGATTTAAATTATCAAGTGAGCAGACAGGGGTACAAGATTTCAATAATGACTTTTCTTTTTTAAATCTTTAAAGCCAGATTCCCAGTATCTGTGGGAAAATATATAATTTCATCATAGAACATCTTTCCTGTTTATTGGTCACATCTAATTATAAATTTGTTAAATTATCTACCTTTTTCCTTTTTATATTTGATGTTTTCTTTCGTTTTTAGTGCTAATTCTTTCTGGGAGTCAAAGGACAGTATTTTCCTTCTGTGTGTTTTTACATTTCTTTTGACTCCATCTTGAATGAAAGCATAATTTTTAAAGTATACTGAACATATTTAGACAGTTTTTTTTTATTTTCAGTAGAAATAGTTATTAAGGAAAATGACTTCTTTGTTGTGTATAAAATATTTTTGTTGCTGTTTAGGCATTGTCTTTACAAATGCCCTATATTCTAATTTATTAAACGTACATTTACTTTTTATTTTGTGAACTCTTTTGGACATTTATATAATAGGTGTATGTCTTTTATATATTTTCTGATATATGTTAAAAACAAAAAAAGGGCCAAGTTCAGAAGTTACAATTATTTCATGGTTTTGTCTCTATTCAGAAGTATAGTTCAGTTCTACCCTCTAGCTAGTGGAGCACAACTGGAAAAACTTACTAAGTAACCTTAAATGGATATGAATTCTTTAACCAGGTACTACTTTTTTAAATGTCATGATATTTTATACACATATAAAAGCAAACCATTATTATTGTTATTCCCCTTACGTTGACAAAATTAAACCTATAGATTAGACCTAGGAGTGTCATTCAGGGCCTTCACAATGGGCAAGTAGTCTGTGTCTGTCTTTACTTTTTTCCTAAACTTTGACCTCAATTCAGAGAATTCTGCCTGTGGCTCCAAATGTCCCAAGCTTCTCTGGCTTCCAAACTGTTATTTGTAATGTTCTTTTTTCCTGGTAGTGCTTTTATCTTTCTTGCTTTTAATGGCCATCTAGTTCCTTCCTGATCCCTTGAAGCTATAGTTTCTACCGCCCCTTTTTTCTGTGAATTGATTACACTTACTTTCTTTAATACATTTCTTCTCCCTCTTTTATATGTTACTTATTATAATTCTTTTGTTATTTTTACTGAGATTCATAATTTATTTGTTGGTATTAAAATCATAATTGACCTTTAAGTACCCGTTGGGTACCAGGCTTTAATAGACCTTTTAGATAGGCTATTTATTTAATCTTGATAAGCCTTCAAATATTACCCTTTTCATTTAAAAATTTTTTTAACATTCACTTCTGAGAGAGACAGAGTGTGAGTCAGGGAAGGGCAGAGAGAGAAGGAGACACAGAATCTGAAGCAGGCTCCAGGCTCTGAGCTGTCAGCACAGAACCCAATGGAGGGCTCCAACCCACGAACCATGAGATCGTGACCTAAGCTGAAGTTGGCGGCTTAACCAACTGAGCCACCCAGGCGCCCCGTAACCTTTTCATTTTAAAGATGAGGAAAATGATATTCATGGAGTGTAAATAACCTCACTAAGGCTCTCCAGCTAGTACATAGTGGGGCCTACATTTGAATCTATTCTTTTCACAGTCCTGCTCTTGCTTCAGTGTGACAGGTTTCTGCTCTCTGGCCTCCATTCTTGTATCATACTCTCCTTGAGATCAATTTCCTGAACTTAACATTTCTTCTAAATGCAGGTACATGGAAAGGCATTCAGTACATACTTAAAGAGAGACAGAACAAACGAGATAGTCTTAGGACTTTCCTGAAAAGGAGCACATGCCCATAGGCACACCATGGTGTGTATATAAATTGGGGGAATAATTTGTTATTTGTGCTACATATTCCCATTTGTGATTTTATCAACCTAGAGTAACTGCCCCTTCCTCCTCCCTCCAGTCTTCTGCAGCCTGGCTGGGGTACCAGTTAGGGGAAGCCCCCAGGATGATTTAAATGTCCATTTTCAAATGCAAATACCTGAATACATTCGCTAAATGCCGCCAAAGAGGAACTCCTATTTATAAATTACACTTAGAATGTCTGAGTGACAGTTCTAGATATGTTGTTACTTTTCTCATAGTTCCTTCTTATTTATACCTTCTAAATGACACCCTAGCACAATTGACAAATAAATTGTGCCAGCTCTTATTACAGAGAGAAATATGCAACTCTGTAAAGTTGTTGGAAAGTGATTTAAATAAACAATGGCTATTTTGCTTTCTTTGGATTTTAACCAGTAAGTTAGCTACTTTTTAAGATTTAAAAAACATGAGATCAAAGTAATGTGCTAAATAAGTTGAAGAAAAGTGATAACACACTTTTATAATTCTTCTTGGGTTGTTTAGAGGATAAAATGAGTTCATAAATGTAGGTTACCTAGAACAGTGTCTAACATAAAATCAGTGCTATTATTACTAAAAATGACATTTTAGAAGTAGTAAATTTGGGGAGGAAAATCCCTTTAACAAAACTAAAATAAAGTACCCTCCTCTGATTCCCCAAAAGAAAAACACTGTTATAAACATCAGAATGCTTTTAAGAGATTGAATTAAATAACTAATAAAGGGTCATCAGTTGTACCTGTTTTATTTGTGTCACAGGCTATTAAAAATAAAAGGTTAAGTTTTGACCAACAGCTAATGCTAAGGAAATGTTTGCCTGAGTTAAAATATTGCTTAATACATTCAAAGGCATATACTTGATTATCCTGTCCAAGAGCATAGAAGTAACACTCAGATCTAGTCCTTTGAATAGTTAGGGCGCTGTCCTTTGTTTCAATCACTCAAGCTTTTCTGGGCGGCTGTGAACCTTGCTAATGGATAAAAAGTAAATTCCTTTTAAAATAAAGATTGGTTAGTAATCTGGCCCTCTGTTTGGCAAGTTGAAAGATTTGTCCTTCAGACAGTTTTTGGATTATATTCCTTTAAACATTATCAGCAAATATGTTATATTTTGTGATTAAACTTTAACAATTTAAGCACAGGATTGGCATCCATAATTTAAGTGGCCATTCACTAAATCTTTGCCTTCCAGTTTCCATTTAACACATTTGTAACTGTCAACTTGTTAGAGATTTAAAAATCTGAGTTGAAAAGTACACTTGCTCACCCCCCTTGATTTTATGGTTACTAAAACATTTTAGACCTCCATTCGTCTCATTACCCAAGTTTGAGTCTGGACCTTTGGCTTTAAAGATGGTTGCAACCAAATAAATATTTGTTGTATATTTGGCTTTCTGATAGAATATGGTTGCTTTTATGATACTTTCTTTCTGTTCTATCATTATTATTATTATTATTATTATTATTAACAGAGAAGGTGTTTTGCTTATCTGCTTTAGCAAAATGATGAAAATTCTGTACCACCACTATGGGATGGGTAGAGCTAGGGACTCTGATAGTAAGGGTTCATTTTTATATCCCTGATAATGTGTTTCATGAGAATAGAGAGTGTTTTTCTTTAAATAGTGGGAAAGAAAATATATATTGTTCATAGCATGTATAAAATTAATACGTAGCTCTATTAATCATTTTTAGTGTTCAAATTTAACTAGAGTGCTAGAAACAACTGTATCTGATTTAGAAAAATGAATTTCTTTTCCCATCTTAACTTGCTGAATGAAAGGCAAATGGAACATTGATAGCTATTTTTATTCTAGACAGATCTAATAACTTTAGGACAAGCTCATACGTACTCATATGTACAGAAAGAAGCTTTAGCTGTAAATAATGATTAAAGTTTATGATTTAAATATAAGGATTTTTTTTTCATCAATAATTTTCAGTAATAGAAAAAGTATTGTTTTCCTGGTTAAAAAACTCTGAGAGTAGACTGTGGTCCCTTATATAATAATAACATTGGGATACTTGGAAGAAGAATGTTGTATCACCTGAAAAATCTTTTAAAATTATTTTCTGTCAGAACCTGAATATATTTGACTATTACCTTGGAAAACTGGTAACAGAGTGTTTAAGAGTTTTAAAATTTTAAATAAACTATCGTTATGTAGACATTTTTGCTTGTTTATATTTGTTATGTAACAGTGACTTTACATATTAAGCCCAAGTGTATTAGGAAACTGAATAAGCATTATGTGGATGCTTTGATTATATTTCATATCTTTACACAGTATCATTCTTTCTGACACCTTTATTCCTTTCAATATGAATTGTTACTAAGTTATATATATATATATATGTGTGTGTGTGTGTGTGTGTGTGTGTGTGTGTGTGTGTATATATGTATATATCTGCAAAACATAAACAGAGATCTAGTCTATGTTTTAAGTATTTTCTTGTTCTTGCCAAGTTTCCTACTCCAGAAGACAACATAGAACTGGAAAGATGCCCATACTGAAAAACATACTAAGCAAAAATATTGTATTAATTCAGTGATGATAATCATTTTGAAACTGAACATACAGTAGGGTAGGAAAAACAGCCCCATCTCTTCCATATCTTATCTGTGCCTTAATTATCCTGTAAAAATACTTCAAATATTAGCTAGTGGATATTTACTGAACACTCAAAGTGCAAAGTACTATGTTGAGTATTATAATGGAGAATGTAGAAATGTATAAGGATATAGTCCCAGACCTCAAAAATACACAAATAAAATGTATAAAAATAACCTTTAATTCAACTTAGAAAATCAGTGCTAAAAGAAAGATACATATTTTTAAGGCTCTGGGTTTCAGAGGAGGGAGAATTTACTACTTTATGTTGAAGATGGAATCTAAGACTTGGCAAGGTAAATCGTGTGTTCCATAAGGGCCAGATTTATGGCACTGGAGGGCATTTCTTCTGCCATTTCTTAATCCATTCTTCTGCCACAACTAATTGATGGGTCTTATTTAAATACCATCAGGTACAAACAACATGTAGTTTCTAGCACACTGGTTTTAATGGTACCTCTTCCCTTCCCATTATACAAGGGACTGAATGTGACGTTTGTTATTTTGTGGACAATTTGAACTTGAATCTGCTCTGATTTATATGTTTTAACAGGTAAATCAAGTATGAACTTTGGTATTTTTACTATTTATTAATAACAAACTATCTAGCAAACCTCATCATAGAATGCTGAGTATGTTGTTGATTCATTCTTAGTCTATATTTGTTGACTGACATAATACTTTAATGGTAAGTAATGTTGGTGGTTCCTTTCTGAAAGTCTGGTTCTCCTCTCTGTAATAAGAACTTCACTGCCAGCCTAGTATTGAATGGTAGTTTTTCTTTACCTCTTTTCATGCTCCTTTGTGTGACATTTTATCGAAATGATTTCAATTTTGGTTCCTTCCTGTTGCCTCATCACTGTTCCATGAAGCAAAAGATTCAGTTGCTTTAGCATCACATCAGATTTTTACCATGGATAGTTTTTCATTTCCCCATTTATATGTTTCTACACAATTAATTCTGTGTCTCCACAGAGCTATATACTTTCTTACTTTTTCTGTCAATGAACAATATAACGTTTAAAAAATAAATTGGATTATAAGTAGGTATTTTTCAGTTATATCAATCTTTTTCCCTAACTAGAGTGATCAGCTTAATTTTAATGCTTAGTTCTGTGCAGATAATTCCTAAATATACATTAAACAACAAGTTTTCCAAACCTGAGTCTCTAGCTATATGCTACCCTACGTCCATGCATCTTCAGAAACCTTACTTGCTGCCTTTACCATGCCTTAATGGACTTTACTGGTGCCCTGACCAGATCCCCTCTACTGGCTGGCACCCTTTTCAGAGAAAAATTGCCCTTGGCTAAGTAGGAAGTGCCTTCCTAGGCACCTCCATTTTTCCCCCCGCCCCCCCCCCCCTGCAGGGAAGACCTCATTGGCTTGACTGGCTGATAAAGGGTTTATACTGCCCTTGCTTCAAGATGGGAATAACTCTGCCAGTATATTTAGTGTTTTCCATAGGTTTAGGCTGAGGCTGATTTTCAACTGAAAACACATTGTTGCTTGGCTTTTTTCTTCTGCCCTATTTTGTTTCCCATATTTCCTAGTTCCTGGGAGTTCTCCATCAACAAATCATTTAAACAAGAATCCTTGTCTCAGGCTCAGCTTGGAATCTGACCAAAAACATGTGCAAGAATTGATTTTATCACCTTCTTAAATCTGGTTTTTTTTTTCTGTATTTCTCTTCTTAGTAAATGGTATCATCTTTTGATCCTCAAGCTTGAAATCTGGAAGTCATCTTCGACCCCTCCTTGTCCTGTTTCTGTATATTAGTGGTTCTTAAACCCTTTGTTGCTGAATGTCTTCATACTCTAAAAAAATTATCAAGAGCTTTAAAGAACTTTTGTTTCTGTGGGGTATATGTTTTACTATTATCATATTAGAAATTAAAACTGAAAATATTTTAAATATTATTTAAAAATAATACAATACTATAGATAAACATAAAACATTTTTATGAGAAATAATTGTTTCTAAACAAAAAAACAATAGAAAAATGCCTTGTTGTACAGTTTTTCGAAAGTATGGGGCTTAAGGGAAGTTAGCTGGATTCTCATATTTGGTTCTGCTTTTGCTCTGTTGCAATATCACCAGTCGTGTAACCTCTGATCAACTCCATTGGATCCCATGAGAAAATAAAAGTGGAAGGGGCAAATAATGTTTCAGCATTGTTACAAAAATAGTTTTGATGTTGCAGACCCTATGAAAAGGTCTGAATACCTGGGCATTCTTTGAGAACCACTGCTGTATATCAGTTGATATACAGCCCAGTTGATTTTGCGATGAAATTGTACTTTTACAGATTGCATGATATGGAATAAATAAAACATTCCACATAGTCTTGAATGCCCATAACTGGGATAGTTTGAAAGCATAGACTGAGTCTGAATCCAGCTCCTACCACTTACATGCTGTGTGATCTTGAGCAAGTTGCTTAACCGTTCCCCATATTTTAGTTTACTCATATATGAAGTAAGACAACAGTAAATTTGAGGTTTATGTGAGTTAATATGTATGAAGTGCTTACAACAGTACCTGGCCCATAATAAGCATTACGTAAACATTAGCTATTATTATTACTCTTGGTAATAGTAAATAAGTCTCCTATAAGTGTTAGCTAATGGTTGTCATCACTTTTCCTTTCTGCTGCCTCGTTCATCTTTTCTTGGCTGATTTATATCACACTGTTAATTGGTCTGCCTGTTTCCATTATTTCCTCTTGCTTATTAACTTTATTTTTTAAAACATACAGTCTTGTCACTTTATTGAGTAGATACTTTTGTGAGCTTCTTGATGTCTTTAAGAAAATAACTTCAGAATATATCATAGACCTTTTTCAATATGGCTTACTCTACCTTTTATTTCTGTCAGGTACTTTGTGTAGTTCATATCCATTAGCCACTATGCCTCAACCAGTCATTTATTATCATCATCTGGTACTGTCTCTAATTCACACCCATCCCAAACACACTACCCCTTTTTGTCTGCCTCTCTCAAAACTATATTTTGCATTTTTGTTTCATAAAGCGTCCATTAGTTTTCCAAACCAGCTCAGATTTCCTCTGGGAAGCCACAGGAACTTCTAAATTAAATCTCTTATACTTCAGTAAACTGGGAATTAACTGGGCAAAACCAGACATAGTCACTCTACTTAGAACCAGAAAGGTTTTAAAAAAACACTCAATCCTAATCCTGATTTTTAATCAGATAAAAAATAAATCAGAAGATCCTAAGCAGAGTTCCTTATCATGCCACCACTCAACCTGACCTGGATTTAAAAGAACTCCTACTGGGGAGTTATTTATAATCTGTTTGATAGCATACATCCCAGTATGACAATAATTGAGACTCCTGTGTATTAATATTGCAAAAATTTAGAGCATTGTTAATCAAGACTTATTTTTCTTTCTCCTGAGAGAAAATTCTAATATGCATCAGGGCTTTTCTTCTTTGTTGTTATCAGAGATTCTTAGTGAACAGGCTGTGTTCATCATTTGAAGGTTAAGTTCAAAGCTTTTACCATGATTGGTGTTATCAAAAATGGATGGACAGCACATCTGAACTTTCTCTTGAAAGATTGAAAGCAGTTGCTAGAAGATTAATAAGGACAGGGTTCTTCCCGAATAATTCACATTGGCTAAAGACCATGTTATGCCCAATTCTTGAGAAAGCACAGGTAGACTTTGCTCACATCCATTTTCCCTTACCTTGAGATTCTCCATCCCCCTGCCCTCCATTCTTTCCAATCAAAAAAAAAAATGCTTGATTGTAACATCGGAAGTCTAAACTGTTCAGTTAGAGATAGAATTCTATTTTTAAATTGACAAGTATTTCAATTGAAGATAGACCTTTGTATTTGAATTGAAGACTGTTCTGCAGTGTTAATGACAACTTTTGGACGCATTGTAGATACTAATAAAATATAGTTCACATGTTTGGGGGGAAATCTGTGCAATAAAAACTAACGTTATCAATAGTACTGATCACTTTGTAATAATAGTGCTGTAGTTAGCATTGCCATTAAGAAATGATTTGATTTTTTGTAATTTGTATTTACTTTTGAAAAGAAAATAAGTCCTATGGAGCAAGGTTTAGCTCGCTTGCTATTTTGTTTATTGACTTACAGAAACATTTATTTGGCTCCCAGTGTAACTAGATACGATGCTGATACCAGGGAAGCAAAAACAATAGACCTTTATCTTTAACAGGATTGCCTGTTTGTTGTTTTCCCCCCTCTGTTAGATTCTAAGTGGTGAGTTCTGTGATAGTGGCAAAAACAGTGATTTTTGATTATCCAAAGTATATTTATATAAGTTAATCAAGTTTTTAAAATATGTAATTTAAAATCTTCCCGTAAAACTTAAGACTGGCAGTAGTCAGTATCAAAATGCATAATTGCAGTTTTATTATGAGGTGTTGGCTGGCAACTGATGGTGGATGACAACAATTAATAGATTATTAAATTATCTTCTTTAATAATTTGTTTGAATTTTATATATTTTCTTCTGTAGCAGTGCTGTGTCAGAAGACTTTTTGTGATCGGTGTTCTGTATTTGTGCTACCTAAGAGGATCCACAGAACACTTGTGACAGTTGAACATTTCAGATGTGGCTAGTGTGACTGAGGAACTGAATTTTTAGTTTTGCTTAATTTTAGTAATTTAAATTTAAATAGCTACATGTGACTAGTGGCTAGTGTATTGAACAGTGCCAATCTATAGTGTCATTAGTTTCCATCAGACAGTGGTAACAGTTGAATTACTGTTAGATTATTAGTTTCATTATTTTGTTCATACAGGAGCCAATTTTCAGAATTTTACTTACAGATACCTATAATCAAGGCATTGAGTTGTCCTTAAAGTTAAATTATAATTAATCTTTTTTTCTAAGGTCTGTTAGAAGGTGAACAGGCTCACTTTTTTTCCCCCTTTTTATTGCAACATAGATTGCTACAGGATTCATGATAATGAGTGGATCATTGTATTAACATTGATAATGGATTATCTCTGTTTTCATTTGGGTCATATAATTTAGCCGCTTATCTTCACATGTATTGAACTGGCAAGAAGACCATTCAGGCTACTGAGAAAGTAGCAGGTGGTAGGGATCAGCCAGTAAGTGACAGTTTTCGAGGTCATGCATGGGAATAGGTGGAATGAGTGGAATCTGTATTGAGAATTTAAGTTCTTGATAATTTGGAGGAGGAGCAGCTAATGGAGCATAAGCTACCACAAGACACTTGCAAAGTTACGATTACTTAAAAAAATAGGGTAAATTGAGACAGGTACAAAGTGAGACTTATTCTAGAAAGTATTCAATCAGAATTGCGTTTGCAATCACGAAGAGAATGTTACTGTAAGAACTTGTAATTAATTTAAAAAGAAATTAATGATCAAATATAAATGGCAAAAATCATGCAGTAATTTTTATAGCAAGAGTGTTTTCTTTTTCTCTTTTTTTCCATGTTTATTTATTTTAGAGACTGAGAGAGAGAGAGAGAGAGAGAGAGAGAGAGAGACCATGAGTTGGGGAGGGGCAGAGAGAGAGAGGGAGACACAGAATCTGAAACAGACTCCAGGCTCTGAACACAGTCTGTGTCAGCACACAGCCTCATGCGGGGCTCGAACTCAAGAACTGTGAGATCATGACCTGAGCCAAAATTGGACGCTTAACTGACTGAGCCACCCAGGCCCCCTGAAGGTGTTTTCTAATAATAAAATTGCAATTGCATACTCTTTTTAGCTATGCATGCTATTTTTAATACTCATTCAATCTAATAATATTAAACCTTTGTTTTTAGGTGATTCATTCTTACTCTGAGGAAGTGAAACTGAGCAATTTTAAGACCCCAGGGATCCTTGATTAGGAAGCTCTCGTAGAAGCTTATCAGTAGAGGAATATTTTTATGAGGCTGAAATTCAGCTATTATGTCTAAGGGTCTGTTTGACTCCCTTTAGACTTTCAGCACCTTGAGGTTGATTCCGTGTCTTACATTTCCTCTGTGACTCTCCATGTACCTCTTTAGAGAGACTGGTTCTCTCTGCTGACTTTCTTTTGACACCAAAAAATCTTTATTTCTTTGTAGGGGGAGCCCATCACTTTCTGTGAGGAGAGTTTTGTAAAGCATCGTTCAAGTCTGATGAAACAGTTCTTGGAAACTGCAGTTAACCTCCAACTTTTCAAGCAGGTAAGAGTGGGCCTCCATATTTCCTTCTGTAACAGAAGATTACAGAAATGTAACAAATGCGTGGCACGTTTTTATCACTTTTATCAAAAGTTTGTCAAAACTCTGAATAATACCGTTCTAGAATTACAAGAAATTTTTCTTTCTTTTGTTAACTCTACAGTTACCTATGGCATGGCACTCTAGAAAATTAAGTAATAGTAACTTTGTTATTAAAAAAAAATCTCATCTAAAGTACTAATCTGATGGTCTGTGAAAGAGTATTCATTCACAGTTACGAAACGAGCATGACTAGTTTCATGTGAGCATCTAGGAGTTGGTTTGGTATGGTACATTGATGATGGTAAGCAAACTATTTTTTGTAGGACAGTCCTAATGTAACTCAGCTTAGAAAAACAGACTTCATAAGTATAAATTCAAAAATTCAGGAAAAAAGGTCATCATCATACTATGTATCCCGATTTTTGGCTCAGAAAGTGTAGTCACAATTTCAAAAAGCAGTAGCTTAACATCAGAATTGAGAATGTTTAGATGTACTCATTCTTTCATTCCCGTGTGTGATCATAGCAAGTCTCTCAATTGAGGCTCCTCTCAATTTCTGTTTACATAATTTAAATTAAGTTCTAAACACTTTATTTTCTTATTCCACATGATAATTTAAATGTAAAGTTACCTGTGTGAATTCATCGTTTAATGAAGACCAATAAAGTGCCATAAACTGCTCAGGACCAGGATACAAGCATGAGTAAAAATTCAATAGCTGAAACTGAAAATCTAATAGAATCCTTTGGACTGTTAAGAGAAAAGATCCCATGTAATTTGAGATAAGCTTCAAATTAAATAAGTGATTTAATTTGATGGTGACAAAACCAATACTATTATCCATATTCTGAGGAAGTTTTAAAAAATAATTAGAAAATACTCTGGGGGGGGGGCTATAACTATCTTCTCATATGTGAAGGTTTCCCTTAAAGAAAGGGTTACGTTTACCCAATACCTAAAAGAGGCAGAAGCAGCTTTGATAGCTTTTAGGATCAAAGATGTCTTACGAATTTCTGAAGATGGAGTGGGTTACTTTTAGTGCTCTGTCTCTAGAGGGCTCCAATATAGATTGAATTACTTCCCAAGGTTGTAGAAGGATCAAGTGATGGTCTTTCTAAATGCTGAAGCGTACAGCACAATGCTGTCCTAAACCAGTCATCCAGTGCGTGTTTGTGGAGTTAAATAGTGATACCCTTTTTGTAGTTTTATCTGTCAAGGAGAGATAGTACTACTTCCCATTGCCAACTCTGAATTGTGAAGATCAATTCATATGAGGGTCAAGAATTGAACGGGTAGATAGAATATCTAACTTATGATGTAACCTTTGGCCATAAGACTGTAACCAAAATCTTTTCATTAGTTATAATTCAGATAGAGTAATTTTTGTATACTTACAATAAGCTCACATTTTTAGGAATCAGGTAGAGTTGGGTTAAATCTTGGCTTTCTCATGTAATAGCTGTTTGCTCATAAGTATCTGTCTCTTTTTCTTTAAAATAGAAATACCCCGTATCTCACAGGGTTGTGGTAAAGTTTATGTGAACTGATACATGTATACTCCCAGCACAGTGCACAACACTTTGTAGAGCTTATTAAATCTTAGTGTCTGCCTCATTTTAGAGCCATTACATTAATAAAGTATAAATCTATGCAGGATTATTTTTAAATATAACTTGGTCAAAAAGGCTAAATGTAGAATACTAAAGTGGTCAATTAAAATAGAACCCATTATATAGACAACTTAGATAGTTTACATGCACCAATTGACCATGTTCTCAAACTTGATACCCTTTTATGTCCCTTGAGAAAATGATACTTGAAGTTTGGGGAATTAAAAGATTCCTATTGACAGTTTCACAAACTTCTAAAGATGAATAAGTTCCAGAGATTCACTGTACAACATAGTGCCTAATTCTAGTCTATTAAAATTCTATCTCATGTTAGTGTTCTTACACACACACACACACACACCCAAAGGAATGCAAGGAAACTTTCGGAACTGTTGGATATTTTTATTACCTTGATTGTGGTGATTGTAGCAAAGTGTATACATATGTCCAAACTTAACACATTGTCTCCATTAGTTATGTTCAGTTTTTTTATTACAATTACACTTTACTAAAACTTGGGGGGAAAGAAAAGAAACAAAAATAGGAATCAATTGGTAAAAAATTACCAACATAGATGAAGCCACAAAGAGACTATTGCTCTTTTCGAAAGAATATAAAAATATTCATTAGGTATAAATGATTGCTATTCATTATTATGAATTTGTGATCCATCATAGGTCAAGGACTCCTCCAGCTCTCTATTTAGCAGTGCTTATGCATCAAAATTGAGAGAACATGGGTCCAGGAGAGCAGCATATAATGTTAAGAGTTAAAGTAGACTATTATTTCAGATAATACAGCCGGGAAGGATTCGGAGGTAACTTACGTACTGAAACAATTTTAAATGCAGTATTTAAAAAACTGTTTTGTGGTGTGGAACAGGAGACAAAGCCTAGTGCTTACTTCCCAAGTTGAAAAGTGTAATAGGAGACCCTACTCCCACAAATCTGGGATGACTTAGTGTAAAAGTAAACAAGAAATCAAACTGCTCCTTCCCTTTATTCATTTCCTGGTGATTGTACCTCCGAAGCACTGGTACTGAGTGGAGGGGAGGAAAAGGTGCTGCTGAAAAGTAAACACACCAGCCTGTACAGAAATTTGAAGTCTGAATTAATAATTTCTGATTTGGTCTGATACAACTCAAGCCAAGTTTACAGTGATCCTAAATTGTTAGCACTGTCAGGCCCTAGGCAGAAGCAAACACACATCTTCTCTTGAGGAACCCAGGTATCAAAGAATTCTCCCAGCTAAAATTCCAAAGATAAATTTCACCGTTAGAAATTATAAACATACAAGGAAAAAAAATCATGAGCAAGAACTAGCAGAAACAGAGGACCAAAATTGACTTACAAAGATTTTAAATATTGGAATTATCAAAATTAGAATATAAAATAACTATGCTTAAAATGTTCAAAGGAATTAGGGGTGCCTTGGTGGGTCAGTTGGTTAAGTGTCTGATTTTGGCTCAGGTCATGATCTTGTGGTACGTGAGTTTGAGCCCCATGTTGGGCTCTGTGCTGACAGCTCAGAGCCTGGAGTCTGCTTTGGATTCTCTGTCTCCCTCTTTCTCTGTCCCTCCCCCACTCATGCTCTTTCTCTCAAAATAAACAAACAAACAAACAAACAAACAAACATTAAAAAGGTAAAAAAAAAATAAGAAGTTCAGAAGAACAGAAGACAAGCTTAGAAATGTTCAGTATATAGGGGCTCCTGGGTGATTCAGTTAAGCGACCGACTTTGGCTCAGGTCATGATCTCATGGTTCATGAGTTCAAGCCCCATGTCAGGCTCTGTGCTGACAGCTCAGAGCCTTGAGCCTGCTTTGGATTCTGTGTTTCTGTTTCTCTCTGCCCCTCCAGCACTCATGCTCTGTCTCTCTCTATCTCAAAAATAAACAAACACTAAAAAAATGTTCAGGATATAAAATATTAATGTGAAGCCAGTTTTTAAGACTGTAGCTTATAGGGGAGCCTGGGTGGCTCAGTTGGTTAAGCATCTGACTTCAGCTCAGGTCAGTATCTCACAATCTGTGAGTTTGAGCTCTGCATTGGGCTCTGTGCTGACAGCTCAGATCCTGGAGCCTGCTTTGTATTCTGTATCTCCCTCTCTCTGTGCCCTCCCCTGCTCATGCTCTGTCTCTCTCTGTCCCTCAAAAATAAAATAAAAACATAAAAAAGACTGTAGCTAATAAAATTCTGGTAGGAAGTATGTAACTGAAATGGATGGAAATTGATGGGTTGAACAGCAGATCAGATCTAACTGAAGAGAGATTTACTAAACTGGAAGATATATCTGAAAAAGAAATTATCCAGAAGATAACGCAGAAGAATGAAGAAATAGTAAATATGAGAGGTTAATAGGCATGAAGGGTAGAATGAAAGTGTCTAAAAGCCATTGGAATAAACTCTAAAAGGAGAGGACAGAAAATGGAGGAGAGCGAGTAGTTCAAAGGACAATGCCCATACCAATAAAATATACCATTGTATAAATTTAAGAAGTCTAACATATCCAAACTGAATAAATAAAAAGAAATCTATAACTACACCATATATTCAGCTCTAAAACATTAAGTAAAAATGGAAAATTTTTAAAATAACAAGATGGGCAAGATAGATTACCTTCGGGGAGCAACATAGTGACAGCTGAGTTCACATTAGTAATCCAGAAGATACTACCGTATCTTCAGCATGTGGGGAAAAAATACCTAGAATCCTATGGTGACTAAAATACATCTTGGGGCACCTGGGTGGCTCAGTCGGTTAAGCGTCCGACTTCGGCCCAGGTCATGATCTCAAGGTTCATGGGTTTGAGCCCGGCATCAGGCTCTGTGCTGATAGCTCAGAGCCTGGAGCCTGCTTCTGATTCTGTGTCTCCCTGTCTCTCTCTTCCCGTCCCCTGCTCACACTGTCTCTCTCTGTCTCTCAAAAATAAATAAATGTAAAAAAAAATTTTTTTAAATACATCTTAATTATAAGAGTGATATAAAAACATTCCCCACCCCACCTGACCCTGCCCCTCCCCCCCAAAACCCTGAGTTTGCTCCTTGTGTTGACTTTATTGATGTGTCTTCCTTGTTCCGCTAAAATCCCCAGTTACTTAATCAAATGCAAATGCCAATCTTGGTGTTGCCGAGAAGATAGATATATATATATATATATATATATATATATATGCATATATATATACACACACACATATATATACATATATATGTGTATATATATATACACACACACATATATAAATATGTATATATATGTATATGATTAAAACTCCTTATCAGTTGACTTTAAATAAGGAAGATTATTCTAGATAATTTAGGTAGGTCTGTCTGAATCAATTGGAAGACCTTAAACTCAGAACTGAGGTTTCCCTGGGACAGAGAAGAAATCCTGTCTGTGGATGAGAGCTTTGGCTTCTATGGGTTTAGCCTGCTCATGATTTTTCCTTCCTGATGCTTGTCTTATGAATTTCAGACTTGCTTAGCTAGCCCCTATTATCATGTAAACCATTTCCCGGTAATAAATCTCACCTGTGTATATGTGTTTGTGTTTGTCTATTTATCATTATATCTCCTATATATCTCCTACTGGTTCTGCTTCTCTGATTGAACCCTGACTGCTATACCAGACAGCAGAAAGAAATCTTTAAGGGAATACTTTAAGAAAGTACTTCAGGGAGAAAGAAAGTTTTCTCAGATCCAAGATGGAAGGTCTGAGATGCAAGAAGAAAGGAAGAACAAAATAAATGGTAAATGTGTGGATTAAATTAAAACAATGTTAACTGTATAACACAGGCAAATTCTTCCACATGTTCAAGAATCAAATGGTTTCAATTCAGATTCCAAAAATTTCCCATTTTGATTATGGAAAAAGGGAGATTCTCTTCAATTTATTTTGTGTAGCTAAGATCATCTTGATTCCAGATCCTAAAACAGCATGAGAAAAGAACCTTATAGGTGAGCCTCACTCACAATCACAAATGGAAAGATTTAAACAAAATATTTGTTTAAAATATTTTAAAATATTTAAAAGGATACTACTTTATGAGCAGCTTTCATTTATTCCAGAAATTAAATGGCCATTGCATATTAGGAAATCTTTGAATGTAATTTCCTACACTAGCCTATTATTAGAAAAATCATTAGATCATCTCAACAGATGCAGAAATTTTTCGTAAAATTCCTGATAAAAACTAAAAAAAGAGGCATGATTGAAAGCAATTTCAACAAGCTTCATACTTAATATTAAATACTACCTCTGAAAAAGGTGTTAGCTATTACCTTTGGAATCCCTAGCATATATAATTTAGCCAAAAAAAAAAAAAAAAGATTTAGAAGACACTAAACTGACATTACTTTTATTTCTTTGAAGAGAGAGACAGGTTTCTTAAGACATGAAGGAATAGCTTAATAAGTTTGACTTTATCAAAATGAAAAACTTTGATTACCAAAAGACACCATATTTGTAATAAATACAAACCACACAAGGACACAGAATCTAGAATTCAAGACAAAACAAAATAAGCAGGAACAGACATATTCATCCAATAGAGTTGTACAGAAGACTTGAGTAAGCACATGCAAATGGAGAAACCTGAATGGCCGATAAAAGTGTGCAAGGTATTCAGCCTCATTTGGGGTCAGAGAACATCACATAAAAAAACACAATGAAATTTCACCATATACTCACCAGATTGGCCAAATTAAAAAAAAACCAAAAACCAAAAACAGAATCTCAAAATTTGGCAAAGGCACAGAGCAAGGGACCAAGTTTTAACTGTTCATGGGGGTGTAAATTTGCGCAAATAACTTAGAAAACACTGTGGCACTACCATTTAAAGTTAAATGTGCAAAGTTCTTAGAAATTTCACTCTAAGTTGTGCACCAGAAATCATTTACTGAAATTGCTTGTAAAAAGCAAAATACTGGCAGTAATCTCAGATGTTCATCAGTGTTAAAATGAACAAATCGTTATATTCATACAATAAAACATTGTACAGTAGGAAAATTAAGCTGCAGCAAAACTGAAAATGAATTAAATGAAAAAAATCACTAAAGAATTACTATGATGAGTCTTTTTGTGTAATATTTAACAGGAAGAAAAATTATATAGTATATTATTTAGGGAGACATTTGTGTGGTAAAACTATAAAGGCAGACAAGGAGAGGACAACCTGAAGCAATTGTGGTCTTTCCTGTGGAGAGAGAGGGGCACTCAAGGAAGGCCCTTCTAAGGAAGGGAATGTTCTAGTAGTTTGCTTTATCATTATTTAAACTTAATTATTTAAGGCACTATTATTTGAATTATTTAAGTACTATATAAAAACATTTATATATATATACACACATATACATATATATATACACGTATATATATGTATATATATACGTATGTGTGTGTGTGTGTGTGTGTGTGTGTGTGTGTGTGTGTGTGTATACACATATATTTGTTTCCAGATCAGCTTGTTTCTATTGGGCTGTTTTCATTGACAGTTGACTTCTTAACCTTTTGAGACCTCAGTTTCTGCATCTGTAAGATGAGTTAGAGTAAAAGGTCACCAAGTTTGAGATACCTTTTGACTCTAACATTCCTTGATATTATGAAATAAACATAGCTTAGACAGATGATAGTAGGTTCCATTTGGATAAATTGCTCTTTAGATAATGGATTTGGAAGGAATCCCAGAAACAGCTTCTTAAATCCACCATTCTGACACCACCATGTTTCTGTAGCTAACAGCTTTACCGAGATTTAAGCTATTATTTTTAGGACTCTTACCTTTATCTCATATTATACTAACACAGTAAAGGAAATTATTTTCTTGTGTATATTGCTCGTTATTAAGGTCACTGGAACTAAAGTTTTTTCTGCTCATTTTATTATACACTTTTCCTGGCTAAAGACCATGACTGAATTTGGTGTGTTGACCCAAGAGCCTAGTATACAGCCACAGACTTATGGGATCTCCGTGATATAGGCCCTTTTTTAGAAGGCAACCTATATTTCTGTTAAGAAATGTATATAATAAGTAAGGAGCTCAAGCACAGATATATTTTTTTCCTAAAATAATCTTGCTTGCTTATATTCTACCTTTATCAGAGAGGAAAATGATAGGAAAGATTCAAATTGGAAAAGGCTCTTTTGGTGTTCTTCCAAAACCCTTTCCTGCCTTTCATAGGACAATACAAATGTGTCTTTTTTAAACTTTTCCATCCAACAAAGTGCCCCTTGTGGTAGAAGAGAACACATGTTTTTGAAAAGAATAGGAATGTGACTATCAGAGACCATTGAAAAAGCACATTTAATAAAGCCATTTTGTATTTTTCAGAGACGTTTATATACATCGTGCATTCTATACCACAGTATAGCTGTGTTTATTTTAAAGTGAAAATGTTTTAAATAAATTACTGGTTAAAGTACCCTTCTCCTCCCTTCATCTTCAATTAAACTCAAGTTTTCAGGTAAATACATTGCATTCATTCTTTGGCTCTGAGTTCCTGGTCTCACCACCATGTGTAATGACATGCCTACCCCATTGTTAATAGCATTGGCTCTGGAATGCTCTGGAATGCAGTAGATCTGGGTTTGTACCCTGGTGTGCCACTTTCTCAGAGTATCACACATTGTAAGGTGCTTGGTCTCTCTCTAAGCTTTAAATCCTTCCCCAGTTTCTTATACTAATGGACTATCCAAATGCCTTGAATATCCCTTCAAATACACCTTTCACAAAGTAAGGTTTTGTATATGCTGTACCATACAGCCAGTATTAATCCATTGTCATTCTTCCATAGTCTTCTCAAACATCAGCCCTTATCCAAATCAACATTTACCCCTTACATCCGTTCTGTTCCCTTAGAGCTTTTGTTCATACCAGAGTTACAGCATTTAGTCTATGTTACTGTAATTTCCCTCTTACTGTGTTTTCCTTCACCTCTCTAAAGCTTTCCCTGATTTTCCCCCAGCTCACTAGGTCTGCACTCCTTTCTCTGTGCCTGTATTACTTTGAAAACATTTTGTTTGTTTATTCACTTTAACAGTTAAGTACTGAGCATCTTTTGTTGTTGTTGTTGTTGTTGTTGTTGGGTCCTGCTCCTCCAAGCACTTGAGATTCAGAGCTGTGTAACCCGCTTTCATGGAGTTGTGATTTCTAGTGAAGGGAATGGGTTAACACACAACAAATAAAAAGGAAAAATGTCGGCAAGTGGTAAGTTTAGAGGGCATGAGATATTGATTGGGTGCCTAATTTTAGACCAGAGCTTCAGAAAAGGCTTTACTGAAAAGGTGATACTTAAGAGAAATCTGAAGAAGGGAATTAGTTTTGAGAATATCAAAAGAGGAACATCATTTCGAGTAGAGGAAACTGCTATTGAAAAGACCCCAAGGAGGGAAAAGAACTCGGCATTTCCTAGGATCATAATTAAATCAACTGTGGGCAAGAAAGAGAGTTGCATCAGCTTAGGTTAGAAGAGCAGAAAGGGGACACAGATCTTGTAGGACTTTAAAGGCATGAGTTACATTATATTCTTTTAAAAAAATTTTTTTAATGTTTATTCTTTTTTGAGAGAGACATAGCCTGAGTGGGGGAGGAGCAGAGAGAGAGAGAGAGAGAGAGAGACAGAATCCGAAGCAGGCTCCAGGCTCTGAGCTGTCAGCACAGAGCCTGACAGGGGGTTCAAACCCACAAATGGTGAGATCATGACCTGAGCTGAAGTCAGAACGTCCAACTGACTAAGCCACCTAGGCATCCCTTGTTACATTATATTCTAAACAAAGCAATATGCTATTGGAAAGCTTTAGCTGGGGTGTGACTGGATCTGATTTGTATTTTATAAAGATTGCCCAGATTGTGCTGTAATGGATTAGAGGAGAGAGAGGTGGGTCTCTACAAGGGTCTGTTGCAATTGTTCAGGAGAGAAGTGATGGTGGATTGGATGAGGAAGGTAGTAGAAAAGACAAAGCAAAACAGAACAGGGTTTGGTTATGTTTGGGAGGTGGAATTGCCAGTTCTTGCTGATGGGCTGACAAGAGTAGAGGGAAGTGCAAAATCGAAGATAATACTCATATATATATTTTTATATTGGCATTTCTAATAATTCTCTTTTTAGTATAGATTTTGAGCTACTCCCGTACTAGGACCATATGTGACTCAATTCTGTATGTGTAGTTGCTTGCATAGGATCTTGTTAATGCTGGTGCTAAATAAATATTAATAAAATTTCTCTGTACAGTGTTTCAAAGTTACTACTTGTAAAAAGTGATTTTGAAGACTAAGATATTTACATACTACAGGGATTAACAGCCATACATTATATATAAGGACTCTAAGATTAGGGAGATGGATTTCTGCTTCATGAAAGTAAACTTTTCCTTATGACCGAAGAATACAATAACAAGTGTATATTTAATATATAAATAATAACATTAGTGTAAAAATCCTCAAGATCAATCCATTTCTGATGAAATCACTATTTCATGTCATTTGTAACCTATTTCATGTTATTGGTAAACATGTCAACCAATTCCATCAAGTTTTCCTTATATGAGGAACATACTTTTGTGGGTATAAGTAGAAAATTCTCATACCAGTTCATTAAGAGAATACTTATCAGAAAATTAAATTAAAATTCATTTAAAAAGTTTTTGGTGGACCTTGAACAACTGTAGGGTCTAACACATCTATCGTTGTGAGGGAAAACCTGAAAATTTATGATTTGATAAAATATATCCTTTGTAGTTGGGATGGGGGAGGGGGTTCGTGCTCAACTAATCTTGAGAAGTACTGTGAAGATGTACTACCATGATACATAAGGAAAATTCGGTACCTATTATATAGCTTGATATTTATTTTTCTAAAAGCACCTGACAAAGTGCTACTTCAAAGATTGATAAGTAGATTACAGTGTTGGAATATGAGGTAAAATAAGATGATGTTTGAAGAGCTGATTTGGGCCCATAAAAATAACTTTCTGTATACTCAGTACTTAATTTCAGATACTAATTTATAACACGTATTTCAAAATTCATTGTGTAATAATTCTAAAACTTTAAATTAGAAATTTATCGTGTAATGGCAAAACACTAGATGGTTATGTAGTTAGTTATTTATTCAACCAACATTTATTTGGTAAGTACTATTTGAAAGTCCACTTGCCATGTGATGGTTAGTTTTTTCATATTTGTTATAGATTTTAAAACAATTGACACATTTCCCTAAGGTATTATTGTACACAGAAAAATTGTAACTTTATGGTGGAGAAGCCCAGCAGACCCCACCTTAACCAGATGATCAAGGTTAATGTCACCAGCAGTAGTAACATAAGTTGACATTATGAACTCCCTAATGAGAGTCACTGTGGATACAATCACCCCTATGGTATTCTTGCCAAAATATATAACCTCCATCTAATAATAAGTGTACATCAGACAAGCCCACATTTTGGAGCATTCTACAGTATGATTGGGCAGTACTCTCCAAAAGTGTCTAGATCCAAAGAAAGACTGATGAACCACAACTGGAAAAAACTGGATTAGATCCTGGAATAAAAAGAAGACCGTTGTAGAAAAACCACTGTAACCTAAGTATAGTCTATAGATTATTTAGTAGTATTATAACTACTGTAACTATGTCAATTTCTTGCTTTTGATAAATATGCCATGGTTATGTAAGATGTTATCATTAGGGGAAGTTGGGTGAAGGTTATGTGGGAACTCTCCATTCTGTTTTTGCATTCCTGTAAACCTAAAACTATTTCAAAATAAAAATTTTAAACAGATTCTTAAAAAAAATGCCAATAGGACACTCATATTAAGGTATCTTAATATTTTCTTGACAGAGTCTCTTTCATGTCACTATTATTATCCTTTGTGTTATGGTTTCTCCTGAAAGGATAGCTTTTGTTACAGGCGTAATGAAAAGAATCCTTGCTCTATTCCTCTTTAATGTACCTTTCTTGTATACGTTTTTGTATTTGTGATATACTTTCTATTTTTTCCCTCCTTTTTTTTCTAGGCTATTTCTTCAGTGTCCTTTAGAGTCACAGTTATCTCCCACCTCTCCCCTAATGTTATAGTCCCCTCTTTATCCTTAGACGTCTCAGATATCTCCCTGGGGGTTCTTATGTAAGACCACACTGCATTAATTACCTTTATGTGATAAGTCCCCAGCACATCTTTATCACAGAGTCACTGTGTGTAGTCACATAAATGTAAATGTATATGTGTGTTTGCATAGTATATATCTTCATGATTATGTGTATATACATATACATACTCACACCCATACATACACATACCTCAACCATATACATACATGCATCTGTACATGTACACACATACATGTCCCTCCTGCATCCTTTCTTTTGGGAACTAGTGCTACCGTGTTGCCTAAACCAGATAATGAGGAGTCTTCTTTTCCCATGTGTTCACTGCTGACCTTTCTTGCATCCAGTTTCCAGTTGTTTACTATGTTCCATTGATTGATCTTTCTAAATATTGCTTAGATTGTTTTATTCTCTCTCATTTCAATGTCAATGACTTATGTTGGATAACTGATAACTGTTTTTAGCCACCGTAAGCTATCCTCCATTCTATATTAACAATTGTTCTTTCTGAAAAGCAAATCTTGTATTTTTCCTATTATATTTAGGATAAAGTTCAAACCCCTAGCCTGGCACACAAAATCCTTCTTCCCCTTTTGTCCGGAATACCTGTCCAGATGCCTTTGCTACAGCCATTCTAAGTGATTTACTATTAGGTCTCTGAAAACGATTTCATGTCTTCATGAACAGCCCACATTGAGGGGCATTCTACAATACAATACGATTGAGCAGTACTCTCCAGAAGTGTATAGATCACCAGCGGCAAGGAAAGACTGATGAGTTACAAATGGAAAAGATAAGATTAGAGCCTGGGAATAAAACAAGACATTAGTAGAAAAACCAGTGTAACCTGAATACAGTCTGCAGATTATTTAATAGCACTATATCTATGTTAATTTCTTACTTCTGAAAAAAAAAATAACTTGGATTGTAATAGATGCTTAACAAAGAGCGAGAGAGTAAAGGACAGTAATTATGAAGAAATGAAAATAACATTTGTTGAACCTGATCTATGAACTTAGATTGTAATCCAGGTTAATTTGTTTGGCTCTCTCAAGTTGTAAGCTCTGTAAAGACAAGGATCATTGTTTTCTATCCTAATATATAATACACGATAGACATTAATATTGTCAAATAAATAAAAACTGTTGAGTGACTCCTTGTTATAAGGAATAGATATGAAAATGTCTTGACAGTTTTGATGGAAGAGCTTAAATTGATTATAATGACGCTAATTTAGGGATAATACAAAACTTGTAGGAGTCAAGTGTTACTGTCAAATAACTGTCAAGTTACTGTCAAGTGTTACCGAATGGTGTCTGTAACTTAAATGTGGAGTCACATAACGGTGTAGGGTGTAGAAATGAAAATTCAGTGACATCCAGTGTACTCTGTATACTTTGTGTTATGGCCCACTTTCTCTGACTTATAAGATATTGAATAAAAGGAGTGAGTCAAAGGGTGCCTGGGTGCTCAGTGGGTTAAGTGTCTGACTTTGGCTCAGGTCATGATCTCATGGTTTGTGAGTTCGAGCCCCGCGTCGGGCTCTGTGCTGACAGCTCAGAGCCTGGAGCCTGCTTCGGATTGTGTGTCTCCCTCTCTCTCTCTGCCTCTCCCCCACTCACATTCTGTCTCTCACTCTCTCAAAAATAAATAAACATTAAAAATTTTTTAAAAAGGAGTGAGTCAAAAGCCATGTCTTCCTTTTATGTCAGCTAGCGATTTTGGAAGATTTTAGAAAGCTTTTAACGTAAGTAATAGAATCCTATGAATTTCTACATCCTTAAAGGAAGCATGAAGGTACTTATGTATGGTATGTAATCTATAGCTAAGATCAACATATGCATTACTACTAAAGATTCAATAGGTTTGGAGTATTTGGAAACATTTGATATGTGAATTGTTGGGAGATGGTAATTGTATGACGCACTTATTTCATAACATGAAAAAATAATAAAACAATGTGGCATAGGAAAGATATGGAGACTTACTGTCAGGAGGAAGGAGTACACAAGGGGAGATAGCTTATCAGGACAAGGTGTATATATATACACATATATATTTATATGTTATAAATATATATATTTATATAAATAATATAATATAATAAATATAAATTTATTATATTATACAATAATATAATAAATATTATAAATATTATAAATATAATGATTATATTATATAATTATAATAAATAATATAAATAAATATATATATTTATATAAATATATATATATTTAGCATCCTTTGCTAACTTACTTCAATTAGTATTTTAAAAAGTGTTTCTCTAAATGGGGTCTCAAATGATCAGCATCAGTTTACCAATAAAAATGGATATTCTTGAGTCTCATCTTCAAAATGTCTGATTCAAGATGCCTGGATTAAAACCCAGGAATCTACATTATTAGAGAGGTGCCATAACAATATATACACTAAAGTTTTGGGAACAGTCATCTAATTATTCTGTATTCTCTCAAGTCAGCAGTATAACTTGATATTTGAGGTAGTGTTCTGAGTGTTAAGATATATTGGAGAACAAGGAAAAATAGAATTATCTGACTTTGTGAATCTTTTATTTTTAGTAGGTAGAGGACAGACCATAGATAAATTATGTGGAGTGTTCAAAGAGTAAGTACTATGGAAAAGTAAATAGAACAGGAAGGGGGGTCCTATTGGGGGTTAGGGTGGAATTTAAAATAGTGTAGATTTTCATGGAATATGTGGCATTTGAACAACTACCTGAAAGGTGGTCAAAGATAGAAGCAGAGAGGAAGATTTGGAAAGCTGTTGCTGTAATCTTGGTGAGAAGTGATGGCATTTAAGAAGTGGCTCAGGAAAGAGGATAACAGCTGAAGTCAGATTATGGATCCACTTTGAAGATAAAGTCAGTGGATATTCTGAAAGATTTAATATGAAATGCGAGAAAGAAGACTCACAGGTGTTTCCATGATTTCTTGTCTAAGAAACTGGTAGAATAGCTGTCATTCTACTGAAATGGGGAAGATTATGGGCAGGAAATATTTTGGTTAGAAGAATGAGTTCAGTTTGGGCCATATTAGGCTTGAGATGTCTATTAGACATCCAACTAGGATATTGGTTAGCAAATGGATAAGTAAGGCAGAGGAGAAAATTATACTAGAGATAGAAATTTGGGCGTCATCAGCATGGAGAGAACTTAAAGTCATTAGACTGGAGACCAAGTGAAATTATCGAAAGAGTGGCTATAAAGAGAAATGGCAAGAGGCCCATGGACGGGAAAATAGCAGAAGGCAATGGTGAAGGAGGCCAAGGGAGAGTGAGTGATTAGTGATGTAGGAGAGAATTCAGAGCAGTAGAGAAAGAATACCAAAGAAGAAGGGATCAACATTGTCAAAGTCTTGTGACAAGTGAATAAAAATAAGGATCTGGAGTTGACCAGTGAATTCAGTAATGTGGAGACCTGATGACCTCAGCAAGCGCAAGTTTGCTGAAATGGTGAGGCAGAAATTGTGGCTGAAGCATGGGAGAAGAAAAATACTCACAGCTCTTTTGAGATTTACTGTAAAGCGCAATGCAGAAATGGGCATGGCTAGAGAAGTAAATGGGGTCAAGAGGAGAAATAACATGTGTGTGGAGCCTGGTGGGATGATCTTGTAGATACAGAAAGCTATATTCAGGAAAACGGAAAAATTGTTAGTGGAGTTGGTCGTTGTGAGGAGTAGTTACTTCATGCACAACAGGACAGAAGGCACAGACGGGGAGAGGACGAGGCGAAGGGGCTGGGCACATGTGCTGCTTGGAGCTTGCAGAATTTCTCTCTTAATGGCTTCAGTTTGTTTGTTTGTTTTTCTTACATGGAATTAGGAAGCACGATCAGCTGAGAGGGAATGGGAGAAGTGGTTGGGTATTTAAGGAGGGAGAAAATACGAAGTCAGAGAGTGGATGGACTCGAGAAAAAACAATTGTCTGGCATCATTCAGAGCACGTTGGAAATGGCAGGTTATGACTTTAAAATGAGAGTAGTCATCATGGTTGTCTGGGTTTTCTCTCAATACCCAGAGCTTCCTACAGACCTACTGATTACATGCGTGCTCCTGCACCAGGGCGTTATTTATGCCGGTGGCTCCCTTTTCCTGGGATCGTCTTCTCCCATAAACTATGTGGCCTACTTCCTCACTGCTTTCAAGTCTTGACTCAGATGTCACCTTCATCATAATATCTGCCCTGACCACACTGTTTAAAATTGGAAGTTCCTTGCCCCAAACTCCCCAACCTTCCTTATGCAATTCTATCTTACTGTCCGACATTCATCACCTTCTAACACGCTACGTAATGTATTACCTTTTCTTATTTCATGCTTTCACTCCCCTTCTCCCCCACTAAATAAGCATCACAAAAGATTTTTTTGTTATTGAATTATAATTGACATACAATATTAGTTGCAGATGGGCAAGATAGAGATTCAGTATTTTTATATATTATGAAATGATGATAGGTCTAGTCCCCATCTGTCCCCATACAGAGTCATTACAATACTATTGACTATATTCTCTATGCTGTTCTTTACATCCTTGTGACTTATTTATTTGATTACTGGAAGTTTGTACTGAATCCCTTTACCTGTCTCACCCATGCTCCCACCCCCTTTTCCTCTGGCAGCAAGCAGTTTGTTCTCTGTATCTGTGAGTCTGTGTCTGTTTTGTTTTGTTTTGTTTTGTTCATCTGTTTTGCTTTTTTAGATTCCGCATGTAAGTGAAATCATACAGCACTTGTCTTTCTCTTATTTCACCTAGCACAATACCCTCTAAGTCTATCCGTATTGCAACAAATAGCCATATTTCATACATTTTATGGCTGAGTAATATTCTGTTGTATATATACACACCACATCTTCTTTATCCGTTCATCTATCAATGGACACCTAGGTCACTTTCATATCTTGGCTGTTGTCATAATGAATATAGGGGTACATACATCTTTTTGAATTAGTGTTTTCATTTTCTTTGAATAAATACCCAAAAATATTTCTTTCAGTAAATATCCAGAATTGCTGGACAGTGTGGTAGTTCTGTTGTTAATTTTTTTGAGGAACCTCCATACTGTTAGCGTCTGCACCAATTTATATTCCCACCCACAGAGCACAAGGGTTTCCTTTCATCCACATCCTCACTGACACTTCTTGTTTCTTGTTTTTTTTTTAATAATAGACATTTTGACAGTTTTGAAATACCTTGTTTTGATGTTCATTTCCCTGATGATTCATAATACTGAGCATCTTTTCAAATACATATTGTCCATCTGCATTTCTTCTTTGTAAAAATGTCTATTCCGGTCCTCTGCCCATTTTAAAAAAACATTTTTTTTGTTATTGAGTTGTATGAGATCTTTATATAATTTGGGTATCAGTCTTTTATCTGTTAATATCATATGCTAATATCTTCTTCCATTCCATAGTTGTCTTTCAATTTGTTGATGGTTTCCTTCACTGTGCAAAAGATTCTTGGTTTGACATAGTCCTGTTTGTTGATTTTTGCTTTTATTGCCCTTGCCTGAGGAGACATACAGGTCTATCTCAAGAAACCAGAAAGTCTCAAATTAAACAATCTAAGTTTAAAGGAACTAGAAAAAAGAACAAAGTCCAAAGTTAGTAGAGGGAAGGAAATAATAAAGATCAGAGAGGAAATAAATGAAAACAAAGACTTTAAAAAAAACAGTAGAAAAGATCAATGAAACTAAGACCTGGTTCTTTGAAAAGATAAATGAAATACTAACCTTTAGTAGGCTCATCAAGAAAAAAAGAGAGCTCACGAGGGCTTGAATTTTTGCCTTTTTTTTTTTTCATTTCTGTATTTCAGGCATCTAGAAAAGTACCTGGCCTGTAGTAAACATTGAATTATATTGAATTAATGATTGAATTAATTAATGGTATTGAATGATATTGAATTAATTATATTGAATTGAATGATTAAATTAATTAATTCTATGGTCTGGTGGTCATGAAGTTTGACTTCATTTTGTTGCAAATTATTTAAAGCCTATCTGTTGATATATCCTGGAGGATACTGTTGTTCCATTAATGTTGTTTTAAATTATCAGTTCTAATAATAAATTGCACTGAATGGGTTTTTTATACTCTTCAAAGTGTTTTCCTGTTCATTATACCATGGTAGTGTAATTTAGTATTTTTACAGTTTTATTTACCTAATATTTGAAATGGAATAAAAATAACAGTTTATTTCTGTTTCCTCATGTGCTTAATTCTCTTGGTTTAGCTCTAAACTGACCCACCTTATTCCCATTTGTTGTCGCAGTTTGTGTTTATATATAGCTACTAACCGAATGCCTTGCATCTAGCAGGTGTCTATAGATATCTGTTGACTTAATTTATTGTAACACTTTAGTGTAGTTTTCACTAACCTGTCAAGGTTTACTGAGCATTTATAAGAAGAAATATTTAAATTAGACTACTTATTCTTTTTTAGCCCTAAAGCATTATATAGAAGAGAGATTTTAAAGATCCGCTAGAAATTAATGTATTTGAAGCATAATTTTTTACTGTATGTAAATGTTTTCTCTAAATTGCTAAAGATTTCTGACTCATTAAAAATGTATTTTTCTCTAGCTCTCAAGCCTTTATTATACTGGTTATCTGACATTTGTGCCCAAGAAGAGTTTCTAATATGAGATAAATTTTGAAATATGTTAATTTTTCCTCCAGGCTGAAAAAGGAATTGGGGAGTATAGATTTGTTTACTGGGATGCTCCAGTGCCTCTGCTGCTTTGCTTCAGTAACAAGACTGTCACGTTAGCACAAAAAACAGCACTTCATTCCCACTTCCCCAGCTTGGTAAAGAATTGCACCACCGACCCTCTCTCCCCAGAACAGTGTTTTTTTTTTTGAGCTCCTTTAAAGTCAAAATCTTTAAAAATCATATAAGAATATTAAAATTTAATTATTGTCATCCTCACAGTGTTGATGGATTGATGGCAATTAAATATTTATGTAACATATGTCTAGACCACTAAAGGCATTTAGAACACTGACCGATTAATAGCATAACTTGTTTTGGATTTTTAGATTAAATGCCACAAATGCACGGACTGGTGAAGAATTAAAGACCTGTGAAAAGCATACAATTTGTCTCATAGAGGAAAGATACATTGTCTACTGGCCATATATTTAAGTTTACTCTGAATCTGATCAGAACATATTCTTTATATATACATCAGATTCACAGACTATATATATATAGTTATATATATTTGTATATACAAACATATATATATATATATATATGTATTTGTAAAGAAGCTTACCACTAAGTCTACTGTTTATATTTTGTTGCATTTTTTTAACATTTATTTATTTTTGAGACAGAGAGAGACAGAGCATGAACGGGGGAAGGGCAGAGAGAGAGGGAGACACAGAATCAGAAGCAGGCTCCAGGCTCTGAGCCATCAGCCCCCAGAGCCCGACGCGGGGCTCGAACTCATGGACCGCGAGATTGTGACCTGAGCTGAAGTCAGATGCTTAACCGACTGAGCCACCCAGGGGCCCCTATTTTGTTGCATTTTTTAAACCTTTATTTTATATTGAATTATATTTTAAAAATCAATGTGGTGAATGTCCATTTTCATTTAACAATATTATTCACTGAAGCCTACTTAAAACAATAGATAATTTCTTTAAATGGACTTGGATTTCATATTAAGATGGTTATTTGAAGGTCAGAACACTTTGAAAAAGCTTAGCAATTACAGTATCACAAAGAGTAGCAGGAAGTAGTTTTGCTACTTAAAACATTTATCTTATAACCTGTCACACTACTTTAAGATTGGGTCATAAGAGGACACCCGGGTGGTTCAGTCAGTTAAGTGTCAGACTCTTGATTCGGCTCAGGTCATGATCTGAGTTGAGCCCCGCATTGGGCTCTCTGCTGTCAGCATGGAACCTGCTTCAGATGCTTTCTGTCTCTCACTCTGCCCTTTCCCTGATCTCTCTCTCTCTCTCTCTCTCTCTCTCTCAAAAATAAACTTTAAAAAAAAAAGATTGTGTCCTAAGGACTAATAAAATTCTTGCAATTATTGATGATTTGGAGGGAATATTATTACTGATCTTGATAATTATGTATATCCTTATTTTAATAAATTTTATCTACTTATAATTTATAAGAAAATTGTGGAATCTGTGCTATGGAATTATGTCTATGATTTTTTTGAGATTTCCAATTATGTTATTTATGATTTGGTGTGATTATTTAGCATGTTTAGTTTCAGGTTTTAATTTTCACTTTTGGAATGAAAAGCAAAATATTAAGATTTATGTAAAAAGCATTATCTTAATGCAAACTCTTAAATTCCTTTAAAAATCTTCTTGCAACCTAATGTTATGTTTTATCTGCGGCACTTTCATTGTTATTAACAGTGTTACTTGTCATTACTTGCAATTGCAAACCAATTCTTCCAAAACTAACAATTACAAAGATACATGTTTACTATTATATGGGTAACTACTAGCCAAGCGACAGTTTACAGCACATTATAGAGTCATAACTTTCCAACAGATAATATTTTTGGTTCAAAATTACTTCTCTGCAAAAGTAGCTAAAAATGCTCTTATCGTTTTTTACTTACTATGAAATCCTCCAAAGTTACTAGAACGGAGTGACCATGGACCCACTCCACTTGAGAAAAAAGAAAAAAGGTGTTATTGGTTATTGAATTAAAAATAGAAAAAGGAACTTAGAGAATTGTTGCCTTCAGCATTTTTCTACATTAATACCACTTCCCAGCTTACTCCTCGGTGTCTGTATTTGGGTGTACATATATAGAATATATACGTACGAAATCCATCTTTTATTTTAAAAACAAACATTTTCATGAAAGATCAGTGTCTGTCACTGACAGGATTGTTTGCAGAGTCAGTGATAACACGTGGCATTTTACCAAGTGATTAATTTTTATTGGCTTGATTCACGAGTTCAGTAACACGAAGTAGTTACTCATGCTCGAAAATGCATAATCAGTAAATAGTTTGGGGATTTATCTCTTTTTAGACGTTGAACTGTTCCACTCAAACTAAAATGGATGGATTATTTCTAGTAAACATAAAAATGAAAACCTTTTAAAAAGTCTTGTAGTCTTAATCTTTTAAAGCAAATTAAGTCCCTTAAAAGGATGTCTTACTTTGTGCCATTCGTCAGTAATGTATTACTTAAAATTTATCATTTTGCTTCACCTTACTTTTTTCACAACGATACTTAGTCCATCAAATTAGACCACTATAGTTTGATTTATAATGTTATGTTGAAAATCTGTGAAAGTCAAATTTTGCAAGCATTTTAAACCACTTTATTTTCAAATTAACCATTTATTATATGTAGCCGTACATTGTTACCATGTTTTATCTCAAGATAGAATGAAATGCATAATTCTATATGTTGTAATTAGTTACCTTTAAAATCATGTAAATATAGGACTGTTCACAATGTTTCGGTATACTTCAGTCTTTCAGCAGACATTCATTTCAAACTATATGTTAAGCATTTGCCAGATATTAAAGATACACACATGAGACAGACAGTGATCCTGTAAACTCGGAAATTAATAGTGATTGAAAGGTGATGGTGGTCGTGGGAAAAATGGATTTTAGTATTTAACATTTATTCTGTGCCTGGAGTCTGGGTACTTCGTATTGTTTCATTTAACCCTTACAAAACACTAGAAGATATTTATTATTATTCCCATTTTATAGAGGGGAAACAGAGACTCAGAGACAAGTTTCCCAAGATCATAAAGCTAGTAAGTGGCAGAGATGTGATGTAAGCCTTTCATTCTCCAAACTCCATGTTCATATTTGTTTATACTATCGGAAATTTTTTGAACGCCAAGCATAACGAGACTAAAAATGGGTAATCTGTGGTACCTAGCTCTCAAAATTTTCTAATTTTTATGAAAGCAATTTATACTAAAAAAAAAAAAAAGCTATGACTATATATCCTTTTAGGCTATGTCTATTTAAACCCATCTTGCCACTTCTTGGGTCAAAATTAATCTGTAATAATATAAAAGTAGTTAAACCACATTTTGAACTGGAAACTGTTGATTCATTTGTGTCTTAATTTTGGTCTGTAAGAGATTTCTGTTCCAAAGTCTTTTAACTGGTGTAACTTACTGCTATTAAATAGTTAAACCATTAAATGTTAAATTGCTACCTGAGGAAAACTGTATTGCTCTATAGAACTCAATTAGTTTTGTTCATTTAAATAGAAAACTGTATTTTTTTTAAACTAGAACAGAGTGTGAGAATTTTTTAAAAATCAAGGTACTTTATTTTAATTTGACTAAATTTAAACTTTCCAGGTTAAAAAAAATTGTAGCCAGGATTAATTCCAGCATGAAAATGAACATTTTATATTAGTCTCCAAATCTTCAAGTCTACGCTTCAGACATCATTTAAATCTTTCTTATGGTTACCCTTTGTCTCTTATGCAAGGGAGGCTTAAAGATACTTTACCTTCATTAGGAATGGAGAAACCTCAAAACATTTGTAATATTTTTTTATAATCCAAGAAAGAGAAATTTCAGATGCCATAGATCAACAAAATAGAAAGTAACCAAATGCCAGTAAATAGTACATTCTTTTTCTTATTAATGAAGTAAGAGTCTGTACTGTACATTTTTTATTTAATAAATTAGCTGTTATTTATTGAGTGCCTGCTATTTCAATGTTTGAGAGTTTTCTTGTCATGTACATGTAGATGTGTGTATACATGTACATATATGTGCATATTTTATATTTATGAGTGTCTGATATGAATCTTTTGATATAAGTAAAAGTTTAAGAAAGTGAAAATTAACGTATTTGACACTTTTTAATTTCAGTTTATTGATGGTCGACTGGCAAAATTAAATGCAGGACGGGGTTTCTCTGATGTATTTGAAGAGGAAATCACTTCAGGTGGCTTTTGTGGAGGTAAAGACTAGTTTCAGTATGATTATCCATTTTCTGAATAGCGATTGCCTTGATTTTTGCTCCTGTATCTGATACAATCTACTTCATAAACAGTTGTATTTTCTTAAGCATACAATGTTTTAGATACATTTTTTTTCATCTTATAAGAGCTGTGGTATTAACTTATTTTATTATTCAAGGTGTTAAGATGGTCTCATGAATTGGTAGTTGTTTTCTTGGATAATCTCTTAATAGTAGTAGAACTAAATGTCACTGAAATGCAATTAGTTTATATCTTCCTTTAGTATTCTCCGCTAAAAAACCCACAGTGCTGGCTAATACTAAGTAAGATTTAAAGAACTGAGATTATAGTTGAAATATTAGATTGTAATATAATATAAAACAAAAGATTTGAATACCACAGCTGCTTTTACATTTTAAGTGAGTGTGTTGTTATAGAAGCCTTTACCTTTTTTTTGCTTTGCAGAACACTGCAGCATGAGGAAAAGACTTTTCAGTTTACCATCCCATGTGCTTACACTTGTCACTGTAAAAAGTGCTCACTAACAAATGGAAGGCGTCGTATTATTTTGTATGTGTGAAACATAAGTTAGGTGATACTGCATTTTTATTTAATACAATGAAAGTTAATATAATTAGTTACACTATTTGATATGTAAGTATTCAAACCACGTTGTAATTTCTAGGCAGTTAATTACTTACGAACTGGTACTTTGTACGTGATTGCTTCAGTATATAGTCCTGACTCTGGCAGAGAATTTTGCTGGAGTCCTTGAAATGTCATATGCACTCATTCAGCCAGTATTTGTGCTAAGTATTTACTATGTGCTAGGCACTGTTCTAGACAACAGGGTGAACCAAACAAACAACAGTCTCTGGTGTGTTCATTTTCAGCAGGCATAATAGTAATTTTTTCTATTTATTTGTAGGTTTAATTTGGGAAGAAAATGTCTTTATGTGTGAATAAATAGTTGCTAGAATTGAGAAATAAAACATGAAAAGACGTAGTAATAAGTACTCATCTACACATTTGCCAAAATGTGATTTTATTCTCAAATAAGATTTATTTTTGCTCCATAAAAATATACAAAACATTGAGATAACTTGTTCGTGAAGAGAGGTCCAAATGAACTAAGCATATGGATCTTCCTCTGGTGTAAGTACAGCATTTCATTGAAAGCATTTAGCTTTGGGAAAAACTTAGTTTACTTGACTCAGTAAGTCAACCAAGTGTGGAATCATTCAGCTCCTTGCTTTCCTCAGCTCATGGGTAAAAATTTAGCTTCAATGGAACTTTTGTGTTAAAATAAGGCTTTTTTACTTTTGAACTCAGACAAGCAAAATATTGTCAGCTCATGGACAAATTGCTTGAGGCATCTATTCAGTATTTATATAACTGCTGTCTCATTATTTTTATGACCCGTGGGGCTAGTATCTTCTATGGAATTGAAGATGACATCTTGTGACAGTAATGGGTAGAACTATGATCGTTTTGTATAGTTAAATTCTGTAGTCTTAACCATTGGTCCAGATTCCTCTGTAATAGAATAGAATAGAAGGTAGATGGGTTTTCTGGTGTGAGAGGGGTTACTAACATTGTTCAATAAAGGTCTTATGGTTTAAAAAGAATGGAACACTGATCGCCAGCTGGCATCTGACTTAGAGACTGCTATATTTTCAGTACAATTTCATGCCAACCACTTTATTGTCCCTCCTTAAAATTAAAAAGGTTTTGAACACTTATTTTAGTTTGGTGGGAGGGTGGGCAATACTGATTCAAAAGGAAAGGGTAGTTCAACAAATATTAATTTCAATGTGTACAGCAAGAAAGTATATTAAAAATTGTGCCTAGCTATTAAGTATTATTTTTAATTATTATATTTTAGGTTATTATTTTAGAGATACAGAGACCTTATTCTTAGTATAAAATAAAGCACAATTTATTAGGACTTGAAATAAAAATGTGAATAATCTAATAAAAATTAGTAATGTTCTTATAAACGATGATATATATATGAAAGAACATTAGACATTTGTCATGTAGACTGCATTTGTAAGAAATAAGATGTCTTTATCATGATATTGAACTATTTTTCAAAGAAGTAAATGGTTATAACTGCCGCTTCTCTCATAGTAATAATTATAATTGTTCCTACTTATTGAATATTAATATGTGACAGAATCTCTTACAAGAGCTCTACAAACTTGATCTCATTTAATCCTCACAGCACCTATGAAATAGTTTGATTACCTATCCCTGTTTTTATGAGGGCACTTATCTCAGTAATTTGCTCAAGGTCACACAGCTAGTAGTGCTAGAATCTGAACTCAACATGTATCTGTCTGGCTTCCAAGCTTTTGCTTTAGTAACTATAATATATTGCTTTCTTATGATAAGAGATCTTCTTAATTAGAAGACATTCAGTAAACAAGAGTAGTAGTCAAGCCTTCTCTACTGTGATTGGATAAAAGTAAAATTCCTGTCTCTTGATTATCTGTTGAAGATTTTTGAAACATAAAGCCCTAAGAAAGATCACCGTAAGAGAAATCGACATTCATTAAAGCTGAAGAAAAAATTATGTTCCTTTAAGCAAAAATAGTTAGGGAATTTCAGAGAAGCATCTAATTTCTCCCCTGTGTCATCTAATTTCTGTGTCATTGCAACGGCCAGTTGCATGCTAGTATATGTGGTTGTGATAAAGTTAATATGAGCGTGGTGGAACCGTGTAATTATTGAATTACACATTCAATCTAGATTCACATTGAATCTTAGAACTCTGGTTAAAGACTGAAATGCATACAGGTTTCCAAAATCTGTTTGCTATCCTGTGAGTCCCTGTGGTCAGGACTGTGAAGAAATCCCTGTTACTCCCAATTGTTTTTCATGAGACCTTTGTAGAACATTCAACCTTAAGAGGAAAGTAATGTAAATATCAGGAAGTATGTAAAGGGAAGAGTATCCATGGAGGCTAAAAGGTAATAAAAGGGGACATAAGTAGAGCAGAGGATGCAGTAAACACAGATATTGGTCTATGAAAAAGTAGCTAAGGAATACTGAGTAGTTAAGAACATGGAGGTGGTTTTTTGTATTTTTTTTTTCATTTAAAATAAGACTAGTTTTTAAACCCCCTTCCAATTATTTAAACGTAAAAAAACAAATATTTTCAGATTGATTTTATATAGAAGCATGTAGTTATTCTTCATTAGTAGCATTTGTCTCTTACTTTCTGATAGATTTCTGATCAGTCTTTTATTTATATAGTAGTATTTTTCTTTTCTTTTCTTTTCTTTTCTTTTCTTTTCTTTTCTTTCCTTTTCTTTTTCTTTTTCTTTTCTTTTCTTTTCTTTTTTTTTTACTGCCTAAGGCATCAGAGGAATTTGAAGAGATGGTAGGTGATCTTCAGTTTTAGTGACATTTTCCAGGCTTCACTGAACAATTTAGGTCAATTTATATACTTTTTGAACAGTAACTACAAATTACTGGAATTCAAACAAATACATTTGAAGATGAAGTCTTTGCACAAGGGGGAAACAAAGATATTTTGTCCTTGGGTGTGAGAAAATCACTGGTATGATGAATGAGAACAATGTTAAGAATTTCCTCAATGACACTTATTATTTCCATAATCCATTTACTTTAATGGAAAGACTCAGAGAGTTTTCTGGCATTCACATTAATTTTTTTGAGAAGAAAAACAGCCTCAAAAACATTTTTAAAGAATAATGTGCCTGTCTCATAAATTTTGTAGAAATAGAAGCTTTCAATCTGAAAGGCACTAAATTTAAAGAAACAAATATCATAATTTTTTTAATGTTTTATTTATTTATTTTTGGGAGAGAGGGCAACAGACACGCAAGAAGGGGAGGAGTAGAGAGAGAATCCAAAGCAGCCTCCAGGTTCTGAGAAGAGCCCAACATCAGGCTTGAACTCATAAACCATGAGATCATGACGCGAGCAGAAGTCAGACACTTAAGTGACTGAGCCACCCAGGTGCCCCTCTTTTTAAAAATTTTAAATAGGAATACCTAAATTGTACCACATGTTTCCCTACCATTTTAAGTAGTTTATTTGGGGACTTCCTGTTTTCCCCCTGCATATAATTCTGGATTATTATTGGTGATTCTGTCAACTGTTTCTTCTCAAAGTATCAGCTTTGAGCAGCCCCTTTTCCTTTCTAGTGTAATTACTTTGAACTGATACAGAAGAAATCTCTATATATCTTAAGTTTTATCATATTTTATTTAGCAGTCTAAGAGGTAGAATTTCTGGGCTGAAGGACTATTTAACCAGGAATTCAAATACCCGGATTCTTATTATTCTTCAGTTGCTATCTTTGTGACCTAGGGCCACTTCAGAACCTTCAGTTTCCTCATTTGGCGAGTTATTGCAATAAAACTTGTATGTATGGTGTGTCTGTGATATGCTAGGTACTATACTAAGTAACATTGTAGCAACCAGGTTAAGGACTGGTCCCAAATAGCATAGTTTACAAAGATACAGTGGACTTGAGCCCCCTGATCTATTGGACTCCTCATTGAACTGTGCTTGGAATGTGCTGCTTAAGACACTACCTGCTTTGCCTATTTTAGAGTACAAAAACACAGCTCAAATAAGGTAATGTACGTAAAAACATTTAGTGGCCTGTGAAGAGCTGAATATGAGCTATTTTATTCCTCACAACTCTAAATAAGATACTCTTCTCTAACTGCGCTGAAGTTTTCTGCTAGCTATTTTCTTTGTAGTTTGGAGCCTTTAAAAAATTGTTTTCTGGATGACAAGTATTCTAAAATGCTAAATAGTTGTCACATAGAAGTTAGTGTTTCTCTTTCCACTTTCTTAAATTCATTTTGGAAAGAGAATGAAAATAAAACTCTTCCCAGAATACTATAAGTGATAACCCGCCCTTAAATGTGTGATTTCTACCCAACCATTTATAGTAGAGAAGTTAAAAATATATGAACTGATGAGAACTTTGAATAGGTAAGCGTATATGAACAATTTGGATATAGTTATATTGTTTAATTTTTTTTGTTAATAAAATCTCCTTAGAAATAAATACAATACAAATACAATAACTTGAATTTTTGTCATTTTGCAAGTGAAATATGATTTCAAAAAAATTGTTCAGGCCAAACACCACCTGGAACTCATAGGTTTTGAACAGTGCACATTTCACTTACACAGGCTATTTTAAGTAGACACTTTTTGCTATAATCATATCACAAAATTAGAAAAAAATATTATTTTGCCATATATTTTCTTCCAATTAAGTGCCGTGCTGAGTCGTAAGCGATGCTTTTAGCAATTGGGGGTTGTTTCTTGATTTTTTTTTTTAAAGTAGAGAAAGATTTTAATTACAGGAGTAATTTTAGAGCTGAACACATTTTGCCTGATGTTGGTTAGGAATGCAAAGAGAACAGCTGGAAATAAATTCTTGGGCTGGAATCATTCTGCCTCTGTTTTATGACAGCAAGGTAATGAATTTTTTAAAAGGACACAACTATACACAGTGGAGAACATGTATGGTGACAGATTTAACTAGATTAATTGTGGTGATCATTTCCCAATGTATCGAATCATTATGCTCTATATCTGAAGCTGATATAATGTTATATCTAAGTTATACCTCCATTAAAAAAAGAAGAGACCTTAATCTGTTTTAGGGATTCTTTGTACCAGATAGTCTTTGAATGGCCATGTTTTTTAAGCATTTAAATGAAGAAGGTACATGAAATCTAAGTCAGTTGATATAAGACATTACTTGAGATCATGTTCTTTTTTTTGCCTTCTAATACCATTTTATTGATTACATTACCATACTTGGAACCAAATATATGATTACTAGGTTTTTAGAACTGGTTTTAAGGAGTCCACCTGTGATGAGCACCAAGTATTGTACGGAAGTGTTGAATCACTATATTGTACACCTGAAACTACTATTATGCTGTATGTTAACTGACTGGAATTTGAATAAAATTTTTTAAAAAAAGAATTGGTCAGCATTTGAACTTTCTAATAACCACAATGCCCTGTAGACTAAAACCTTCGTTTGTTTTATATTTCCTTGGGTACTATATTTTCAACCTTGGATTTACAACTAGAGAGTATCTACAGAACTATGACTGTAGTTTAATTGCATTAAAGTAAAATTTGCTGTCAATTAATGTTGATATTTAAAAACTATAGAATATTTTGTCTTCAAGGTTCTTTGCATTTTTTAAAACAATGTTTATTTATTCTGAGAGACAAAGAGAGGGAGAAAGATTAAGAATCCCAAGCAGGCTCTGTGCTGTCAGCACAGAGCTCAACGTGGGGCTTGAACTCCTGAACCATGAGATCATGACCTGGGCTGAAACCAAGAGTTGGATGCTTAACCAACCCAGTCGCCCCTGGGTTTTTGCATTTTTTAATCCCTTTTTAGTTTTTTCTTTCTCTGTGCACTTGCAATATTATTTTTAAGTGAACCTAATTGCATAAAAGAGGCAAACTTTAAAGACAACATAGACATAAAACACAAAATATGGTATAAAAGACATAGGAACCTTGGATTTTAAAAGAGACAGCATATTTTTCCTCTCTGAATACAATATTAAAACGAAAGAAGATAGAGTGTTTTGACATATTACCTTCATATGTGACTAAAGAAAACCGTGTCTATTCTTGGAAATGCTAATTACCGTGTTTCTAAGAATTAGAGCAGTTTATTATACAATACTATTGCATTTTTCACAACATTGCAGATAAACAAAATTTGTTAAAATCCTGGAGGTATTAGTTCTTGATGAATTTTAGTTGATGGATGTATTTTAGATCAAATAGTCCTGACATCTTATTTTTATATATTCCAGGGAACCCGAGGTCATATCAACAGTGGGTGCATACAGTCAAGGTAATGATAACCCTTCACCACTTCTTCCTCCTTCACTCAAAATATATGGAGAAATGTTCACTAAAAGGATGCTGCTTATACTTATGCTATTTATTAGCAATACTTAAAATGTTTGTATATTTTGTCACATTTTAAATATTTTTATTTTATGCTATTATAGTTTGATATTCATAATTTTAAAATGGAAAGCTTTTGTTCAGAGATAAATGGCTTGTTTTGAAAATCAAGATGTTTTCTGGGGCGCCTGGGTGGCGCAGTTGGTTAAGCGATCGACTTCAGCCAGGTCACAATCTCGCGGTCCGTGAGTTCGAGCCCCGCGTCAGGCTCTGGGCTGATGGCTCAGAGCCTGGAGCCTGTTTCCGATTCTGTGTCTCCCTCTGTCTCTGCCCCTCCCCCGTTCATGCTCTGTCTCTCTCTGTCCCCAAAATAAATAAAACGTTGAAAAAAAAAAAAAAAAAAAGAAAATCAAGATGTTTTTGTCACTTTATATTATATCCTAGAACAAAAGAATTAGGAGAAATAGGATTTGAGAGGAGTTTTATCATTTCTGGTAATGTGTTTTGTTAATACGATTTTATTAAATGTAAAACTCACCTCCAGAGATTTAGACTGTATTGCCCAACCTTAAAACAGTTGATAAACAGTTTGAGTGTATTTCTTTTTTTTTTTTTAATGTTTATTTATTCTTGATGGAGAGAAACAGACAGACAGAATCTGAATCAGGCTCCAGGCTCTGAGCTGTCAGCACAGAACCTGATGCACTCGAACTCATGAACCTCAAGATCATGACCTGAACCAAAGTCGGATGCTTAACAGACTGAGCCACCCCGGTGCCCAGATTATATTTCTTTCTTATCAAGTTTTAACTACATACCTATGATGGGTCCTATTGCTCTAGTCTGCCTAAACTGCAAAGCTGAAATGATTTTTAAATCATGTATTATACCAACTAAAGGAATGGAGTAGAGGGTTTACATTTTATCTGAAATGACCATATATGGTATATGAAAGCTTGAAAAGACTAAATCTGAAGTAACTTCTATAGGTCTTTGTTTAATTTGTAAGTAAACCTCTTTTTCTGTGCTATTAATAATGCTTTGTTTTCAGGTTAATCTGGTTTTAAAAATTTTGGAAATACATCTTTTTGGTTTGTTTGTTTGTTTGTTTGTTTGCAGAGAGGAGGTGCACTGTTTAACACAGCAATGACCAAAGCAACTCCAGCTGTACGGACAGCATATAAATTTGTAAGTTTTCTTATTGATAAAATTTTACATTTTCCTAGCTAACAGACATGTAAATCTAGAATACCTCCCATTTTTTTTCTTTCTTAAAAAAAATGTTTTTTTAATGTTTATTTGATTTTGAGAGAGAGAGAGAGACAGGGCATGAGTGGGGGCGGTGGGGGGGCAGAGATATTGGGAGACACAGAATCCAAAGCAGGTTCCAGGCTCTGAGCAGTCAGACCAGAGCCTGATGCGGGGCTCAAACCCACAAACTGTGAAATAGTGACCTGAGCCAAAGTCAGACACTTAACCAACTGAGCCACTGAGGGACCCCCCATTTTTTCTCTAAAAAAAACTTTTTAAAAAAATTGTGGAGTTAATATTGATCAAAGTGAATTCAGTTATTGAAATTATTGTGTAGAAAGGATATTCCCTTCATGTTATTTAAAACCAATTCTTCATTTTATTTCAAAGCAATGAGGAAAATTGTGCACTCAAATTGCAACAGTCCCTAATGAAGTGCCATTTTTAGAGATTTGACTTTTTAATTTATTGACATATTTTAAATTCTCATTGTATACTGAGGTTCAAATAGAAAAAAACCCAGAAAATTAGGGTAAGTTCTTTTCCCTCAAAGATGCTTGACTCTCCATAATTAAAATTCTTCAGTGATTATCCATGGCTTATGATAAAATAAAAACAGCTGTATCAATAGCAATAACAATAAACAATTAATAAAATTAAAATATCTTTAATATGTTAACTAAGACCCTCAAGACCTAACCCCTTTTGTGTCCTGTTTCAATTCACCCCAATTCCCCGAGCTTACCCTCTCTCTCCAGATCTTGAGTGCTCCTCATTTCATGAATGCAAGATTTTCTCTTCTGCCTCTGTTCTTACACAATCCATTTCCACCACTTGGGACATTTATTTCTGGGTTTTGTCCACCGAGTAAACACTAATTCATCCTATAAGACTTAGTTTAGGCATTAGTTGTTTCCCTGAGAAAACATTTTCCAACCCCACATTCACAGGGTTTATATACCTCCCAGGTCCTCATAAGACCTTCAGACATACCTCTGTTTCAGCACAGGTTTTCGTGTGGGCATCTTCATCTCTAATATTAGACTAGAGCTACTTGAGGTAGGAGCTAGTAGATTCGTATTCAATGAAGTAATTTTTTAAATGCCACAGGTCATGTATATTTCGTATTTCTAAAAAATATTCAGGGCAGTAGTTTTGACTTTATAAGAATTTATCTTCAAATGCTTTCTCAGTAAAGGAAATGATACGATTGAATTAGTAATGGAATAATGTATTTTAATAAGCGTAGAACTGGGGCTCCTGGGTGGCGCAGTCGGTTAAGCGTCCGACATCAGCCAGGTCACGATCTCGCGGTCCGTGAGTTCGAGCCCCGCGTCAGGCTCTGGGCTGATGGCTCAGAGCCTGGAGCCTGTTTCCGATTCTGTGTCTCCCTCTCTCTCTGCCCCTCCCCCGTTCATGCTTTGTCTCTCTCTGTCCCAAAAATAAATAAAACGTTGAAAAAGAAAAAAAAAAGAAAAAAAAAAAAAAAGAAAAAAAATAAGCGTAGAACATATATTCTTGCTGTGGTGTACAATTATGACAAATATGTGTAGCCACCATTATTGTTTAAAAAAAGTCAGTTTCAAAGATTACATTTTATAGTAGCACAGCTAATCTACAGAGTTGATTCAAAAATATGGTGCCAAAATTCTGAACTATTTGAAGCCTTATCATAAAAATAAAAGTAGGAAGGTTTCATCATTTTGCCTTGGAAACATCAGCCTCTGCCTTTTGGTTGATTGTTTCATGGCTTTTCTGGAAAACCTCTCTGTGTATATCACTCTATTTCACTATAATACTAATACTGGTGGTTTGATTTATATACAGTTTTGAAGAGATTTTAATTTTTTACAATGAAGTAGCACTTGGCTGCCATGTGAAACATCAGACTAGCCTTGCTTTCACATTCATTTAAGATTCTAAAAAAGGTTTTCCAGTCAAGTGCCCTTCATTTAATTCCTTGGGCAAACACTTGAAGTTTTTCCTCAGGCTCAGAGAAAATGTATTGTATTATTTTGCTAAGTATGTGTTTCTCTCCTTAATTTCACTCATATTTTCCCACAAAAACCCAGAAATAAAGCAAACATATTTAAAACTTCATTCATTGTTCATATTTCTAACTTTCTAATCAGTATTTTATTTTTTTGCTGAGAACGCTCTTCTGCAGAAGAGTCAAATGTTTCCAGATTAAAAATTGTGCTCTCTGAAAGATTATTCCCTAAATTGATTTCAGGCAATTTAAGGTCTTCAGAATATACCTAATCACTTTGCTTTATTTATCTTATGATCTTGTGATCATGTTGTACATGAATCAAGAAGTCAAAGAGATTTGGGACAAGAAAGCCAATTTGTGACTTTCATAGTTGTATCTAAAACTCATCTTTCCAGGCTGCTCATCTTCTGAAATATGAACTCTTGAAATTCCTCCTTTGACCACAAATTACTATGAACAAAACTCCCAATCTCTCTTGTATGGGTTTAACAGAATTTATTTACTTGTGTTTCTATAGATAGTAAAGTTTTAAAAAAGGAACCGTGTTTTAAACTTTCATTCATTCAGTAAATTGTTTGAGTACCTCCCATGAAGAAGGCCTTATGCTGGTTATCTGAGTTAGAGCAGTGAGTGTGGCAGGTACTGGGAGGGGGAGAGGTACTGTTCCTGCTAATTTCATGTTTGTATCACTGTTACTTTGCTCTGTACTTTGCATGTACTACAAAGGAGCTGAATATGTTTTGTTGAAGGAGATAATGACTTTGTCCTATACTTAGAACAGTTTTTCTGTACTTGAAACATTTTTTTCTATGTGTTTTATACTTCTATTTTTCTGTGCTTAGAGGGGCCATAAAGAAAACTAGAATTAACAGATACACTTTCTTAGAAATCTAAAAAATAACAGTAAAGTGAATACATAATTGATTTGGCTAAAAGCGTTTCTGAGTCAACTTTCTTGTTAGGTTTTTGTATTTTAAATTATTAGCCAAAGCGATTTGCTGGGTGCTTCTCTGTAAAGAATACTTGTTTATTGGTAAGTTTCAACTTGGTAGATTGAAAAGGATAGAGCCTGTACCCCATCTTCCAGATCATCTGAAAGAGGTCGGTGGAGGAGGGTAGGACAAGAGATGCGTAAGGGAATCAGTCCATGAATTACAGAACCATGACTGACACTAGATTCAACTCTGTATACTGAAGAGCTCCTGAAAAGATTAGTGTGAATCAAGTGGATTTTGAAAGGTTAGAGAATATTTAGGTAAATTAGAATATGACAAAATGTGAGCAAATATGGATAAAAATTCTAGAAGATAGAGACAGGCACATTTTCTTAGTAATTTTTCATTTTTACCTAATGAGAATGTAGGGATTAATATAGGACCCTTTAAAAATGTTTTTTTTAACGTTTATTTATTTTTGGGACAGAGAGAGACAGAGCATGAATGGGGGAGGGGCAGAGAGAGAGGGAGACACAGAATCGGAAACAGGCTCCAGGCTCTGAGCCATCAGCCCAGAGCCCGACGCGGGGCTCGAACTCACGGACCGCGAGATCGTGACCTGGCTGAAGTCGGACGCTTAACCGACTGCGCCACCCAGGCGCCCCAATATAGGACCCTTTAAATAGATTCAGAGGCTTTAACAATAAAACAATGTGAAAATGCTTTATTAATTCCAAAGAACCATGGGAATATAATTTAGTGTTATTTGGTGTTTTAGGTTATCTTTTACTATGTGTAGCATGTTTTGATTTTGCGTCATATACAATGAAGAAATAATTGTTTAGTTGAGTTCAAGACATTTCTTGAGCAGTTACTATATGCCAAATATTATATTAGGTACTACAGATATTATCCGGAAAGAAATGAGAGCCTTCCCCTAAATGAACTTGGGAAGACATGTATTCACTCTTCCTAGAAGTAATTCAGGAAGCAGGATGGTTTGGTAGGAGCAAGAATATTGGAATTAGAAAGTCTTCAGTCTGTATGACCTCAGTTTCCATGTCTGTAGAATGAGACTTGTAATGCCTTTTCTTGTGTCAGGCTTAGATTCAGTAGATCTATTTTAAAAACTTTAGTTCTTCCTTCTCCATTCTGATGGGGAGAAGTTGGACTCAGGAATTAAATAGACCCAGATCTGGAATGAGGCTATGCAGACCGATCTCCTCTGAGTCACTTTCCTTATCTGTAAAAATGTCATAATAATTGTCCTAACTTCATAGATTTGTAATGATTAAATGAGCTGATACATGTCAGGTACCCAGCACATGATCAAATACTGAGGAAACATAACATAAATGTGAATTTCCTTTCTTTTCGTCCGTGGCCACTCTGGGAATTTCCAATGGAACAAAGGCCAAGGCCAGTTGTCTTTAGTTAAATTATATCCCACAGGAATCACATCAGGACCTGAGATGCTCAAATACTGGAGCCAGATTCCCTATGGAACATGAAGATAGCATCTTTTGTTAAGTGGCTTTTAATTTATGCCGGAAAAACTGTACATGAAATAGCCATAACTTTAAAATATCTCTGCTAATAAAAACGTGTGTCTGCCTGTAAAAGCACTTCAGTAAAGCTTTGTAAAGTTGCCCGTTTCTTTAAAGTCCAAACATTTGCCCAAATAACCTGCTGCTGTGCTTTCTCCTTTCACCACCAGTTAATCACAATTGCAAATTAAGACTGGGCTGTGTTTTCTACAGCTTAGGAGGCAAAATAGGCTAAATGTTAGCCTTTGTATGGTACTAGAATGCAAATAGAGACTAATCGCGTTTTCACTAATTTAGATATAATAGTAAGTGGTGTGGTTTCCCTGAAGAATTAAGAGTTTTAGATTATAATTTGTTCTTTTTCTAAATAATATGAAGTTAGCAAGTTTCATGGAGTGTGATCTCATCTGCTAACTCTTTAAGTGGTAATAGAACCATGGTGAGCCAGACACTTGCGTTACCTTTTTCTAGGCAAAAAATCATGCAAAGCAGGGAATAAAGGAAGTGAAGAGTAAGCTAAAACATAAGGTACGTCATATTCTTTTCATTCTTCCTTGATTCTTGCATTAGTTTGAAGCTCATACTTTACAAATCACATGAGATTTATGTTTTTAATGATGTTTGAAATATGCTTAGCCCTTTGTTCAAGAATGTATTTTTCATAACAAGCCCTCTGGCAACTATCTGCCATTCTGTATGCATCCACTGAATAATCTCTTTATTGTTTGCATATTTTATCACAGAACAACGGAGATCTTCAAAGATGCTTTAACAGGATGTATGTTTTCATAAAGTTGATTGCCTTGATATCACAATTGAAATTCTTGCTTCAAGCTGAGAATTTCTTTAAAAAGATGATCTTTGGTGCAGAATCAAGCCAGGAATGCCATCATTTGGCTTTATAGGAACTTTCTAACTGTAGCTACTTTAATTTGAAGCATGTTCTTAATTTATAAAAGATTGTGTTTGAAGATATGTATTTGAATCTATGAATATTGCATGTATATGAATATTTATGTGTATGTATATGTGTTTTCAATTTGATTACATATTATATCTTTACAGATTTTGTCAGTTGTTTTGAATATCTACCTTTGAAGAACAAATACTACTTGAAACTTCCATTTTTGTGATGGAGAGTAAATAATAGCTTTTATTCATGTTATTCAAAAGAGATTAATTTAGAAATCATTAATGCATAATATATAAAAGTGCATTTTCTTCTGAAATAGAGTTTTTAAACTTACATTTGAAGCATTATTTTGGTATTTGCATCTATATCGGATAGTTTGTCTAAAAGTAATAAAAGGAGTATTTTAAAATAATTCCTTGTATATTTCTTCATGTGTAGGAAAATGAAGAAGATTATGGGACCTGTTCTGGTTCTGTACAATATACACCAGTTTACACATTACACAATGAAAAGGGAGGAAATCTAGAAAAGCGTAAGCTTGCCCAGGTAAGGTTATTTACCCTTATGTCTCCAAATTCTAAAAGTATGTAATTCTGATTCATTCTTTAAGAACGATTTTGGACCCATTAATTTTTTTTTATCATATGATATGAAAACCCTGCATTTACAGTCAAGATGAGTAGGTGGCATCTGGGCAGGCTGCAAGAGTATTAGGAATCAGTTGTTCCAGATACCAGTCTCTACCTACTTTATTATGTTCTCATAGAGCTCTCCAGTAAGGGGACAGAGGCAAGCATGTGATTGTCTTAGAGTGTGAACAGTTTGATGAGGAGGAGGAGATCACAGATTTGTACTATAGAAGTAAAATGAAACTCATACATGGGGATTTTACCATTAAAATAATCTATATAAATTAGAACATAAAGTAATGTGTCTGGTTTTTCTAAAGTCAGATAATTTGTTTGCTATAAATATTTAAAGCTTCTGCTTATATGCTGATATTATGTAAAGTACCGTCCTGAAGAGGGAAAGTGTTCAGAATTAAAGCTATGCGTGTCTCTGATTTTGCCTCATAAGTATGTTTCTGAAGGTTTAAATGATACAAAATTTGTATACACCAAATCATATTTTAAGTGGCCTTAGAAAACTAGCTTTTAAAAAGAATCCTCAACTGGATTATAGTTCATTTATTCCGGTCACTGAAGTTTACAGACAAGAGAGCTGATAGCCAGAATGGTCACGTCACTTACCCTAAGACTCATAACAAGTTAGTGGCAGAGTGCGATGAGAACCCATCTCCAGGGGCGCCTGGGTGGCGCAGTCGGTTAAGCGTCCGACTTCAGCCAGGTCACGATCTCGCGCTCCGTGAGTTCGAGCCCCGCGTCGGGCTCTGGGCTGATGGCTCAGAGCCTGGAGCCTGTTTCCGATTCTGTGTCTCCCTCTCTCTCTGACCCTCCCCCGTTCATGCTCTGTCTCTCTCTGTCCCAAAAATAAATAAACGTAAAAAAAAAAAAAAAATTAAAAAAAAAAAAGAACCCATCTCCAGTAGTCACTTAGCTTTCCTGCATCTGCGGACGCTGCAGGAGTAGAGATGGCCTTAAAGTGCTTCTACGTGTCATTAGGGATGGAGAAACAGTCAGTGAAGCTGTGTGGAAACTTTCGCCTTTGTAAAGAAAACTTATTCGTGTGATCATTCAGCACCTACTGTGTACCGGTCACTGTTCTAGGTGTTCTAGGAGAAACAAAACACATCTCTGCCTTTGTGGGTCCTTTTTTATACCATTCTAAGTGCCTTCTCTATGATGTATCCATTTATAAGCTTATATTTTTATATATCAGTATTGCTTAATTGCAGCGTATTGATAGTAAATGCTGATCGTATGACTTAAAATAAGCCCTTCAATGAAGTAATAATTCCACAAGCATGGAGACCTTCTCTGGCTACTACTGTTAACTGGAAAACATGTATTGACCTGTAAACTAATGATAGATTTGCAATCAATAGCTCTATTTTTCTTCCATCACTAGTATGTTCAATCCCTATTGGTTCTCAAGCTTCAGCATCTTAAAAACTTCTGCAAAATGTTTATTGCCTTAACATTGGAGCATTTAGGTTATATTTACTATGGTGGATAGATTTTTGTGTGAAAACCAGTGGGATCTTTGTTACTTACAGGATGCTTTACGATAGAAAGAAAACACTTGAATTAGAGAAACGTCTGTCCTAAATGTTAGTTTTAAGTTAGGAAAACTATCTGTAGCTCCTCATTAAAAATTTTAAATCTTCCTTTCTTTAACATGGCAGCATATTTCTATGATAATTAAATTGTAAAATATATTACATATGTATGGTTTTCTGTGTTTTCTGTTAATTCCTAGACAGACAATTTCTGATAGAGAAAACTGTATTAAGGAAGCCTTACAGGATAATAGGTTACATTCATTGCATACTTATCCTGAATTGTCATAGCCATCATTTATTATAAAATCATTAACTCAACTATCTGTATTCATCAATAAGCATTTTGTGGTTTTCAGGTGAATATGCTAAATGATGACTCTAACAGGAATTAAGAGAAGTAGGACTTATTGTTTTAAGAATTATAATACACTTTTCTTACTTGGTTAACAGAAATTTGTTAAACCAAAATGTTTAGATGGATTATGCAGGTGCTGCTAATGTCTGAATAACAATCTTTACTTTTCAAGTGGTCTGAGTTTTAGTCAGTGTGTATTCTCCATATATATACATGTGTTCCATTATATAAATAGGTGTATATATCCGTGTATATATATTTTAGCAGCCGAATTTATTAAGAGTCCATACTCCCAATCATTTGTACCCAGTAATACTTATCATAATTTAATGTTTTGTCTTTGCTTGTATCCAGGTATAGGAATGTATGTAGCCCTCTGGTAGGACTGGAGCTAGAAAATGGAAAAATCAAGGAAGAATATCAGCCCTCCCTACCCTTTACCTCCTAACCTGCTTCTCTCTATCTCTCCCTGGCTTGTTCCTCTCTCTGCATAGCTGTTCTTTGTGCATTCTCTAGATTGTCTTTCTCAGCTCCTCCATGAGCCTGACATTGAGCTTGCAAGGCCCTTGGTTCAAACAGCTGCTAGGAATGGGCCACAATGCCCACAGCCAATTTCTTTTGGAAGACTGTCAACAGCCCTCTTGGATCCAGCATTAATCCTTGGTTCAGTAACCTTTTGTCGGAAAAACAAGGAGAATACCATGTTACCAAGGACAGTGGCGAGTAGTAGGGGCAAACAGGAAAAGCAGTTCTCAGAGAAGGGTTTTAAGGACTGTGACAAAATCTCAGAAGAGTTTTGCTATCTCTAGTTGCCGTGTCATCATTTGCCCAAGAGTCCTCTTTGCAAAAAAAGAAATAAAATCTATACTTTTAAGTACCTAGAGGCTGGATCTTTGTATCATAAACCTGCAGCTTAGTAAGTTTAAGGTCAGCCTATGCTAGTGGGTTGCTGTTGCCTCAGCTCTCACATGAGAGTCGAGCTACTTACACAAATGAAAAGACTACAGAGAAAATGAGCTTAGAATACATTGTTTGCATTTGGGGCAAGGAAGTCAGTAGGGACCAGGCATAGTCTACCGCCTTTTCTTTGCGGTCTGATACCACAGAAGGTTCCTTAGTTTACTTTTCAGTAGTAATCCAGTCTCATTGATTTAATAGAAGATATGATCTAGTATATTGTGCAAGAGATAGAAGCTGATACTACAACCATGAAGATACTGTTTTATGATGATTTCCAAATCAGTAAGTAGTCTTAACTCCTGTCTCTCCAAGCACAGTAATATTAGGATCTGAGCACATTGAGATTTTCAATTAAATACGTAAGCATTTCTAAGAATAGTCAAATATGGTTAAAGGCAGAATCTAGGTATCAATCAATACGTCAGAGACATTATGTTTATTTATTTATGTTCTACTTATTTCCAAAAATAAATGGACATTTTACCAAGAATCCTAAAACAAAAGATTAAAATTGTTTAATCTATTTTAAATTTTTTTTAATGTTTATTTTTGAGAGAGAGACTGATTGAGAGTGGGGAAGGGACAGAGAGAGAGAGGGAGACACAGAATCTGAAGCAGGCTCCAGGCTCCCAGCTGTCAGCACAAAGCCCAATGTGGGACTCGAACTCACAGACCAGACCGTGAGATCATGACCTGAGCCAAAGTCAGATGTTGGACCGACTGAGCCACCCAGGTGCCCCTAAAATATATTTAATTTAGGTAAGACTCGAGGCAGAGAGAAAGTTAGTGCAGTAAGAAGCTAAGTCCCATTCCCTTGCTTAGCAGCCAAAATGAAGAGACAAACACACCTACCATGATTCATAATATACAAGGATTAAAAAAAATTGTTCAGGAGGTATGCAGCCATTCCAGGAAATGGGACTAGATACTGCAGGTCCACAGATGAAGTCAGTGTCCCGAGAGCTCGCATCCAGTGGACGTACCCAGGAGAGGCATGTAGGGACAGAAATCTAGTTTTCTTTCTTTGTTCTCTTCTGTGCAGTGTCTATCATTTGTAATACTCAGGCTTAGTAATACCTCTCTCAAAGACAGCTTGGTTTCCTAAGAAAATATTTTTAAAAATAAAGGCTACGAGTAGAAATAAACTTAGAATGCACTTTTTTTTTTCTTTCTCTCAGGCTCACTGAGCTAGAAGAGTAGCATCCCTTTCTCATATTGGAAATGGCCTCTCACTGAGGAACCGGTGTCTCTGGGCCCCATCTTACCTTTGATTATTCAAATTACCATCCTCTCTTAAAAGACTTGCCATGTGGTGAATTCAGTTACCTACAGAAATGTGATTCAGTAGGACTTCTGGGGTTTGGTGATCTAGATAGCTCTGAGGTCCTTCCTACTGTTTTCCAAACTTCAGTTTTTAGAGTTGAGTAACACCAAAGCACACTAGAGCAGACTTGGAAAACATGAGGAAGAGACAGATCCTTGATGAACAGTGAGGCCATCTGCATGTTTGTGTGAATGATGCGATTACTTTAAAACTCCCAACAATCCAAGCACACTGGGAACTGTTAACCCCATTTTTCAGATTTAGTAACAGCAAAGGGATGAAGACATGTGGCCAAAGTTCTACCAGGTAATAAAGAGCAGAGTAGGGATTGAAAAGCAGACAGACTGATTCTGGAATTTAAGTACCTAACCACTACAGGCCTGCCTTTGTGTTGGGTGGAATGTTTGTGGAGGAGGGGCCCTTAGAGACAAAGGTATGGTGTTGAGAGCCAGAGAGACTTGACTTTGAAACAACTACTAGCATTTAGCTTTGAGCAAAACACAGTGTCCCTAAGCCTTACTTTCTACATTTGTGCAATAGTAATAACGATACATGTCATTTTGCTAGAATGCTATAGGCATTATTATAGATAATATATATATATAAAATACCTGCCACATAACAGGCACTTAATAATTGGCCTCTACCCATTCATGCATATACATATATCTTGAACATCAGGTCTCTTATCGCAATGGCACTGACTTTCTTCTCTCTTGGTAGTAACTGTCCAAAGTCACTAACAATCCTCTAGTTCACTAAAGTAGTGGGGACCCTAAATTTGTCTGTCTTCATTCTAAGTAGGGATAACTTCAGATCCTGGTTTATGATTTGAGAAGAAATATACAGCTTATTTTATTGAGAAATCTCTTGATTTCTAAGTTTATAAGACCTCAAGTATCTCATTTTCTTGTCAGTAAAATTATCAAAATAAAGAATGTGAGCTTTATTTATCCTATTCCTTATTTTTTGAGAAGTTGATCTCAGCTATGTAAAGAACTTTACATTTCCAGTTTCCAGCTGGACGTGTATAAATGACACACTTTATTTTCATCTGTTTTTCAAAAGATTAAAATGAGATTATGGTCATTTAAATTCAAGAATGTATTTAAATAAGTGAAAAAATAACGTTTCATAATTTGGGTACTATAGAAAAGAACAAAATCAAAATGTATGTTGTTTTAAGCCTATATGCCATTACTTAGCTTATGTTGGGAATAGATTATGAATCTGCATCTATACCCCAGCAAATAGTAATTTGTGTGCTGGTCTGCTAATTAGTACGGTTACTTCCTGTTTTGTTGATGAGGCTTAAATAAATGTCAAGGGTACAGCCATGAAGATCTCCCAATTAGGCTTCACATTTGTAAAACCCAACCCTTTTCCCTTTTGTGTGAACATGACAGTTCCAACAGCAGCCCCAGCCTAACAGGACTCCAGGGAAAGGATCCTCCTCGGGTTTTATTGAAAACAGGGCCAGTTGGGTCCATGGAGAATACTGCCACCGGTCATGGTGCAGAACAGTTTTCATCTTGACTGCACACTTACCTTCTTTCATCAATTCTATTTTAGAACAAATACTGTACTCTGAGTGAACAACATTTAGACTAATTCTGTCACTGAAAATTATGTTTTAGAACACTTATTTGTAAAAACGTACTGGAATTTTCTAAGAATGAGAAATTCCTTTAATGTGCAAAATTTATATGAATCTAAGATACTGCTCCATTTTTAATAATATTAGCCATTCTTAACTTACTCTGACAATTGTAATGTGTACGTATCTGAGTGTCTGTATAGGACACACACATGCGCGCCCGTGCGTGCGCGCGTGCGCGCGCGCACACACACACACACACACACACACACACACACACACCAGCTAGACTAGTGTACTGCAAGCAGGAGCTTAGCTATATTACAAGTCAACATTAACAGATGGATGGCCCTAAGCAAGCAAAACCACGGCAACAAAATCTAGTGAAAGTGGAGGATTGAAGCTTTTTGTTGTTAAGCCCTATTAAAACCCTGGCACACATACCACTCTTAACTATTTCAGGTCTGAGACAAATAGCAATGCACTCAGATTTATTTTCAACCTGTCCAGTTAACTGTGTAAAAGCAGCGTGAGGAAATATGAATGGAAAATTACTTTTTTCAGTTGTAATATAATGTAAAGTAGTGTGCCTGTTGGTAAATACTCACAACGTGGAACATAGTCAACACTTGAACCTAAATATAGTGATTAGAAATAGAGTTATGTTTAATAGTCATAATTTCTACTAATAAGACCAAGTACTATTAACCTAGTGATCATTTATTCTGTTTTTAAAATATATTCACATACAGACCAATAGTTTATGGTATGAAGAGCTACCTTTGGAATGCATAAATAAGGAAGATATTTACACCATAAAATGTGCTCTATGTGATTTTCCATTTTACCCATTATAGAAGGTGATAATGCACACTTCAAAAGAAACTATGCGATCATTTTGAGTCCTTAGGTATTTAATGGTTTATCAATCATCCTAATGGATTTATGGAATATAGCATGACTACCATGAGTTCATTTTATAATTACAAGTAATACACATTTATATTTAAGGAATGTACATAGAAGTTGTATGTATCTTTTTGGCATGTGGAGACTTGCAAGTAAGATATTTCAAAACCACATTTTGGTTGAATGGGGACTGAAAAGAAATTCTAGTATATAAGCATGTTTTAAATACGAGCAATCAGGTGGTTTACGCTTTACAGATAATTCCATATTTTAAAATGTTGCAGATGAAATTAAAGTTGCTGTGAAATTTATAAGATTAAAAACTCAGATTCTCTAAATTATTTAGTTCCTAAGCATAATAAATGATGGGATCGTCATACCTAGTAGGATGTGGTGTATAGTATTGTGTTTCTGACACTCTTTTCTTCATTGGAATTCGGTGGACTCTGGGAATAAAATGAATGTAATTAAAGATAGCATTTGTTGCTCAGGTGACATAATAGATTGCAGAAAATGGCACACTTGTTGGGATCTTTGGAAAAATACAGTCCATTCAGTAGCTTTGCTTTATTGGTCAAGAAAGAAATGGCATAGTCATTGTTTGCAGAGGTAAGACACCACTTGCTTCTTCTGACCAAGAAAAAGGTGATTGCAAATCACAGTGAGAAAGATAATTGTGACCTGGGGGGACAGGGAAGAAATGGGTATATGAAGGAGGAGGCCCAAATAATTGGAAAGAATGTTTAATGTAAATTAAAAAAAATAATAAAAGTAAGCTTAACCAAATTGTGATAAGCAGAAACCCCTTTTTTTTTTTTTTTTTTAGCATTTTCTGTATTTTAGCTCAGGATTGAGCATATTATGATGATCAAACTAAATTGTTGAATTAAAGTGATTAGGGAAATCTATTAGAAAGTTCCAAATGACAAAAATATTTTGAAATAAGTAAATGTGTTTCTATTAAAATATGCCCACCAAAAATACTGCCTAAATGAAAACACATTCTCGTAGTCTGTCCCAAAGTCACTCTGACATAGCATGTATTTAGTCTAAGCTATACTAATATCACTAATTTATAAAATTAATCTTTTAAGTCAAGTTGGAAAAATAAGGGTACTATATCTTTAATTTTAAATAAAGTTATTTTTTCCTCTGTTGTTTTCTGTTGAAATGTTAATTTCCAACATATCCAATTTGATTATAGTTTAAAATCTGTACCCCCCCGCCCCCCCCCCCCCCCCATTCAGTTATGGATTACAAGAATGCCCTCTAGTGGGCATTATATAATACTTTGATATGTATAATGATAGTTATAGACAAAAAATTTATAAAATTTGCCTTTCAGAATACTCTCTTTTAGAAACACAATAGAATACACATTGAAACATTTGTATCGTCATAAAATTGTTTGAGAACATTATTTTTTCAAAGAAATAATCCAAAGCCAGTTCCTTTCAGTAACTGGCTAGGACTTCATTTTTTAAACATTTAGCACTGCTGAATAATATCAAGTATATTAAAAAGAAGTAGTGGAAGATAATTTCACTTATGTGAATATGTTCAGTATGTATTATGAGGTAATCCTAGATTGAAATGTACCTTTTTAATATTATAATTTTACTCTTCAAATTTATTGCCACAATTGACTATGTCATTTATTAGAAAGTCTTGAAATAAAAACAAAACTACTTGGTTTTCCCTTTAGTAAATATAATGAATATTACCATTTTAGACTTTACATCAACAATCATGTCACTAATATTTTTCCTCCCTATTTTCTGTTCTTTAATTGTTTTACTTCTTTAATTGTTTTACGGGCTTTTGGTAAAAATAACAATAGCTCTCTATTCCAAAAGTATCCCATTTTTAATGGACTAATTCTTATGTTCTCCCAGACACCCTGGGATAAAGAAATGATGATGTTCTTCCTGTTTTATATCTAGAACTGCTTTTAAGGTTGGTCAGAGATCAATGTTAGTGTTGATGAAAAGGGAAGCCAGTCTTTTCTTTGTAGGGGTTACTGCTGCTCCTATTAATGTCCCTCAAGACAGAAAAATTTCCGGGAATGTCAGTAGATTATAACTACCAGAGTATAATAGACTCTTATTATAATTTGAACTGGATTTGTGTCTACTACACATTATTATATTTCCTGATACAGAACACAAAATATTAGAGCAATACATAAATATCTTAACAAGTTAGCCTGTGCCCTCATGCCAGTTTCAAAATAAGACTACTGTGTTGGACCCTTCTCTGGAAGTTCTTTATGGTGTTTCTAATGTTTGAGAATAAGACTGCCATTTCACAGAAGCCTGTTCCCTCTTTGTGTTTATTGATGTCTTTGATATTTGTAAGATAATGCTTTTGAAACCGAAATACATATAGAGTAATTACAATTTCTGTTAAGATTCTTGCTTCTTGCTGCATTCACACAGAAATGTTGTTTCTGTGTTAAGACTCTCTCCATACATTTGCATATTTATGCTTATGACATAGTGATATGATAATCTGAAAAATAAAATCAGCTGTAATTATTTTACAATAAAATATTTTAATCTTGGTTACGTACTTTTTACAAACATAGTTTATCGAAGTGGTTGGAAATAATATTATTTGGTTAGTCGTTACTGACTTTTTAATTGTTTATGCCAGCTAGAAAAATCATCTGCACATCATTTAGCGAAAATAACCAAATTCTGTTTTACCGAAAATACAGTGGACTTGTCGTGCATTAAGAAACCTTTTTAAATGTTGAAATATTGAAACCCTGTCAGCAAAAGTGAAATTACAAATAGTTTGCCATTTATCAAAAATTTATTTATCTGTTTTGCTTTGGGAATAATTTTTAATAGCTGTATACAACTTGTATTTATGCCGATCAACAGTTTCTCAGTACTGAAAAGTTGCTGCAAGAGCTTTGTTAAATTTTGCATTTGCAAATATTAAAGAACAGGAAAAATAATAAAACAACATTTTAAATATTTGCAGTTAACGTAATTACTTTGCATATGTACTGTCCTAAAAAATTGGCTTAAAAGTATTAACAATTCACAGTCGTATTGCTTGTAACCACAGATGAGTAATGAGTACTGGTCTTCTTTCCTTCTTTCCATTCATTAACATACTTCAATGAGAGAGAGAGCCTTTTAGAATAGCTGGTACAAGGCTGCCATTGGGTAGGTTGTATATAATCTCTAACAATTGAGAAATAATTTCTAAAGTACTGTGTTTCTAGGATGATTTTGATCCAGCATTTTGCCAAACTAAACTACAAGAAGTCAAAACCTCCTGAAACTCCCTAACGTCAGTAAAATGAGTCTGTAAAGGATCAGTTCTGATTTCAAATATTCCATCTCTAAGATCTAATATGGAGATTTCTAGTTGAATTCTAGAATAGTCCCCAACTTAATATTAATTCAAATAAACTTCCACTAATGTAATTAATGGTGCAATATGAACCCAATGGACAATACCATAATGGAGAGACAATCTACCTCAATTCAACAAAAACTACCTAAATATCTGCTGTGTGCTAGTTTACAGTTTTCAAGGTCATGTACCTCCTCTGAACATTACTAGGTGCAAGGACTACTTTCAAGATCATTTACCTTGTCTTACTGAATTTACAAACTCAGACTTTCCTTCATTGACCTTTGTATCTATTCTTCCTTTTCACTTCTTAACATCACATTCATGACTAGGTAGAAAGACCCCATGTGGAAGGGAAGATCTTGGGCTTTGGAGTTTAACAAACCTGGACCAGAATACCAGCTCTGCTACTTGCTTGGTATTGGAACTTGAGCAACTTGCCTAACCTCTCTAATCCTCTTAACCTTCAAATCTATAAAATGATGATAACTATGTCCACTCCCATAGAGTTACTGTGGAGATTGGAGTTAGTGATAGAATTTGTTTTTCCAACACTCACTAGAAGTTTAATAAATATTAGGTAATATTGTTTCTATTCTGTCTACAACAAGAACTTTCACAAAAATTTAATGAACACCTACTATGTGTTGGGAACAGAAAGAATTAGACCCATGGATAGTATCCCTTAGCTCTTGGATGCCCTATTCTGGTTTTTCTTGTGGTTGTTGTTGCTGCTGCCACTGTTGTCGTTTTTCTTGTTCTCTTTTCTCTTTGTGTTTCAGTTTGGATACTTATTTTAAGTTTGGTAAATGTATAGTGAAATATTTAGCACAGTAAAATTAGTTAACATTTTTCATCTTACAGAATTACCATTTACTTGTTTTTCTCTAGCACCTTTCAAGTATTCACTACAATGTTGTTAACTATAGTCACCATGCTGTTCATCACATTTCCAGAAATTATTCATCTCATAACTGGCAGTTTGTACCTTTTTGACCAACATCTCATTTCCCCCACTTCCAGCCCTTGGCAACTACCCCATCCACTTTCTGTTTCTATGAGCTTGGCTTTTTGAGGTTACACAGATAAGTGACAGAGTATGTATCTTTCTTTGTCTGACTTATTTCACTTAGCTTAATGTTCTCAAGGTTTATCAGTGTCACAAATAGCAGGTTTTCCTTTTTACTTATGACTCAATAATATCCTATTGTACACACATACCACATTTTCTTTATGCATTTATCCATCGATAGACATTTAGGTTGTTTCCATGTCTTGGCTATTGTGAATAATGCTGCAGTGACCATTGAGGCCAGATATCTGAATGAGACAGTGATTTCATTTCCTCCTGATAAATAACCAGAAATGGGATTCCTAAATGGTAGTTTTATTTTTAATTTCTTGAGGGATCTTCATATGGTTTTCCATAGTGATTACGTCGATTTACAGTCTCACCAACAGTGCACAACATTCTCCACATCCTTGCCAACATTTATTATCTCTTGTCTTTTTCATAAGAGCCATTCTAACAGGTGTGAGGTGGTATTTCATTGTGGTTTCGATTTGTATTTCCCTGATGATTAGTGATATTGAGCACATGTTCATGTACTTGATGGCTATCTTTATGTCTTCTTTGTAAAAATGTCTATTCAAGTTTCTGCTCATTTTAATTGGATTATTTGTGGTGTTTCTTTGACTACTGTAGGAATTGCATGAGTTCCTTATGTATTATGCATATTAACCCCTTATCAGATATATGATTTGCAAATGTTTTCTCACATTCCATGAGAATGGAAGAAATTTTCATTTTGTTGATTGTTCTCATTTTGCTGATTGTTTCTTTTGCTGTGCAGAAGCTTTTTAGTTTGATGTAGGTCCACTTGATTTTTGTTTTTGTTGCACATTTTCTGTGCTTTTGATGTCATATCTAAAAAGCCATTACCAAGACTAATGTTACGGAGCTTTTTCTTGTAGGAGTTTTATGATTTCAGGTCTTATATTTAAGTCCTTAATTCATTTTGAGTTAATTTTTGTTTAAGATGAAATTTTTGCCGTTTTAGTATTTTGCCTGTGAATATCCGATATTCCCAGCACCCGTTATTGAAGAGACCATCCTTCCACCATCAGTGTTCTTACCATCCTTACCAAAAATAGTTGACTATATATGTATGGGTTTATTTCTGGACTCTTGATTCTGTTTCATTAGCCTTTATGTCTGCTTTTATACCAGTGCCATACTGGGTTTTTTTAGAGAGTTCACTGTTAGCATATAGAAATGCCAGATTGGTCAATAGAATTGACCTGTTTTAAAGTTCATTCATTTTATTTTCTTCAGTCTGCTGATGAGCTGATCAAAAGAATTTCTCTCTTATGGGTTTTTTTTTCTGTCATTTCAATTTGACTCTTTTATATGGATTTCATCTTTCTACTGTCATCTCATCCGTTTATGCATCCATCTTTCTTTCCCCTTACCTTTTATGTCTGGTAGTTCTTGAGTACTGGACCCCATGTGTGCATCACAAATTGAACTGCCTTGGATTTTGTTGTTGATGTCATTACCTGCAGTTGGCTGCTATTATCTTGTGCTTAGAGTGGACTACTACCAGTGAAGTTTCTGGCAGGTTTTTCTTGGTGTTTCTCCATCACCCTTAGCTATATTAGAGCCACATAGGGGATCTCTCTCAATGTTTTTGCCCCCGCTCCAGCAATTAACTTCTGTTGCTGGTTACTTAGTCCTAGCCTTATGGGTTTTATGTGCTCTGGTCCAGCTTCAGCCTTAGCAGGTCTTGTGCCACTGTGCCTCTCAACATCCCTCCGCTTCCTTTCATGGCAGATAAACTTTCTTATTTCTGCGACTGGTCTTGGGCAGTTTGAGGGCTGCCTGCCCCTCCCCACTGGTGGTAGATTTCCACTCGTTAACAGAGTAGAGTCCTGTGCCTCAGAGTGTTTCTTGCTCTTCCCTAAAGGAGTTTCTGTTTTTTTCCTTCCCCCAGAATTTTGGGATTGAGTTTGCTAACTGTATGCCATGACTGTATGACTTTTCTTATACATAAATGAATGTTCTTATAAAGTAAGTAGGGCTTCATACATGCCTCCCTGCAGCAGCTTATCACCTCCTGCTTGCCTGTACCCCCAAGGGGAGCTCTTTTCAGTCTCCCGTCTTGCCCCTAGCCTTTCCCTGTAGCACCAGGTAATAGGGTTGCCTGATTTAGCAAATACACGATTTTATCTGTGGAAGAGGGCTTGCGAGTACAATCTCCCCTTGCCTTTGAGACTCCTAACTATTCCAAACTGACATCTTAGCTTGGTCATTTTTTTAAATAACCCAGCTTTTTCTCATTGTTAGGATGGGAGTTGACATTCTTTTGCTATTCTTTACATTCTAAATGGAAGTGGAATTAGAGGCAAAATGAATTAAAGGGTATGATTCTTGGTTTCAAGGATTTAGTAAGACAGGAATGTACTTAAAATGAAATATTACTTTTATAAGAGATCATCTGTCAGGTGATACCTGAATCGTAGAGAATTAAGTGAATAAAGCTAACCAAAAAGACCAGATCATGGCAAACTGGAAGAACTGGTAAAGGGCTCTTGGATGTGTCTGGACCACTTTAAAAAAAATTTTTTTTAATGTTTCTATTTATTTTTGAGAGAGAGAGAGAGAGAGAGAGAGAGAGAGAGAGAGAGACTGAGCACGAGCAGGGGAGGGACAGAGAGAGAGAGGGAGACACAGAACCCGAAGCAGGCTCCAGGCTCTGAGCTGTCAGCCCAGGGCCCGATGCGGGGCTCGAACTCACGGACTGCGAGATCATGACCTGATCCGAAGTTGGACGCTTAACTGACTGAGCCACCCAGGGGCCCTATGGACCACTTCAAAGTCATCCTCCTCAACTAGTCTCACATAGCACTCAACTGCTCAGAAATGTAATTTTAATGCTTCTATAAAATCTTACTTCCTTAGTCTAATAACAGCCCTCATCAGCTGAATTCATCAGACTTCACCAAATACATATCTTGTTAATCCTTCCAATGTACTCTTTTGCCCTGACAGGAATATGTCTTCAGTGTCTTTGGAAAAGTGTATTAATCTTTTGTCTCTTCACCATGCCATTTCACCTACCAAGAATATTAAGACTCATGGTCATTCTGTAACTGTCCACTTAAAAATGAGGTTAAAACTTGCCATTTTAAGAAAGTCTTTCTCGGGTTAATTCTCAGACAGTTATTTCTTCTGAGTCTCTGAGAACTTATGTATCTAATGTAATTTTAACAAAAGGAGTTCTGTTCAGGGAACCGGAACACCTGGGTTGGAATCTTAGGTTTGTCACTAGTCTAATCTTCCCCAAGACACTTCACTTTGTTAAGCTTTTGGTTCCCTAATTTGTGAAAAAGAAAAAAATAGGGGAAAATGTTGACCAAAATTTGTGATAAATTAGGTATTTAATGAAAAACAGTACAGTATGTAAAATATCAAACACACTGAAGCAAATCAGTCATAGATAAGTCAATTCACTCTGCTTTAGCCACTACCAATAAATTGCAACATGTGTTTTAAAACCCTTCAGTAAAATGCCATGAATTCTTAAGGTATTGCCATTATAATTACGTATGGTAGAGTTTCATTTTTTTCATATTATTTCATGCATGTATTTTATACTTAATTTTTATTTATTTATTTTGTCTTAAGCTTGGGGGTTTGGGTAAGCAAGGTAACACTTCTGGACCTCAGTTACTTCAACCCTAAAATGGGGACAGTAACACAGAGAATACCAATTTTTTAAAAAATTCATATATTAAAAGCATCTTAATTTTATGAAGTCTAAAAAGGTGTGTTTTCCCATTCATTTACATATATCTCTTACTTTTCCCCCTTCTCCCAACCCCCCATAAATTTAGACTTACTCAGCATTTTGCCTTATTAGGATCTGTCTGCCATCTAGTGACAAAAATGGTAACTGCAAGATCACCTGGTCATTGTGCACCAGGGGAATGTTTCTCACCATTCAAGCTGTCAGAAGTGCTATCCGGAAACCATTGTGGTGTAAAGAAAGGAAACATTGATCTTGCTTATTGTAGCTGAACCAAACTTATTTCTTGAAGTCTCTTTCAAAGTTAAGTTTGATGGTTTCATGACTTGGACCCTCTGCCTCTGTCACTTTCTGTGTACATTTGCTTGTGGTTTTTCCTTCATAAGAAATGCTTTTCCTCCTTGTTTTTACCAGTCCATTTTTTTGTTTTGTTTTGTTTTGTTTTATTCAATGTCTAGCTAGAGATTGAACTTCTCTAGTAAGATATCTTCTTGAATAAATTTTATACCATGCTGAAACCTTCCCTTTTGCTTTAGTGTAGTATTTTCTCACATGCTTAATAAGCATCCCTTGCTATACAAGTGTTTACTTCCAAAATTTTATGAATCTTTATGCTAGATGTGAATTTTACACTTCACATCTCCATGTGAGCAAATTTTTCTTTTCCAATTGTATGTGGGTAGAACCTAGTTGGAGTCTGATGGAGGACCTATGATATCCAGTGCCCCATCTTATTTTTAATTCCTCGTACTAGAATGATGTCAAATTCTCCAAAACTCTACTTATTTTGTTTCTTCTGATGTCTTTTTGCATTCAAAAGATGTACCTTCTTCTCATGTAGTACTGGCTCCCACAAAAGCTGCAAATGCTAAGTTACTTGCCAATTTGTACAGCCTGTGAGTGCAGTTGTGAAACAGTGAAATGACCATTGCATTGTGAAATGACCATACAGCAACTTTGAAACCTCTTTATTTGATCCCAGAATTTGCCATTATTTATGGTATGTAATTACAGTCCTATATTGTTACTGTTGTTAGTATGTTGACTGAACCTACTTATTGTAAATATTATAATTTGACATAAATCATGACTGGTATTAATGGTCATTTAAATAAGTTTTCATCTATGATCAAAAAGTTTGAGTTCAGTTATATTCCTACAATGAAGGATAGTTCGTATTTATAACTACTGTATTATATTCAATAATTTTGCATTTTTACCACATATTTATTGAAAATCTTGAAAGGAGGGGTATCTTTTTATTTTGTATGCCTCACAGCATGGAAGACAGTAGTGTGGGTAACAGGTGTTTAATGGATCTTTGTGGAAGGAAGAAATGCTAAGAATTTTAGAAAACTGAGATGTGGTTACTACCTCATTTTAAGGAATGCACAATAGCAGCTTTCAGTAGGTTCTCAAATATTTGTTGAAAGAAAATAAAACAATAACTGGCTTTCTGTTACTCTCCATTATCAGATCTTGCAAGTTTGGGGTATGTCGTTTGCCTGTGCCCCCACCCCAACCAATTTTTCATCTCCCACTTTTTCTTGCTAGATTTTCTGATCTCCCCCACTTCCTTAAAACCCTCCATAAATTTAAATTTAGTCAGCTTTTTGCCGCCTTAGTATATCTCTGCCATCTAGCGATCAAAAAGCTAATTGCAAAATAATGCACCCTTAAAGAACCCTGTGCACAGGCACAGGTTATAGCCCCCTCTGATAGCGGTCTTTCATTCCATTATATATTCTATGATCATCCCACCACAGGACCTTTGCACATCTTGTTCTGTCTTATCATCGTCTACTTAACACCTACTGACCTTTCAAGGCTCAATCCAAACATCATTTATATTTTATATTTATTTTATGATTATTCAATTTATGTCCAACTTATTAGAATGTAATTTACATGAGGGCAGGGAGCCTTGTTCTCAGTCATCATTGTACTCTAACCTAGCCCATTGAAGGCATTTTTGTGATCTTTGTTGAGTGAACAAATGAATGTAGTGCTTTTCTGTACCTCCTGGACACTGAAAATGCTTATGTCACATAAGCAATTAAGATAGCATTTACTTCTTTACGTCACATAGTTTATCAGTTTTGAATTCATTTAAATACTCAACAGAAACGACCTATTGTGTATGGAGTTATTCATTTATTCAGGAAACATTAAATGCCTACTTTAAGGAATAATTTTATACAACTCCATTGTTTTATTTTTTTCATTAACTAATGAGGGAAATAGTAAAATGTTAAAACTGACACAACAGATAATCCAAAGAACAGATACTTAAGACAGGAATACTGAAGCATATATGTTAACAGATACCAAAACCACCAAAATCCACACCATAATAATGGCATCTATGCTGGACGCAATTCATCTCTATGGACACAAAACTTTTGTATTGCCACCAGACCTCCATAGGTTAACTTCTGTCCCTGTAGGGTTGCACATAGTCAGAGACTATGAATGGTACGGACCTCTATAGTATCAGATAATCCTGGAAAGAAATGCTAGACAATTCCCAACAGTCCTTTGACAGGACACAAGTAGTTGTTTGCCCATTTCAAAATCTTTTACAGTTTTTCCTGTAATAATAATCTCAAAGGTTGTATGTGATCAAAAGAAGAAGAAGAAGGCTATTCTCATTAGGTTTGTCCTGATTATTTATATTGGAACAGCAAGAATGATAATTAACTAACCATTTAAGTCTTCTTGACTTTTCTTGATAAATCTTGAGCCATGCAGTATTGACCAGCACAAGGCCACAGAATTTACTTCTTTCTGGAAGTTTTCATAAGAAATCTTGGTTTGGGCTTATAAAAGTCTGTTCTTTCCTATCTTGAGGCTAGGAAACTAAGCCAAGACATCTTCTAAGTTCTACCTAAAATACCTATAAACTAGGGTGAATTTCTCTTGAAAAGTTCTCCCAATTTGCTGGTCCCTGTCCTGATGGAAGGGTACCTGTGAGGTTAGACTCTGTCAAGCAGGCACCAGGCAGGTTTTCCTGGGAAGGCATTGTTGCCATTGGCTCCACAAATATCGCCAGCCTTTGTTCCATAATAACTACTACTTGGTTGTTGGATTTGTGTCCAGTTGTGTCCTTGCAAGGTAGATAAAGGCAAGGAAAGATGCAGAGTACAGTAGAATCAGATAACCCCACAAAGGCTTCTAAACACCATCCAGAATTCCACTGATAGGACACTCCATACTCTTGTTCCTTTCAAAGTCTTTTACAGTTTTTCTGACACGAATATGTATCACACAGGTGCTTAGTTCTGAGGGTATGAGAGGTAAATTAGCAAGATACCTGCCATCAAGAATCTACCGCTGTACAGTGGGAGAGGGAGAATTTAACCATGACCACAGTACAGCGGGATGGACAAGTCCCATGAGAAATACGTGTACAGGTATTCTGGGAACACACAAGATGACTGAGAAGGTATTTCCTGAAAGGGGAACTCGTGAGCCAGGGCACGAAGGATAATTACAAAAAGAGGGGAAACACCACGGAGAGGGACGTTCTGGTAGACACATCAACACGTGTGTCAGAGGCAGAAAACACGGGAAACCTACCAGCAAGGAAGAGGGTGTGGTGGTAATGGAGCAGGCGTCTCTATGGCAAGTGAAGGCTTCAGAGGCTAATTGAGCTAGATCCCTCTAGGCGAAGGTAAGAGGTACAATATTTATTCTGGAAACTGTAAGGAACCACTGGAGGATTTACTTAAAGAGGAGTGTAGTATTGTTAAGTTTAAAAAGATCTCTCTGTTAGCAGGTTAGAGGCTGTAGCATTCTACAGGGCGGAGACTTAGATTTTCAAATGAGAATGGATGGGTACAGACAGAGATAGTGGGGATGGGAAGGGGAATAAATGTAAGAGAAGAGCTGTTCAGGGAGAGGCATCAGCAGATGCAAAGGTCCTGTAGTGGAATAAGTCACGGCAACCATAAGGGACTGAAAGAAGGCCGTGGTGATGCCTTGTGAGTTAGAACAAAGTGACTAAAGTGGGCAGGACAGGCGGAGCCTGGTCTTGCGAGACCTGACAGATGAAGAGCAACACAAAGGCATTTATCTTTTCTGTTTGTTTCCTTCAACAAATATTTACTGAAAATTGACTGAAAGCTGCTTCTCTGCACTCCTTAAAAATAAGGTAGCAGCTGCATTTCATTTTCCTCTGACTTGTTGGCATCTCTTTATCCCACTGACATCCAGGAAGCACCTATTATATACGTACTAGTGTTTTCCGTGCTGAGAAGGCATACAAAAGAGCACAGAGGTCACAAAGAACATGAGGTGGATCACACTTCTCAAGAGCTCAGAGTACAGCCACGCAGGCGGCCACACAAACAAGTAACGCAGTGCAATTGATACATTGGCCAGACGTTTGGCCAATACGTGGCTACACAGAGGGCAGGTGAAGAGAAGGCTTTGTAGCATAAGTAGGAGTTTTTCCAGTAAAGACGAAGAGAGGGTTTTTTGTTTCTTTCCTTCATTTTTTTTTTTGTACCATGTCATCTCTTAATCACTTTATAATCATTCTTAAAAAAAAAAAATCTGTTCCCAGCTATAGGCCATATTATAAGTGTCTTGGTGCTTATTTCAGGAACTTGTAGATAATAATTTATGATGAAAGTGTTTATTGACCCTTGGAAACTTTCCTGTTATGCACTTCTTACTGTGAGATTTCTATCCAGGTCGGAAATAGATTTTTTTCTCTGAATCCATCTAATACACAAAATTCATTCCACCAGCATTTGCATCTGCTTATTATCATTCTAGTTAGAAAAATAAACATGCATACCTCTTCCCAAAAGTCAGTTGTATTAAGAAAAAGAGCATAGGGGCGCCTGGGTGGCTTAGTCGGTTAAGCGTCTGACTTCAGCTCAGATCACGATCTCAGGGTCTGTGAGTTCGAGCCCCGCATCGGGCTCTGGGCTGACAGCTCAGAGCCTGGAGCCTGTTTCAGATTCTGTGTCTCCCTCTCTCTGACTCTCCCCCATTCATGCTCTCTCTCTGTCTCAAAAATAAATAAACGTTAAAAAAAATTTTTTTTTAAAAAAGAAAAAGAGCATATATTTTACATTATAAATATATTTAGATTTTATTTTTATTTTGTGTATTGAGATTATTTTTCCCTTTCTTATCCATTTATATTTCAGTTTCTGTCTAGTTTCATAGGCAGGTTTTCAATAGTGATGTATCTGTGATTTATGAATCCAGGTAAAGATGTGCTGTTATTGGCTATGTATTAGATCCTAAAGAATACGTAATATATTTTCTGCAGTCTAAGCTTATTTGCTACCTATTATCGGTAAAAGCTTTCTATTTACAAAACTGTGACTGGGTCTTTTTGCCCAGTGTTGTATGTTCTGGGTATAGTGGAAAAAATCCTTTATTTCCCCCGAAAGTACAATCCCTGAGTCCCAGTCTACCAGAAACAGTAACATAGGGATAAACTGGGTTCATAAAAGCTCAGAAACTGGTGATGCTTTTGCTAAATAAGCTGCCATTTTTCTCTATCTTGCATATGAATCAAACTGGAGCTTTTTTCTCCTTTTGTTTTTCTTTTGTGGGTGTGTGACCTTAACAAATTACGTAATTTGATGTCATCAAGCAGTTGACATATTCACTATGTGTCTGGACGTTGTCATTTCATATGCAGAGACTGCAGTCCCTACTGCTTGATACATAGTCAGCAACTGCTAATTAGAAGCTTGTTTAAGACAGACAAACAGGGGCGCCTGGGTGGCTCAGTCAGTTGAGCATCCGACTTCGGCTCAGGTCATGATCTCATGGTCCTCTCTCTCTGCCCCTCCCCTGTTCACGCTCTATCTCTGTCTCAAGAATAAATAAACATTAGAAAAAAATTAAAAGAAAAAAAGACAAACAATTTGTAAGAAAGTGTACTCAGAATATGCGCAGTACAAAGCTTAACACTCACATGAAAGAAAACATTAATCAGTTGTAATTCTAATTTTAACTAACTCTGTTGTGAAAATTCATCACAAGATTAACCTATGTAGAAATTGATAGAACTGTCACCTAGCTAGGACATATAAAACCAAATTCAAACGTATGAGTTTCACAAATATGTGAAGTAGCTTCATAAAAAAAAAAGTTGTCATTAACAAAACAAACAAACAAAAACCGAGAATCTAGGCAGACGTAGATAGAATATAAAAGTACCTTGTGGGAGAAAATGAACAAGGGATTGGCAACACAGGAGAGAAAGACCTATCCTGTTCTCAATAAGTTGTATGAGCTTGGGCAAATTATGGAGCTTCTGTGGCGTACTTCTGAATTTATCATGGGTTTTATTAGACTCTGAGCTACTCAATGACAGAGACTCAGCCTAACTCAGCTCTGTATTCCCAGAACCTAGCCCCACTGTGTGTGTATATGAGAGTGCTTTGCAATGTACTCTACGAACGTAAATATTAAGCTATGTATTTATCTTATTTTGTAATAGTTCTTTCTCTTAGTTTTTTTTTTTTTTTTAGTTTACTTTTTGAGAGAGCGAGAGTGAGCAGAGGAGAGGCAGAAAGGGCGGGGAGGCGGGGGGAGAGAATCCCAAACAGGCTCCACACTGTCAATGCAGAGTCCGAAGCGGGACTCAGACTCACAAACTGTGAGATCATGACCTCAGCCAAAATCAAGAATTGGACACTTAACCAACTGAGCCACCCAGGTGCCCCATTTTGTATTAGTTCTTAAATAGTCAATATTTTTTTATTTTTTAAATAGCAGCATGAAGTCTCAGCTCCCTCATAGTTTCGTTTGGTTTTAGTTCTGATTTGTTTTTCAGAGAGAATTGAATGCAAGGCCCCTAGCTGGCATAATGTTAAGCCTATACGGAGGTCAGTGTTATAATGATGACTGATTTTTAGAAACAAAGAATTATATTATATTTTGTGAGTTTTGGAGGGAGGGGAAAGAAATGTATTTTTCCTACAGAAATAATATTGTAAGTGGTAGTTGTGTTCCTAGGCCATTCCTCAAATTACTTTTCCTCATATACTTTAAACTTGTAGTCATAAAATGATATTATAGTTACAGGCCTCAAATACATAGCTAGTAACCAAACTTGTGGAGAAGCTCACTACACATTCTGAGCAGGGGCTACAAGAACATATTTCTCTATACAGTCTTTCCTTTCTACTACTCTCAGCACTGGCATAGAGGAGGGAGACGAGTAGGGATCCACTCCTGAATTATGAATTCCAGAAATTTGCTTACTCTTTATGGCTGCAACAGAAGAAAACAGCTATCATGGGTGCCTGGGTGGCTTAGTCAGTTGAGCATCTGACTCTTGATTTTGGCTCCGTTTGTGATCCCAGGGTTATGGGATCGAGCCCCACATCCCACTCTGCGCTGAGCATGGAGCCACTTGAGATTTTCTCTCTCTCTCTTGCTCTCCCTCTGCCTCTCTCCCCTGCTTGTGCTGTCTCTATCTCTCTCTCTCAAAATTAAAAAGAAGGAGGAGGAGGAGGAGGAGGAGGAGGAGGAGGAGGAGGAGGAAGAAGAGGAGAAGGAAAAGAAGAAAACAATTATCTAGATTGGGAGATCAGAATTGGAAGACAGAAACTTCTCTGGTGATGTTATGGTTAAAGTCTCCGAATTTCAGTTTTGCTGCCATCCGTTCAAAAGGATGCTTTGCAGCCATGGACACCTATAGCACTCAGACTCTGGCCATTTCCTGGGGTGCCTGCATGGCTCAGTCAGTTTAGCGTCCAACCGTGGCTCAGGTCATGATTTCATGGTTCATGAGTTTGAGCTCCACGTCGGGCTCTGCTGACAGCTCAGAGCCTGGAGCCTGCTTCAGATTCTCTGTCTCCCTCTCTCTCTACTTCTTCCCTACTTATTCTCTCTCTCTCTCTCTCTCTCTCTCTCTCTCTCAAAATTAAACCTTAAAAAAAAAACTTCTTTAAAAAAAAATAAAATAAATAAATATATGCCATTTCCTACTTACAGAAACCAAAACTCTTACAGGAAGTGACTGATTCCAGGTCTGATGCAAAAAATGTATAAGTTGAAATGAGACATTATGTTGGGCCAAAAGCAAGAAGCTTACTAAAGAACCTCTGAGGTCACTTGTGTTTAAAGGACACAAGAGCCAACCTGAGTGGACTAACACTGGATCAAAGATAGGACCATTTAAAAAAACAAATTATTTCATTGTGGAAAGAACACAACATAATTCAAACATGTTAAAGTAAAGAAAAGCTTAGAAGAATTCTTGGATACCTTTCATACAGCTTCAACAATTATCAACGTGTGGTCAATCTTATTTCAGTGCCAGCTCCACCCATGATCCCTCTCCACCACTGGATTATTGTGAAGTAAATACCCAATAGCACATCACACATCATTTAACCTGCAAGTATTCAAGCTATATCTCTAAACGTTAAGAGCCATTTTTAAAATGTAATCATGGTATAGTTTAATAATGGGACATCAAACATCAAGAAGAATCTACTGTGATAGGCTGAGCCATATGAGATATGTACAAATGATGATGCCTTTTTAAATTTTTTTTTTCAACGTTTATTTATTTTTGGGACAGAGAGAGACAGAGCATGAACAGGGGAGGGGCAGAGAGAGAGGGAGACACAGAATCAGAAACAGGCTCCAGGCTCCGAGCCATCAGCCCAGAGCCCGACGCGGGGCTCGAACTCACGGACCGTGAGATCGTGACCTGGCTGAAGTCGGACGCTTAACCGACTGCGCCACCCAGGCGCCCCGATGATGCCTTTTTAAAAACCCTCACAGCTTGCTTTTAGAGATCATTAGGTATAAACTTATTACTCTGGAAATTGTTAAGCAAAAGAAAGAATCAAGGATTTATCCTACCTCTCCTGTACACACTGAATTTCAAAATAGTTAATAGGACAAAATTCTTGGTAGAATGCCAACAAGTAAAGATAGAAGAAATGCTTTTGAAAAGCATAATTTTGGAGCCCCTAATGCATAGTTAACTTACCCAAGGATTATCACGGGATGCTAAAACCATCAAGTGAACAAAAATTCATAGTGGATGGTATCAGCCAACCTGAATCCTGGAGCCATTAATCAATCTTAGTGCCACTGAAAGTGAGACATCTTAACATTATGTGCCTCCTGGTCTGAATGATCTGCTGCAGTAAAAAAACACATCAACACCTATAACATGTTCTTGCCCAAAACAGAAAAACAAAAACCCAGCAACTGAATATATCCAAGCTTCCAGAGGTAACTGCCAGTTTACAGGAAGAGGATCAAATCACATGTCTAGGGACACAAATGGCATAAAGGGTGGAGAAAGTGGAACGGATGGTCTCTGAAGGAGACTTGACGGACACATCAACCAAATACAGTGTTAACCTTGTTGAGATTCTGGTCCAGATAAACAAACTAAAATATTTTGGGGGTAATAAGGGAATATGAAAATGGCCTGAGAATAGAGGATGTTAAAGAATAATTAATTTGTATGGTATGATAATGATATTTTGGTTGTGTTTAAAGAGCACTTATCTGTTAAAGATACACAATGAAGTGTTTCCAGGTGAAATGATGGGTTGTCCAGCTTGGGTTCAAAGCCTTGCTATTCAAATAACGTGCAGATCAAGCAGCACTAACTTCATCGGAGAGCCTATTAGAAATGCAGAAACTCCGGCCTCCTCCTAAGAACCACTGTAGAGTCAGAATCTATGTTTTCACCATGATCTCCAAGAGATTTATATGCATACTCAGTTTGGAGGAGCACGGCTTTAAAATAATTGGAGAGATGGGATAAAAGAAAGAAGATTGGCAAATATTGAAGCTTATAGAAACTGGGGGATAAGTACATGGGGATATGATTGATTATAAGTCAAGTAGTTTTACACCAGGGACTGACAGACCGGATCAGTGTGTGTGTGTGTGTGTGTGTGTGTGTGTGTGTGTGTGTGTCCAATCCAGTGATTTGTTCTTGTTTACTAGTTTGAGCTGTAAATGTTGACATAAATATTGCCTGATTCCCTCCCCTTATAACTGAACAGCTTGTCAAGTTGTTGGGTAATATTCAAAAACCTTTAATGCATATTTCTTTTGAAAGTGTTCTTGTCATGGGGCACCTGGATGCCTCAGTCATTTAAGCGGTGGACTTCGGCTCAGGTCATGATCTTACATCTCATGGGTTTGAGCCCCGCACCAGGCTCTGTGTTGACAGCTCAGAGCCTGGAGCTTGCTTTGGATTCTGTGTCTCCCTCTCTCTGTGCCTCCCCCGCTTGCACTCTCTCTCTTTCTCTCTCAAAAAAATAAATAAACATTAAAAATAAAATTTAAAAAAAGTCATACAATAAAAGTGTTCCTTGCCAAATAAAATTCTTCCTTTAAAATTTATGAAAAAGACTTATTTAAACTACTAATGCCACTTTATTGTCAATTCCCCTCTCTAGGGACGCTTGAAAAGACCTCTTAAGAGCCTTGATAGTGCTCTGTATGATGACGACCATGACGAGAGAGCAAGCAAGTAAGTCATGATGGATTTTAGAATCCTACTAAGTGTTGTGGCCGAAAGGCAGGAGTTCTAGGATTTCAAAAGATAGTTGAAAGAATGTACAGTCCTAGAGATCAGATTTTGCTGCCTTACGGTGTTCTTCAGCAAAAAGAGCCAGTGCTCAGTGGAGTCTCATGGGGGATGAATCTTGAGATGGGAAGAAAGATAGACTTGAAATATCTTATTCTTGGAAAACAATGATGCCTACAGAAATATCTGGAATAGTGTTAAAGGAGAGATAGAAACCCACCCAAGTTAGGCTCCTACCCACCTAGTAAAGAGGGGCAGGTTAAATGGCAGGAACAGTGATAATAGTCAATTAAAATAAATTGAGTCACGGGGATAGGAGGGGTTTAAGTCCATGGTGATATCAGAAGGTGAAATTCTAATACAAAATGTTAAAAATAATTTTACTATAAATAAGGAAAATAATAATAGTAGGTGTTTAATTTTTTTAAACAAGTTTGACATAGGGAATGACTCTTTTTTCTCTGTTAAGTGTATCTTTGTCTATATAAAGGAATATGCATTCTTCTCTAAAATAAATGAATAAATAAAGAGAAAACCACATACCAATATTGAGAGTTAACTTGGCTATAGCGAATCCTCCAAGTGTTCCGTCTACTATTTCTACGGCTAATGTCCCAAATCCCACAGAATTAGACTGTGTGAAAAGCCCTGCTTCTGCTTCCAGATTAAGGACCCATAGCTATTTGTTTTTTCTTTGTGCATGTACTCAAAATTTCCCATATTTGTATTGGCATATACACATCTCTATGAAGAATTTGACCATGAACCAGTTAGCCATTTTGCTGTTGTTCCACTGAAAAGCACTTTGGTTTTAAGACTCTCTCACTGCTTGAATGTAACCGGGGAAGGTTCTCATATGCCATGTGCGTGACTGTAACTACTAGGATGTGCTTCATTTTCCTTCAGGTTATCCTCTGAAGATGGAGAAGAAGCTTCTGCTGATTTTTATGAAAGCGATGACTCCGTTGAAGCAAGAGTAAAGACTCCTTACTCAGGTGAAATGGACCTACTAGGAGAGATCTTAGATACACTGAGCACACACAGCTCTGACCAAGGAAAGCTGGCAGCAGCGAAGAGCTTGGATTTCTTCAGATCAATGGATGATATTGATTACAAACCTACGGTTAGTTGATTTTTCAGCCTTAAAATCAAATGAAAACATACTTACCCTTTGCTATGAATTGCTTCATGTTATATATAGTCCTAGTTGGTCAAAGCGTTTAACCTCAAACAGGTAAGTAGTCAAATCTTCAAAAATATAAAATTTAACCACGAAAAATTCCAGTATTTTCCAATTTTGTGTCTGATTCTAGTGGTTATTGTCATTAATTGAAAAAAAAAATTATTTTGGGGTGCCTGGTGGCTCAGTAGGTTAAGTGTCAAACTTTGGCTCAGATCATGATCTCACAGTTTGTGAGTTCAAGCCCACATCAGGCTGTGTGCTGACAGCTCAGAGCTTGGAGCCTGCTTCGGATTCTGTGTCTCCCTTTCTCTCTGCCCCTCCTCTGCTCACACTCTGTCTGTCTGTCTCTTTCTCTCTCAAAAATAAACACCAAAGAATTTAAAAAGAAAAATCAAAAAAAGAAAAAATGTTCTTTTATCAAGCATAATAGTCTCTTATGATCTGATTTTATAGTTGTCTTTTTTGGGCACTTTTTTAGATCTGAAATGTTTCTACTTTTTTTTCTATATTTCTTGGATCTTCAAAAAAGTGTTTAATAAATGTATCAATTCAAGTAATTTTTTTATTATATTACTTTAAAAATGAGCAGTGTTTTAAACAAATTGAACTGAATGTTTTAAAAAACAAGAGATGGAAGTATGAATGATGGCAACCATGTTGTGACTGTAAGTAATTCCAGAACTTGGCATTGACTATACGAGGTAGCTGGTCTGTTTGGGTTCTTTGGCGGGAGGGGACTTGGCAAGTTCTTTTTATTTAATTTTTCATCTTTATTGACATATATTTATATATTTTCTTGTTAATAGAGCCATTTGCAGGTGTTCAGAATTCACTATTGATGCTATATTTCTTCTGCGAGGAACTTCAAGTTCCCAGCCATGAAAGATACTAATATTTATTTCAAACTGGAAAATAATTTGCTGAAGTAATACTATAGATTCATTAAAATTTTTCTGAATTTGTGGTTTCTGCTTTCAGAATAAATCCAATGCACCTAGTGAGAATAATCTGACCCTACTTTGCAGTGGTTCTGGTGACCAAGTAGAGTGGCATCTTGGGCAAGATGATAGTGCCCTTCATGGCAAACACCTTCCTCCATCTCCCCGGAAGCGAGTTCCCTCTAGTGGTTGGACAGATTCTCTGTTTATCCTGAAAGAGGAAAACAATGAAAAACACCTCAGTGTTGACAATGTGAGGGGGCCCGCGGTCACAGAAAAGGCAGCTTCTGCTTCAGAACTGGATTTCCAGTTAGCTTTGCCTGAAGTTTCCGAAGATGAAAAGTGTAAAACAGAAAGGAAGGAAACACTAAGCCAGATTTCAGATGATCTGCTTATACCCAGCCTTGGGCGACATTCATCTACTTTTGTCCCTTGGGAGAAAGAAGGGAAAGAAGCCAAAGAGACTTCAGAAGATAGTGGACTGCTTCATGAAGTGGTGTCATTATGTCACATAACATCTGCCTTCCAGCAAGACTTAAACATTTCAGAGGAAAACACAAGTGGAAACCAAACTTAAATCAACAGTTAAGAGTCATGTGCATCTAAGCTTCTATGGAGACATTTTAGGATTCCATGTAATCTCTATAGTAAACAGAATTATATGTAGGAATGACAGTTGTTGGACTGTCTAAAAATTATTGTTCATTTGGAGCATACATTTTTCCCACTCATTCATCTCGTGAGTGTGATTATATATTGACTGATTTTTTTAAATGTAAAGCTAATTCTCCTACTGTGCTCTTAAATCAGGTACTAGTTTGTATGTATGTTGGAAGTATATGTTGAACATATGATTTCCCAGTATTTGGTGCTTAATGCCATTCATTTATTTAAACTAAGTATGCATATATAACCCTTGCACATAACCAGTAGCTACTATTCTAATCTGGTTGAGCATGAACTGATCAGGATATCAAAACTTCTCAAAACTAGCCTGAAACTACTGAAACTGTTGACCCACTAACTGCCTTAATCTTAAGCCTATATTTAGCATACTTTAATAATTTATGGAATTACCTGTAAATTTTGAAGAATAAGTTATAAGTGTTCTGCAGAGCAATAATGCCTTTTTCTATTCATTGAATCAAGGACAAAATTAATTTTTCAAAGTTAAAAAGCTCTCTTGTGGACACTGCAGCCATGTTTTCCAAAACGTATAAAGGTACACATTTACCTTTCACTCAGTGAAATATATGAAGTGCTGAATTACAATGTGAAATTGATGACTTCTGTTTACAAATGAGACACTTTAAATTTTTTTCCCAGTCTCTCTGTATGCCTTTGCTATCTAGGAATCCAGTCCCAGAAAGCCAAACATAACATGAACTATCCTGATAAAGAAATATTCCTATCTTTTTTTTCTTAACTAATAATTCTACATCAAATATTTTTATCATCTCAAATTTACTTTTTAAAATAATCGACTTTATATCTTAGAAGTTTTTGATTTATAGACAAATTATGAAGAAAGTACAGAGAGTTCCCATATAACCCTATACACAATTTCCCCTATTATTAATATCTTACATTGGTATGGTACATTTGCCACAATCAGTGAACCAATATCGATAGTCCATGCTTTATTCAGATTTCCTTAGTTTTTCCCTAATGTCTTTTTTGTGTTCTAGAATCCCATCCAAGATACCACATTACATTTGGTTGCCGTGTGTCTTTAGATGCCTCTTGGCTGTGACATTTTCTCCGACTTTCCTTGTTGCTGGTGACCTTGACAGTTTTGAAGAGTACTGATCTGGTCCGATAAATTGTAAAATGTCCCTCTAATAGAATTTGTCTGCTATTTTCCTCATGACTACACTGTGATTATGGGTTTGGGGGAGGAAGATTCCAGAAGTGAAGTGTCACTTTCATTACATCATATACAAGGTACATAATGTCAGCATGATTTATCATGAATGTTCATGTTGACTTTGATAGCCTCACTTAGGTGGTGTGTGTTAAATTTCTCCACTACACTTTCTCCCCTCCCTTCCTATATGGTAGTGTTTGTTTGGAAGGAAGTCACTGTGTATAGCCCACTCTTCAGGAGTAGAGCTTATGCTTCCTCTCCCAGAGGGTGGAGTAGCTACATAAATTATTTGGAATTCTTCTGCATAGGAGATTCGTCTCTTCTCCCTCAAATTCACTGTTAAATGTTGAAATTCATCTCACAAGGAATCCTGCATTGACTGCTTCATGATAAGCTAGTCTGTCAGGAAAAAAAATCAGGAAAAAAAACCCAGTGATGTTACGGTTAATTTGGTATTTGTGTATTCAGTATACACTCTGTACATCCCCAATCATGATTAGTTTTAAAAAATTGTCACTTTAGAAAAGATGTTTGAGAAACCATTCAAGAACCTCATCAGGACTGTACCCTAGAACATTTGCTGAAAGAATTTACTTGCGAGTTAAAAAAGGAATCTTGGAAGGGGTGTTGTTAAAAACATTGCTTAAAAATATTTATTCAGGTCAGTCTTTAAATAATTTAAAGAATTGACCAAGTTTTTTTCTTTTTACAACTACATCCCAAAATCTTAAGTGGATATGTTTTACTGAGGACAATTATTCATTCATGTTTATAAAGGAAGACAAGTCTTATTTTCCTTATAAGGATGGACTCAGTATACATTAAGGAAAAAAGTGTTCAATCCTTATTAAGACAAAAGCAAGACTCAAGGTTCTTGTCAAATTTTGCCTTTATATACTCATTACAAAATCCCGTTTTACTTTGTTGAAGCGTATAGTAAAAGAAGTCAACTTATCAGAAGAGCTATTTTAAATGAGAAGGAAAAAAAGGTCATTCTGGTGATTCTGGTGAATCTGCTTGGCAAATATTTCTTCATAATTTTTGAAAAGAAAAAGCCTTTTTTAACACGACTGTTCAAATGAGGCATGGGAATGGGAATATTGTGAGTGTTAGCATAGGTAAAGCTGGGGTTTTAGTCCATTTGCTTAATAGACATCATGGCTTCAGAAATGTAAGTTCTTCTGTCGCCCAGTCCCCTCATGAGATGTTTGACTACAAAACTGTGTTGTGAGGGTATTTAGCCACTCACAAGCAAGTTTGCATGAAGGTATTTTAAACTGGATTTGTGCCTTATTTTAACATGCAAAGTCAGCTTTTATATTCTGTGTTAAAAAAAAACAACAACAGCAAAAACAAAATCTGTACATGTTCTTGGAAAGAATCCAAAAGACTAGTATCCAAGAGACTACTAATCTGAAAGTATTAGTATTTCAAATCACTAATATTTTGAGTATTCAAAGTCTTCTCTTAAACTAGACTTTCCGGTGCTGCGGTGGATGTAGGGAGAGTGAAGTGAAGTGAACATGAATTCTGAAATAAACAAAAGTATTATCTTATTTTCTGCTATGCTTCTATTTTCTATTATAACTAAATGAAATATTTGTGAACTCCCCTGCTATTTGAATTTTTTTTTTCCAAGCTACATCTGTTCCACAACAGAGTTGTATAAATGAATAGGACGTTTGGCCTTGATAAATAGTCTTTCATATGGCCTCTAAACCATCATAATTCTCCCTGAATCCCACCATGGCTTTTATCCTCTTTGCCCTTAAATATTGCATTTGTGGTGTTTCAGGAGGGGATGGAAGAGTAGTGTGTGAATTTAGAAGCTGTCGTTTTGTTAAGTCAGTATGTTGTTAAGTGGCAGATTTTGATGGTTACCCACTTTAGCATATTTTAGGAAGGCACCAAAATATAGCAGGATTATTTTCCTGATTAAAAATGGATAACTCATCACTTAGGAAGTATTTATTGACTTTTATCAGTCGTATGCAAGGTACAGTAGCTGAGGATTTTAGGAAATAAAATAATTAACCTAGTCTCTGCTCTGAAGGAACCAATTAAAACATTTGAATTTAAAAGGAAAAGAAATTATAAATCTCATTAATAATAATAATAATAATAATAATAATAATATATTTTGCTTACAAGTTATTAGCCCAAGATTCTAACATCAAAAAAAGTCTTTTAAGGCTGCTTAATCAGAAAGTGCTCTAAGTACAGAACCACAGTACTATTTCCAATTTCATTAACTTTATTATTATAATGAAGTATAATAATGCTGCTATTTTAAGATATCTATTTCTAAAGGACAGACTTAGAGGCTCTTAGAAACTAAATGCCCTTGTTTATCTGATTGTCTGTCACCACTATGCTCAATCCTTTCACCAGGCAGCACAGGGCTCTATAATGGAATGATGCTTCTTTGCAATACTGAGGGCCACTTTACTTAACCTGAGGGCTAACTGAGGGTGTGGGTGCATGTTGATGGAAACTAATTTTTACTGTCTTTATCTTGATAATAGCATTCTCTAGAAACGGTCTCTGCTGTCCCTGCCTCTTAAATTAAAACTGTGTCAGTGCTGTTGTTAGGATTCTGTGCTAAGATCCTGATGGTAGAATTCAGGAATGTTCATGAATTAGTTGTTTCTTAAATAGCGTGAAGTAGACTCATGATCAAGAGGAGAAAACTGTGAATGTTCTCATAATCAGCACTAGATCTCCCTTCTCATGCAGAAAATCTGGATTTTCAGGAAAAGATTATTTTCATGAATAAATTTTCTAATGCAAATGCCATTTTGTTTAGCGGAACAGACCCTGATTCTGGGTAGATATTTGTAAATGAGAATGTAAGTTTCAGAAAGTAAAATGAATACCCAAATCTCATCCCCCAAAGCACTTCTTATAAGGAAATAGCTTTCACAGAGTCTCTGTCAGTACTCACATCTTTCCTGTGTCGCGCCCAGTACTTTGTTCATGTCTGTTTCTTAAAGCTTAAGAGGCAGAATTATTTTTGAGCAAACCGCTTCGCATTTTCATTTGGTCATGATAGGGAATTATGTGTATTTAGAAAGATGCACATTTTATTTTGAAAATAATAGGATTTTTGTGCAATATTTTTCCTGCATAATTTAGTTTATATAAATATGCACATCTGCTTTTCTAGCAGATGCCTTAAGGTCATGTCTTTCAGTATTTGTGTAAAATTATATGTAGCAATGTTCTATGTGATTTTAGAAAAAAAATCCTTTATATTGTTGGCAGGAGAAATGTTTTTGTTTATTTAAAGTAATTATGGATATTGCATTATTGTATCATAACTAACTGCCTCAGCAACAATAAATATGCAATAAGGAAATCCTGAACCTTAGGTTAGTATTGACAATACTATTACTTTAAAAGAAATGTATATAGTGCAAAATGCTGATTTTACATGTGTACATGTAACAGATATTCAGTTCTACCACATAAATCTAAATGGCATTTGTATGGTGATGACCACATATGTAGATTGTAATATCCTTTGTGATGAATCTTTGGTAAGATTTATAAAGGGCATTGCCAATACTCCTTGACTGTCTATAAATTAAGTTAATTTTTGTATGATGTACAGTTTGTTTAACCTTAGAGCTTCTATAGATTTCTACTTTTATTATACTTGAACGAGGCAGAAAAGCACTGTGGAATATCTGTAGCTCTGGATGCGATCTGCAAACATACCAAAAAATTAAACAAGGTACTGAACAGCAATATTAGCTGGATGCTTTCTATCCAGAAAGCTGTGTTTTTTTTTCAAACCATCCTTTAATTAAGTAATTTAAAACATGCAATCTTTTATCTTAAAAGATTGCAAAGTCACAAATGATTACCTCTTTGATATGATAAATGTCCAGGTCTCTTTTGTCTCTGTGTTATTTCACTTCTCAGATGAGAGCCTTAATGAGGTACCTTAACAAATCCACCCTCTGGTTGGTTATGTGATGTTTAGGAAAGGACAGAATTAGAACCCTGTGCATGCTAAATGCACCACAGGCATCAAGTATAACTTCCATGTGGTAATTTTGAGAACCATCTAATGATCATATACCAAAAACAAGACTTCTTGACTCTGTTACGATTTAGTACTTACAGCAATGCCTAAAACAGCAAGCAAGTATGAACTGCATGAAGTCCACAACTTAATATGCATAAAGGTTTTTTTTTCTATAAAAGGTACATGAGGGGTTCAAAATGGAGCTTTTCCAAAGGTTATTTCTTTTGCTTTAAATGACTAACTGTTTAAAAGTACTGAACATCTTGAGCTTTTTTGCTAGACATGGTGACAGATATCTATAAAAACCTACCCAGCATTGAGAGTTGTTTCAGTGTTCTTGCATCCTTGAGGCTACAGTATAAATCATCTCTAAAGTTGACTACTATTGGGAGGACATTGTGCATAAAAGTGTTGTTTGGGGATTTTTAAAAAAAATATGCAAACGCAAATATTGGATGAACTACATACTACCATAAAGTGCCCAACAATGCAGTTATGAAATAAAATTGGTCATAATTAAACTTTTGCATGGTGGTGACTCTTCTTTTATAATTAGCCAGTTATTCCCTCGGTGTTCTAGGTGACCTGCTGTCAGACCCAACTGTCTTCATCCCTGAGCTTTGTAACTGTTGCAGTGTAACTTCAAGCCTGAATCTTTCTGACAGGTCTGTTCGAGAGATATCCATTCCTTCATGTATGGTCAACTAATTATATTCAGTTCTAAAATCATAGAATAGGTAAGTAGAATGTCACCAAATGTACCAGAGCAGGACCATCCAAGCCAAACGACTGTATTTATTGACTTTCGTTTACAAGTCGAGGACAGAGGTGAAATACAGTAAAGTATATGAACAATGCTCTAGAGACTGGAAGGGTGACTGTCTCATCCAAGAGCTATGATAGTTGCACCTAGGGAAAAAGTCAAATTCCTACTGAAATGAACATGAAATTTCCCTTCAGTTGCAGAATTTTGGGGGGGTAATATGCTGAGATTGTCTTGTTTCCATAGAAGCAGCTATGGTCTGACAACAAGAAAAGAGATCTTATCCTTGTACACGTAAAGTTTAGCTAACTTTTATTGATTTTTAAAAAAAGTTAACTTTTTTAAAATCAAAGTATAGTTGACATGTAATGTTATATTAGTTTCAGGTATATATTGATTTGGATTTTTTACATTTTGCCTACCACATTCACAAGGGTTAGTTTCAATACCTCTCAGTGTCTGTGTATGAGAGATGGTCATATCTTTATTTTATTAATGCAGAAACAAAAAACACAATTTCCTTATGTATAAGTGGAAGAAAATATCCTCTTTGGAGTATTATTATGTAGTGAGTCTGAGAATTTTCTTGCCTAGAAGTAACAGAATGAGTTACACATAAAAGCACACATAAAAAATTTGCACATACATGAAAAATATAGTATGAGTAGCATAAAAATAAAATAGTGTACTGTGGATGTTTCCAGGTGAATTAAAACCTTCCCCCAAGTTCTGCCATTGATTTGAGTCTGTTACTTAATTTCCCTGAAGCTTTCCATCTCTTTATTTAAAATAGAAGTTATCTGTTCTTAGAATGAATTATTACTGAGAAACTGTTGTGTAGATGTTTGAATTCATGGTATTTTGGAGTATGAAACTGTAACATAAAGCTATATGAATCTTATATTTATCTAATCCGGTAGCTCTCAAACCTAGCTTTTTATTAGAACTAGCTGCACAACTTTAAAAAGAAGAAAAAAAGAAAGCACCTAGACCATGCCCTTAAGAGTTGCTGGAGTAGATACTGTAATTACTCCCATGTATACCTGAAGAAACTGAGGAATAAAATAGGTTGGTAATATACTTAATGCCCCATACCAACAAATGACCAAGCTGGGGTATGAACCTGACAGTTTGGTTTCAGCCTCCATTCTGTTAGGCAGAAATGCAGGACAGAAATTAAATGGCATGCCCAACATGGATTCCCCGTATGATTTTCTTTTCTATCGACTTTCCCCTTTATTGGACAAGCCTTTTTGTTTTTCACAAAATGTACTATGCAAGATTTTAATTTTTTGAGTACAGAATTTCCTGATAACATTTGGTAAGATTGTGTTAATGTACGGATTCTTCATTTCTCTCTTTTTTTCCCCCATACTCTCCAGCTCAGTTAATTCAATCCCACCTAACCTTTGTATTATATATACATGTTCTCTGTAGTATCTCTTCCCTTTCTTTCATCCCTTTTAATTTTAGGTGCAGTTGTTGGATAGCAGGTCAGGGAGCCCCATTTTGACTATGCATGGTAACTGTAAGAGAATGCTTGGTGAGACCAATTTTGAGAAAAAGGAAAGGTATAACTTAAGAATTGTTTAATGTGGAGCCACTGTTACACGAAGCTGTTCAGAGCATCTGAACACCCTTTCAACATCTTCACAGATATTATCTACAACGTTTTTATTTTTCTCCTGTTCAAGAAGCAGCATTGGTGACAAACGTCTTACTCTTCAGTTTGGTTTTGTTACTTTAGAATCACACTTATTCTTTTTTAATGTTTATTACTTTTGAGAGAGAGAGAGAGAGAGAGAGAGAGACAGCATGAGTGGGGGATGGGCAGAGAGAGAGGGAGACACAGAATTCGAAGCAGGCTCCTGGCTCTGAGCTGATAGCCCCCAACACGAGGCTCGAACCCATGAACTGCAAGATCATGACCTGAGCTGAAGTTGGACACTTAACCTACTGAGCCACCCAAATGTCCCTGAATCAAACTTACTTCAAATATGGAGACTGTTTCTTGTTGATGGTGTTTTCTAGTAACTGGCTTTAATTTTAAAGAATGTATTGAAAATGCACAAATTCCTTTTTAAAACTCCAGTTTCTAATTTGAGGTCTCACTTTGAGATACCGAAATAAACTGATGGTATTCGTTTAGAATTTAACTCAATTTTCTCCCAAATGTAAACTTAAAAAAGCATATTGAAGCAATAGCTGAGTTTTCAGAGATTTGATAAATGTCCGAATTAGATACAACCCATTAGGCAAAAATCCCAACTTGTGAGACAGACGTGAGAAGGAAATGCTCTGTTTTATATTATTGGCTCCTTATATATGGGATATGCTTATTGATAGACTGTTAGAAAGCCTCTTGAGTTTCTAAACAAATGACAGTTGAGAGGCACTGGAAATTAGTCTTTTCAAAACTTCCTGCTAGAAAAATGTAAGCAATGATTCCTCATCAAAATTATATTTAAAAACCGGGTGATCACATTATAGCAAAGTAACATTCTGTACAACTACCAAGGAATACTATTGGGGGGGATTGTTGCAGAGTTTTGGTACTGATATGTATTTGATATTGATATGTATTGATATTGACATTGATATGTATTGATACAACCTGCCGTTGTAAGGCGAACTAAAAGTCTGGAGATTTTGATTTCAAGATTTTAAAAGGATTTTCAAGTGGCTTTGCTAACACTATTTTATTACAAGGTGTAGGTTAGTCTGGGGTAACGGTGTTAACAGTAGAGACCATTATGTATTTTTTAACGTTTAAAGTGAATAACGTATACAACAAGCAACTGACATTCAGTTTGTTCCAGTGATTTCTCTACACGTTTGTTTAATGATTTTGAAAATGTTAGCATAGCAGGGAAGAATTTAGAGGTCATTTAAGACTTATTTGTATTTAAATTATTTGATAGAATCTCATCACATTCGACCCTTGGCACATTGTAAAGCAGGTCATGATCTCCTTTTGACATCACGGGTATTTTGAATGACATACTCAGCAATGTGGAAATTTCAGCCTAATTAGGTGCCTCTTATTCTGTGATTTGTCTTGGGTATCCTTGCTTATGGGTTGAACTTTTTTTTTTTAACCTTTCTCATCCTATTACATTTTAAATGTCACCAGACCAGTGTTTATATAGTTGGCTTCTCCCTTCCCTCTCTTTTCTACCTCTTCCGCATAGGAGCATTTCTTTCGGAGCTCTGCTACTTTTTCTGCCCTGGACAGCAAAACAACCTCCTTTCAGGATAATTGACTCTTTTCAGAAATTTCTTGGCCGTTTTGTGCAATCTTTTCTACCACCACTGTTTCTCATCCCAGGTAAGATTTCAGAAAGTATGTTTGATTTCAATTAATTATGTTGTACTTGGCACCAAATGCAAGACATTTGGTGATTTTTTTTTTCATTATGTGAATGAACTGGATCATTTCTCTATCAAATGTGAGAGAAGTATTAATACATGTACTGGTTTTAAAATCATATTTGTATGTTCCAGATATGTTTGAATAATTCAAAACATGCATTCTGATAACCTCACGTGGGCTGGGAAGTTCTGGAAGCCCTAGAGGTCTGGGCATCTGTGAAACTGTCAGCAAAAGAATGAGTTGGGGAGTTGAGGCAGGAGGAGGGGACCCTCAGATCCCTGGGCTCTGAGAGAGCTCAGATCCCTGGATTTAATTAACTTCAGTGTTCTGACACCCAGAAGGTGAGAGTTGCAGAAATGTAGGGAGATGCCTAGGAGTCACCAGCTAGCTCAGTTTGCTCCCTTGTCTTAGATGGAAGAGGTAGCAGAAATTGATTAAGGGGTAGACTTTAAATCAGAATAGAATAATCTGTGCTGAAAAGTAAATAGTATTGAACAAAGTTAGATTTCCTTCCATGGGTCATAAAGGGCGATTATGCTGATACACAAGAAAGTTTAGTGGGTCACAACACTGATGGGGGAAAAATAGCTAAATCTATTTTACACTCACATGGCAGTTTGTTGCTATAATTATTAGATTGTCCTCATTTCTCTTCAGTTTGAGACACTTAAGTCTTATTACTACAGATTCAATATTTGAACTACATTAGTACTTGGCCATAGAGGGATGTTGGATTGAAATCCACGTACTATTCTGATCACCAGTCAAGAGGACCTCCTGGCTTCCCTTCTGTCTATCAGAAAATGAAATACCAATGCGTTAGAGAAGTAACAAAGACTTTTAGGAGAATTTGATCCTGGGTTCCTGTGAAGATGTCTGTATTCTGGACCTCAGGGACCTAGTAATTTTAAGATCTCCATAAGGGAAACCTTAAGAGTAAGGCTTAACTGAATTTTCTGTATAACAAAATGTTTTCAAATTAAACCTACTCTTGGTGGTTAGTGTTTAGTTGTTTATCCTTTTGCAAAATTAAGCATTCCCAAATTGTTCAAATGGAGAGCAAATTTTTTTTTTTTTTTTTTTTTTTTTTTTTTTTTTTTTTTTTTTTTT
>NW_024412620.1:1121753-1161448 GCF_014898765.1 Herpailurus yagouaroundi
TTTTTTTTTTTTTTTTTTTTTTTTTTTTTTTTTTTTTTTTTTTTTTTCAGAAAAGCAGGGCTGAGCTGGTAAAGTAAGTTTTCTGAATTACCTCTGTTATGGGGAAGCTAACCCAGAATTACCTTGTGGATAACTGCCCCAAGCAGAAAAAGGTTTTTGGATGCTGAGCAGGCTACTGAACGAATTGACCTATGAATTGACATATTCAAACCCATGACAGAAAGGGCTGAGTCACAAAAGGGTTCTCGAGCACCTATACTCTGGGGACTTTTAACAACATACACTTGTTTCCATTCAGGGTTTGCTTTGTTTCAGCCCCGAATGAGCTCTGATTTTGAGGCCTCAGCCTGCAAACCATGAGTACCTCCAAGAGGTGCTCCACTTAGAGCTGGACGATGGATTTGGGAGCAGTTTTCAAGGGGATGTTGTCACCTTGTCACCCACCGTATCAGAAGGCTCTGGGACTGGTTCTTAAAGCAGCTTTCCTTAGGCCAGTGCTGCCAAATATATTTGATGGATGTTGTTCCCAGGTTTCTGGAACCATGTAAAGTGAAGCCTGGGGACCAAATCACAGAAGAATGGGCCTAAATTGGAAACATGAATTTTTTCAGCGCTATTCAATGCAATGCACAATAGTAAAGTTGCACTTTTGCTGGAAGCAGATTGAAATGTGAAAGGTCATATTCACTCCAGAATTAAGGAAAGTTTCATGGTTTGAATCATAACCCCATAGAGCATAAAACCAGGTGAGGCTGGCTAGCTAATCATCATTAAAAGGATGATTTACATCAAAATACATGGGTCAATCTTTCTTGCTCTTGATGTTCTCGATGATTGTGATTTCTTAACAAAAGAGGCTTAAGAAGTAATCCCTCAAAGCCTGGGGGGAAAAATCATGTCTGTTAAAGCAAAACTTTTTTAAAAAAAGTATTCTTATCGTCAGTTGTTTGGGGGACTGAGAAACCTGAGACCTTTTGATTTATTTTCTGACATTTTATTGAGAGCCTATAAGTAGTATGTACAATTCATGTCAGTCTTAACAGACGAAGTGATTTCTTTGGGAGAGCCATCACGGGGCCATTGTGACTTATGGGAATGATGTGAAAAAATAATCTCTCTCTGCACAAAACCTGCTTATTTTACAAATGCATCACAGGGGGATGTTAAGGAGGGGAAGAAGAGTGGTTACTCGCATGGTTTGCTTAGCAGAGTGGAAGGTGGAAGAAACTGTTACCTGTGCTAGCCACTAGCCCTCCTGACATCTTATCTGAATGCTAATAACGAATGCTACACATTGTGTGCTTACAGCTAAGTGTTCGACACTAATAAGCATTATAATATGCCTAGGAGAGACAGAAGTATTTTGTTCCCATTTTCCGGGCAGTTCACATCACTTGGATGGGGCAGATCAGAAACTCAAACCCTAGTCTCTAGAGGCTCTTAAAAGGAGGACGAAAGTTTCCTCTTTCAAAGAGCTGTCGTAAGGTTTTCAATGAGACACGCTGCATGTAGTGCAGCAAGGGAAATAGAGCCTGGGCCCTTAGCTGGAGCTCCCTCTAGGATCCCTCATTATCATTCTAATAATCAAAATTATCATTATAATGATGTCTTCTAGTTCTACCTCTACAATTACTGCCACTAACACTAATTGGTAATAGTAATAATCATGGCTACCCGGGGCGAGAGGACCTGTGAGGCGGTGATTATTTTAGGAAGTAAAAGAGGGGCAGGTTTGACAGCTGATTTAAGTTACAATCATTTGTCACTTCCTGCTTCTCTTTGCACTCACTGTGACTACACGAGCCCTGTGAGAGGCCGCTTGAAGGAGCCTTCCCATCACTCCTCGTAAACACACACCAGATGTGCTTTATCCATTGGCTGCCTTCCGCCAGCGTTCACCCAGGGCAGGAAGTAGGACGACTGTGTCCACTTTCCACCCCTGTCCCAAGCCTGTGAGCAGCTGCCCTGGAAGGACCGTGACCCTTAGCGCCACCCAGAGCTGTGTTTGCATTTAATGGATCCTCACCTAACTTTCCACTCTGAGAGAAATCAGGCATACATTTGTCATATTTTATTAATAATGTACTAATTATTATTATGCAGATGAATACTGCATAGTCTACTCGTTCGTTCCTAGGGCAACAGTTTTGGAACCAAAGAAATGAGAATCAGAGAAGTGCGGCCTATTGCCATATTCCTTAGTTGACCTCCTTGGTGTGAATAATTGTATCTCTGGAACCAGTTGCTGTATAACAAACCACCCTAAACCCTTGTGGCTTCAAACGATGACTTATTATTTCTCTTTGTGGATTGATTGGGGTTTTGTGTTTCTTTGTTTTTTTTCTGGTCTCACGTGGGTCACTATGTGGCTGCATCCAGCAGGCATGGTGGCTGAAAGCGGGCTCTGCCGGGAAGGCTGGCACAGCTGGGCTTCTCTCTCCACGTGGTTTTTTCATTCTATCCAGGAGTGGAGGGAAAAAAGCTGCAAGCCTTTTGCACCTGGCACCATTTCCATGACGTTCTCTTGGTCATTCCAGCCCTGACCCAGGTAGAAGTCAAACAGACTCCACCTCCTGATGGGAGGGCTGGCAATGTCGCAGTGCGAAAGAGCCTGAGTGCTAGAGAAATGGTTTTGGCCATCTTTGAAAACAAGTTAACACAAACTGCAAAAATATGTATCAAGCGAAAGTTGCACCAACCCTGGTGATGCTGGATTTTTCTACTAAAGGTGAGGTTTATCTTGTTAAAGATACTTCAGAATAAATACTCCTTGGGGCTAATTTTGAAGCATTCCTGCATAAGCTTGTTCAAAGATGTAGAGATTTGGGTTGCAGGGCCAGCCTGTAAATTACCTCCTGTGTTTGGAGCATCCACATGAAACAATTCACTTATTCATGCTTGCATGCATTCATTCATGCATATATTTGAATGTGTTTTCCTGCCCAAATCCCTAAACTGGACACAGTAAGAGGGTGAATAGCCAGATTAACTAGACGTCTTTTTTAAACTTAAAATATTACCATTGACTGTGATCTTTTTCTTCTTACCTGTGTTAATCCCAATAGGACCAACTTCTACTCTGATTTTTTTTTTTTAGTTGGTAGTTTTTTTAAACTCAACTACGTTTTTTTCCTTTAAGCAAGAACTCTTTTTATCCTTCCCATGTAAACCTCTATTAAGAAGTTGTTAAATTGTTTTTAATGTTTATTTATTTTCGAGAGAGACAGAGACAGAATGTGAGTGGGTTAGGGACAGAGAGAGAGGGAGACACAGAATCCGAAGCAGATTCCAGTCTCCGAGCTGTCAGAGCCCGACGTGGGCTTGAACTCATGAGCTGTGAGATCATGACCTGCGCCAAAGTCAGATGCTCAACCGACTGAGCCACTCTGGGATTTTCTGGTACCAGGTACAAATTTGTACACCAGTCATTCATTATTTGTTCATTTATGCAGAAAATATTTATGGTGTTGTAGGCCTGTTTTAGGTAGAGTATGCTGCAGTGAAATTAAAAAAAAACAAAAAACAAAACTTCTTGTCATCATGTAATTTAAATTCTAGTCAGGGGAAATAGCAAAAAAATATGTGATTTGTTGTGATAAAGCAGAGGTCAGGGAGATGAGGGGAAATGATCAAAAGAGACAGAGAGGGGTGCCTGGGTGGCTCCGTCGGTTAAGTGCCTGACTCTTGATTTTAGCTCAGATCATGATCTCACGGTCATGAGATCGAGTCCTGCATCAAGCCCCATATCAGGCTCTGCACTGGATGTCAAGCCTGCCTAAGATTCTCTCTCTCCCTCTCCCTCTTCCCCTTCCCTGCTTGAGAGCAGACACATGCTCTCTCTCTCTCTCTCTAAGAAAGAAATAAAGAAAGGAAGAAAGAAAGAAAGGAAGAAAGAAAGAAAGAAAGAAGAAAGAAAGAAAGAAAAGAAAAAAGACAGAGAAAAGCTGGACAGTGAGGTAAGAGGAAAATCAAGAAGAAATGGTGTCTTGTTGGGTGGAAAGTACTTGAAGACAATGACAATTGTTTCAAAGGCTGCTGAGAGCTCAGGTTAGCGAGGACTAAGGAGGAACCACTGTATTTGGCGATGTGGCCGTCATCAGCGACCCCCCTGACGTGAACTATTTCATGGAGGGGGCTGCAGACAAAAGCCAAATTAGTTTGAGTTCAAGAGAGAATGAGGCAAAAGGAAGGAGAGGCAGAGAGTCTAGAAAACTCTTTTGGGGATATTTTGCTAAAAGAAATGGGGAGGAATAGGATGGTAACTGAAGTGGGCTGCAGGAGAGAATTTTATATAATAGGAAATATGACAGCATGTTTGGTGCTACAGGAATGATCCAGCTCGGTGGAAAAACATGACATGGAAGAGAGAGGGGCAATTTCTGGAATGATGTCCTTCAGTAGCTGAGAAGGATGGATTGCTCTAGAGCAGATTTTAAAATATTCATGTTATTGAATTTTTTGAGCATATACCCCAGATACATATATATATATATTCCATATATATATGGAAATAAACATGTTTATTATAACTTTTATTTATATGCTATTTTACTACATACAAACTGTTATCTATATGCTACTTTAATGTTTTAATTTCAAAACATACATAAAATTCTAACCAAATCGTCGGGGAAAAATATAGAGAGAAATAAAAGGCCTAGTATTTTCCCTCCATACCCCACAGATAGTCTTACACACGTACCCCTTAAAGTGCATACACCTCACTTTGGGGTTCTTTCTTACCTGTAGACAATGTCACTATTTGACACTGACTCTGACTTATCAAAGAACAGTTGGAAAGAAAAAGCTTGATCTTTTAGGTTTGAGAATTCGTGTTTTCCTCTTATCTTGTTTTCTGTCTAGGGAAGTGTGTTGACCTTCAGCTATCCCTTATAGAGAGCCATGACTTCAAAAGTAATGCTTGATATGATCTAGTTAAAAGATCTAATTCACAAGAGGATTCTTCAAATGCACCTTGAGGCTACTTTGTGTCACATGTAGTATCACAAAATGCAAACAAAAACAAAAACAAAAACAAAAAACAAAACAACCCAACAAACAAACAAATAAACAACTCAGAAAGGAGATTAGCCACATTTCCATTTTTATTAGCTGACGTTGGGTCACTTTTTAAACATAGGTTATTCCCATGGCTTTCTTGAACCCATGATTAAAGGGGAAAAGTATACATCTCATTGTAGGTATACATACAACTAAAATCTTTCACCATAGGATAGGAAGAGTGAGAAATGTATTTTGTCATTTTTGTGTTAAAAAAAAATGCGGTTTCCAGCTAATGAGCAAACTAAGGAAGGTGTCCCCAGGATGTAAGGGGTAAAAAGTTTAAGTGATAGGCACTTAACTATCCAGACACTAAGTGACTGGAGCTTTTCCCAGAAGACACTGCTCTGGAAGATACTTTTGCTAATTATGAGGCTGAGATCACTAGCATGAAAACATTGCTCTGTCACTGGTTAATATAATAAAACAATGATGTCAGGTTGAGCCACCATGAAAGTCTTTAAGGTGGCCAGAGGAATCTTTCCCACTGTTTCAATGAGACCCCAGTTGTAAATTGATATGTTCAGGTATGTCAGAAAGACGCTCAGATACAGTCATCACGTTCACGAGTGTGTAGATCTCTTTCTCGAGGAGACAGATGCTCCTAAATCAGCCTCTCCACTGCAGGCGGTGGCATCATGCTCCACATTTCCACTCGAGAGCCTTCCTTTTCCTGACGGCTGGGGCTGTAGGTTCCCTGAGTTGCCCTTTTGTTGGAGGCAATAACGGAAGCGACCACCGCCAGAAAGAGGATCAACAACAAGGCTGACGTCACTGAGCCGACGGCGGTGAAAATGTCCGAGACCAGGTCATCTGCCAACTGGAAGGATTGAAATAATTGTGATGTGAATGATAGAGAAGAGGTAAGTGTTCAGAGTGATGGAACCACCCTGGAATGAAAACCAACCAGAATGCTGGTGCCACTCAGTTCTGTAAAAAGACCAAGGTACTAAAGGGAAGTCAGATTTTCTTATTCCCAGGTCCTATGAAAATGACTATATAGGTAACACCTAAGGTCTAGAGTCAGAAAGTGTGGCATGAAATACCTCCTCTATTCTGCTTCTTAATGTCTGTGACTGAGATCATTCATAGGACATCAAAGGCAAAAGATAACCACACATATTTGTAGTCATTCTATAGCTATACAAACATTCATAGTATCTTCCCTCCCTTGCCAGAAGCTCTGGTTTTGGATCGAAGAAATAGTTGTTTCACAGCCTTTTTGGGGGAAAGAAGCAAATTAAATCAGTTGGGTCTCATGGGAAAGACCCTGAGACAGAGGAGGAACTGCAATGTGCTAGTCTTGCAGGCAGTTACCAGTCGTCACTTTGATTTGGATTCGATGTGACAATTGAATGGTTGTAAAAACACATGAGCTCGATGTGGAACCAAACACCTAGAAACAGAAAACTGCGCGTAGAGCCCTGTCAGGAGGCACTGGATCCGGGGCTCTCGGGGGTGTTACTTGTACACAGGGGTGTATTTAATGTTCATTCCACTGTGTTTGCCAAACACTTTTTAGCAGTCGGTAACCCAAGGCTGTGATTTAGTTGCAGAGCAATATGACGGGTAGGAAGCAGTCACTATATGAATTTTTTAACTGATTTTCAAAGAAATATGCCTGTCAGTAAAAGCAGCGTTACACAAGTTTAGCTTTTCATTTAGCTTTCTCTGTGACCCACCGCCCCCCACCCCCCACCCCGTTACCAGACCAAGCTACTGTTATATATGGAGCCTTTGTTTATTTGAACCTCCTAGGGAATTTTAAATATCTTCAGTCTTCTTAGCCTTTTTTGGTTCACTGTGCCTGAGTTTCAACTATCATACAATTATATAATATTGTACATCTTCACAGTGTCGTCTTAGCTGTACTGAATGTCATTCCTGCTCAAATGGGGTTCACTAGCTCGTTTGTTCATTCAACAATATTTATGGACCATCTACTGTGAACCTTTTATTGAGCTAGGAAATAAAAATACAAAGAGAATTCGAAGTTTGGGATCTGGAGCTCAGGTTCTGGTGATGGGAGAAGGCAAGGGGACACACACACACACACACACATATGCACAAATGCTCAACAAATGCTCATAATACAATATAAATACAGATTATGATAGTGTCATAAATGAACTCTATTGGGGTGTAGTTGGAGGAATATTGGAATGAAGCATGTGATTATGCTTTGAAAGGTGAGAAGGCATTCAAATATTTGAAGCAGGAAATTCTGCTTGGACAAAACAATTTGAAATAAGAAGGGCAAAGGGACATAAAAGTCCTTAGAGTTTGGGGCAAGGGTAAGAAATCCAATGTGACCAAAGATATTGTCCAAGAATGTGTGTTTGAATTGGGAAAAGATTTTAAAGTTGGTAAGAGATAGAACTATAAAGTAGGTTAATCTTACAAGAAACTTAAGTTTCTTGTCAGTGGGGGGTGGGGGGCGCCGAAAGAGTTTAAGCAGTAGAATGATGTGATCTGATCCGTGTTTTATTAATCTGGTTCTGGTTACAGGGTGATGGATGGTCATGGTGACGGTGGGGGAGAAGATGGAGATAGATAAAATAGGAGTGTATCTTATAAGTCATGACAAGCCATGACCTAGGTCTAGATTTACCAACGGAATGAGAATTGAAGGAGAAGAATGGTTGAGGGAGACTTTCAAGGTAGAGTGGCTCCCTCTTAGATTGTGCAAGGCTGGGCAGCAGCAGAGGAGTGATAAGGATGGCTGGTGATTCCACATTAGATGGTTGCGTGGATGGGAGATCCTCAACTGTGACGGGGTACACAGGAGGAGAGAACAGTTTTGTGCAGGAAGACTATGAGTTCAGTTTGAAAAAGCTAGTTTTGGTGCCTGGCAAACATTCAGGCATGTGGTGCTAACAGATACAAATAATTCCTCCCCTCTTTCCACTTTTCACATTGCTCCAAAAAAAAACTCTGGGTTATAAGAGCTTAGGAGTAAAGTCTATAGAGAATTCAAAACCACCGAAGTCTAGTTTTGTTGTGGTTGTTTTTACATTTTTTTTTTTAACATTTATTTATTTTTGAGAGACAGAGTGTGAGCGGGGGAGGGGCAGAGAGAGAGGGAGACACAGAATCCGAAGCAAGCTCCAGGCTCTAGGCTCCAGGCTCCGAGTTGTCAGCACAGAGCCCGACATGGGGCATAGAACCCACAAACTGGGAGATCACGACCTGAGCCGATGTGACGCTTAACTGACGGAGCCACCCAAGCACCCCCAGAAGCCTAGTTTTTGAGCAAAATAGTTTACCTCCACTACAGGGCAAGTTCTCCTGCCATACTGTGCGGCCATCCTTTTGTGAGTCCTTACAGCTTTTGTCTGCAAAGATAACCATGTGCTGGGAAACATGACTAGAGCCATAGACTTGGCCTTGAAAGGTCAAAAGTCTGAGAAAGACAGAACCCAACCAGCAAAAACCCTTGGTATTATGTAGGGAACTTGAGATAATGTACACTCTTGTTCCTAGATGTTGGCTTAATCTTAATCTGTCCGGTAAATTGTGTCATCTTCAGGAGGAAATGACTGCGCTCCTGCACGAGTGAGTTGGGAGTGTCTACACCCAAGCAGAGAAGAGACAAGGCTTTTGATTTGCTTCTCTTGTATGAACTTTTCTGGGCCCTTCTCATTCACCCCAAGTCTGATTACACTGGGGAAGCGAAAGCAACCGAGATCCTCTCATCTGCTGCCTTGCAGGGAAAGAGGGGGAGGGAATTATGGGGCGTAGCCTGAGGCCTTGTGAGAACCACAGTTCTGGCTGAACCAGAGGGCTGATCTACCTCACATACCTTGTGACCCACAAGGAAGCAAAGACCCTTGTCCACAGTGGCTTCACTGTTCTCAGAAATGTAAGAACGCAAGCACAAATTCAAGGCTTGAGATGCCTGTCACCACCTGCTATGGGACGCATGGTTAAGGCTCCAGCTTAGAGAGGCATGTCCCGCGCTTGAGGCTCAGTGTGTGTGAACACTCGCCAGTCACTTCGCCTCTCAGAGACTCATCTGCACCACCTATAAAATTGGAGATTCTATGTCAAAGGGTGGGAATAAGGAAAGAAACTGAATGCAAAAGACACAAAGCATGGCCTATGGTAGGTTCTCAACACATAAAAATAAGAGTGGCCTTTCCTATGTCATTTATCAACCTCGCCGGTTCTATGTACTTGTCAAAGGTAAACCAGCACTCCGCAGTACCTTGCAGTATGGCCAAGGGAGCCAACCTACAAACCTAATATTGCAATTCCAAGCTCCAGATAAAGGTTTTGATGAAACAGTTCGCCTAACTATATCAAATAGAGCATGTCATTAAGCTTTGGAATAAAGCTGAATGAGTAGGGTTTTGAAATCGCCTCTTGAGGGCCCTTTGCTTTTGAATTCCCATGGTTGAAAGGCCCTTTTTTGCCCAGCTATTCTTCAACTGTGCTTAAAATATACAGCACTGCAATGGGTCTTTTGATAACTGAGGCTGCTGTGACTGACACACGAGCTGACGGGGGCCTCCAGGTGCCGCACTGTCCTGAAAAGCAGCACGGATGTCAGGCCAGACCTGCCCCGATGGGCTGTGCGCTCACACTGCACCTGTGAAAAACCTTGTTCTGAAAAGACCTACCCCTAATTAATTACACATTTCATGGAAGGTTCTTTGGTTAATGACACGATGCAATCTGTATTCAGTGATCATGTTAATATCCTTTTTAAATGTATATTTTATATGTGATAATTTAAACTGGAATTACTTTATATTCTGTATTTGCAGAATAAAATAAAGAAGTGTTCTTTTTTTCTTTTTCTTTTTCTTCCCCCAAAGAGGATTCATTCTGAAACACTGACTGGTTGTGGCCTACATATGACCCAAGGCAAGGTGACACTCTGGAATTCTAAGGTGAAACTGTCAAACCTTATTTTGATTCTTCCCACTTGAGAGTATGCTGGAATACGCTGGAACCATACGTTTTTGGCTTTTGTGTGTGTGTGTGTTTTTTAATTCTTGAAAAGGAATTTAATACTGTGTTTCTTCTGAAGTAAGACCAGACACAACAGGAACTTGCTAACAAACATGCAAACATTTAATGCAAACATTTAAATGGGTTTAAATGCATTGTGGCCACTGGTGTGGCATACATCTATATGCTAAGTGTCCCCACCTGTAGAGTGGGGACAGGAATTACCAGGTCTCCGAATTGTTCTGTACTGTAGCATTCAGGCACGCAGAGAGCTGCTCACAGGGCGTGGATGCAGAAGGAGAACTCATTCTTTGTGGGGAATCTTATTTATTATTACCCAGAATGAGCATTCCCAGGCTGGTTTCCCTGGTCCTGCTCGGGTTTCAGGACTCTTCCCGTCCACAAACCGTTGTGAAATGTCAGCACCCAGGCCGAGCTCCGGGGTGCTGATGGGGAGCCGGCAGAAGGCTGTGCAATCTGGCCCATTGGGATCCACTGGGCCCTCACTGATTGACTGCTGAACAGCTCACCTAATTTTGAAAACACAAAATGAGCTGGCCTGCCTGGAAAGAGTAAGAAATGAGACCATTTCTGTCCGCAGCCTCAGGATCTGCCTGTCACAATATTTAGGGCTGGTGAGAGCATTTGGAAGAATGTGAGAACAATACACACATTGGAAGGAGCCTGGGAAAAAGATGAAGCATTCTAGAATTTCCCAGGGAAACTCAACCTCACATTTCCAAGCGAAAACATTAAAGCTTTGACTTCAAGTGAGGACAGTCAAGGACTCATGTGACAGTTACCACCTGTTCGAACTTCTTTCTCTCAGGCCTGGGTTCCATAAAAATCAGCAAAAGTAGGTTTGTGGTTAAACAGTGGTGATGCTTGCGGCTTAAAACTGGTTCCTGGAAAACACTATAGGGGTGTGAACTGCTTCAGATCCTTCCTGGAACTTGATTATATAGATTATGTAAACATACATGGAGGCAATTTAAGATGGGAAATTACAATGTTTGAATGTGCCTGTTGGATCATGGGTTACATTCCAGCTTCAATATGTGAGTTTTTGAAACTGGTTTGTGGTGTGTGTTTTGTGTTACATGAGGAGCCAAGTAAGACCATTATGTACTATTATGAGAATCTGTGATTAATGTAAAAATTACTTTAAAGATGTGGTTTTTTTAAAGCCAGTTATAATAGTTATATCCTATCTATATAGCCAAAGCAAAGTGAGGACATGTCTTTAACTCTCATCCCACAAATTCACACACACACAAAAGAGAGAGAGAGAGAGAGAGAGAGAGAGAGAAGAACATTCCATATGTAAGACTGAGGAGAGCAGTTCCTATTAAATATTATTGCAGCAAGTAGGTCTTCAATTTGGTGGATGTGAGAAACCTCCCACACAGACTTGAGTCCTTGAACTTTATCGCTTAGCAGGGAAATGCTGGAAACAGTCATTTCCATAGTAATATTGAATATATGCCAGAACTCTGTTTTTAAAATTAAACTCGCCACAGCAGCCAATTTTCAACCATAAATACACGCACTGTCCACTTTACAGTTGTAAGGGGGGAAATAGGGTCCTGGAAAAGCCAAGAGAGGACTTAGAAAGTGTCCTGGAACAATGAGGGAGTGATTCAGTCAGACGTTCCTTTCCCTGAATAAAAGGCTTAGTGATTGAAGAAAGTGTAGACATCACAGAGTGACTGACCTTTCCCTCAGAGTGGCAGGCAGGCAGGTGGCAGGGCACTGAGGAGGGGCAGAGTAGCATTTTTCCCCTTGGCATTGCCCTGTCTCTTCTGCTCTGCTGCTCCCAGAAACACTCATGTTCTCCCTGGGATTGCTGGGGACAGAACAATGGTGAGCCCCAGCTCCCTCCAAGGACTGTGGAGATTGCCCTTGGCCTGTGAAGCCCCTCACTAGACAAAGGAATCCTGTATAAGGTCTTTCTCCTTAATTCTCAGCAAGTAATCACACTCCTTTCGGGCCATACTGATTGGAGTTGTCACCAGAGTCTGGGGACGGAAAAACCAGGCTGAGAGGAGAGTTCAGCCAACCACGGCACTGGAAGGTGCTATCCTGGGAACCTTCCCAAAGTGATTTCCATACCCCGTCCGTTGAAAAGTCTGGAGTAGCTACTGTGGAAATCTGGTGTGGATACATGGGAGATAAATGAGAAACCGGAACTGGATCCAGCATAAGGCTGCACGTTTGATGTTCTAGCTCTACTTGAAAGCATCAACGTCTTTTATGCCTCAGCCCAAGCACGGCACGGGTCCTCCTGTGGACCTTCAGAGAAAGAGCTCAATTTTTCTGAGCTGTGAAATGCGCTGTGACATTGATCACAAAAGGACACATTTATTCCTGCATTCAACAAATAATTATCAAGCATGTACTCTGTACAAACACAATGCTGGTGAGAAATACACTAGGTGGATGAAACTCTGGCCCTGCTGGTTGAGGCACGGGGTCTCTAATTCTTGCTCTGATGTCTCAAACCTCTTTCTTGCTTAAGACGTCAGATTTTAGGCAGGGGCAGAGAGGCAGTTGTAAGTTTGGAGACATTGCTTTCATATTTTTCTCTCCTTAGGCGGGTGATATAAGTCATAGAATTGTTTTTCTAGGAACACAGGCTTTAAGAATAACACTTCTCTCTCCCTCCCTCTCTCTCTCTCCCTCTCTGTCTCATACAAGAACTAAATCCCAACAGCCCAAAGTCAAGGTTTTATTGTGTTTTTTTGGTAAGTTTATTGTTTACAGATAATAGCTACCATTTCTGCCGGCCCTGGGTCAGGGGTTTACCAGATGTTGTGCACACAGAAACCATTTTAATTCTCTTAACAACCCAACTTGTGTGTGTGTGGGTGGGGGGAGATGATCATTTCCCGTCACTTTCTCAGGGAGGCCTTCCCCATCACCCTCTCTATTTGCAATCGGCTTTATTTCTCTCCATCACATAATGCCTTGTGACATCTAGGTAGTTCATGTGTGTCTCCCTCACTAGACTGGAAGCTCCATCAAGGTGCACGTGCTTGTCTTCTTTGCTCCCATCTGTCTCCCTAGTGCCTGGAACAGAGGGTGTCCCACAGAGACACTGCAATGAGTGCCATTTGACAGAAGGGAGTTAAAAGCTGAAGAGCTTGTCCAGCTGCACGCAGTGAGCTGGAGATTTCGTCTGCACAGAACTTCTCCCTCTTGGGGTTCTTGCCAAATGCAAACCTTAGCATGTGTCTCACCGAGGAACTGAAGGGGCCCGCTCTCACACTCCCGCTAGAGGGTAGGTACCATCCCTGGGGTGCTACTGGCCAACACTGGTGGGGCAGATAAGGAACGACGGAACCCAGGAGCCAGGTGGGCATGAAGCCAGATATTGGACACCATTCCTTTTTGTGAAATTAGCCACAAATAATCTGTTTTTACCTTTTCCTGCCTCTTAGAGCCAGGATGAAATTATCATCCGGGGGCACAAGCAGGGGTCGTTACAGAGGATTTAAAATAAAAAATCCAACCAGCAGCCAGTTATCCTTTTGGACACATGAAACGTTCTTTTTGTCTCTGTCACGTGAACCACTGGACTTTATCCTGGCCTATTTTTGGTCTCAGTCAAACTGAGTGGACAGTCACATTCGCCTTCCCTTTTTCTTCTATTTCTTTCTTCATTCCAGAAAGCAGTGGCTGTTAAGTACGGACTCAGCATGTAAATCACACAGTGTCATGAGCTGCTAACATTTACAGTTTTTCAGTCCCGATGCACTTGAGTGCTGCATCAGTCCACACCCAGACCTGCTCAGAACCAAGTCCCCTACTGCTCTATTTCTCTTTTCTGCATCCCCAGTCACAGTCTGGTTAATAACCTAATTTTCTTTTACCTGGGCAATTAAACTGTCCTCTAGCCATGGCGTCCCCCCCCCCCCCCACCTACAATCTACATCATCCAGCCAGCCCTATAAACAATAAATAATCAATCAATCAATCACCTTGCTTAGCTGCCTTGGAACCCGATGGAAGTTTACTGCAGCAAACCTAACCAGTGTCAAACCTAAGTGGCTAAGTTTTAAGTCAAAGTCCTTTATTAACGTCCCCTGTCTCCTCGTGAAGGACAGCATCAGTTACAGCCTAACTAGCACCCTGCATTCTGCCCAGCAACGCTCTCTACCCCTTCGCAACTAGGAATCATCTGCTCCTGCCAATGCCACATCTTCATGTTGAGACGTGCCATCTATCCAATCCCACTTCTCCTCTTTTTATTTTATTCACTTATTTTCAAAGTTTACTTATTTATTTTGAGAAAGAGAGAGTGAGAGAGCGAGCGGGTGCACGAGCGGGGGAGGGGCAGAGAGAGGGGGAGAATTCCAAACGGGGTCCAAGCTGTCAGTGAGGAGCCCGAGGCTGGGCTTGATCTCAAGAACCACACAGTGAGATCGTGACCTGAGCCACAATCAAGAGTCGGATCCTCAACTGACTGAGCCACCCCGGTGCCCCCTACTTCTCTTTTTAGAACACCACTGGAACTTTCTCTGCGACTTGCAAAGCCTCCCCAGGAAGCCCATGTGTCTCTACTCCCAGAGTCTCTTACATAGCAATGCCCAGGGCTCACCATACATGTGAGGAGAGCTGTACCTGGGCCCACACGGTATGTAGCATGCACTTGAATGTGCTATCGCTCGTGGTGGGTTAGGCCACATTCCACACCTCCCCTTAGGACTGTAAGGAATGAGTATTTCCTCTGCAACTTTTCAATAATACAAAGTACAATGCTTTGCACAAAGGGGCTGATCGTTACTGACTCCCACACTTGTAATGCTTATTGCTCTGTTTAACGCATTATTAAATTCTTTTCAGTCAGTCATAGGAAGAGTTCTATATAACAGCCCAGAAAGTTTACTGGTAGTGAAATTCATTCCCTCATTTTTTCATGCATTCATTCACTCACTCAAATAAGTTTTACTGAATGCTTTCAAAGTTTCAGGACCTTAGGTCCTGGACATAAGGTATTCAAAGGCGTAGTTATTGTCTTTAAAAACCCACTATTTAGTGGTAGTGCCTGGGGGTTGGGGTAGCTATATAAGCAACCACAGTTCCATAAGAGAGGTGTTATGTTACAGGTGAGTACAGGGAAAAGAAAACGGGGAAGGAAGTAGACTCCATGATGTCCCTCAAGTTTCTCAAAGGAAGTCAACAGGAGAATAAGGTAAAGAAAGTGTTTAAGGCAGAAGGAAACGCCATGATCCAGTGGTAGGGAGAGCAAGAAGCATGGCTGGGGAGCTGGGACATTTCCTGCTTCCCTGGGGAGATTTAGGGAGGGCTAAGTGCTTATGCAGAGCCACACATGGGGGCAAAATAGAATGAGGAGTAGCAGCTCATTTGTCAGGAAAGTCTTTACCCAACCTGGGCATGGAACCCCCCCCTACACACCATTCCACGAAACTGTATTTCCTCTCCCTCAGTGGAGTTAGGAGCCAGAATCACATTAGCAGTGTCATGTATTTTCTCTGCTGGTTCTTCCCTAGCACATATGACTTGTACCCCCTTATTAAAAATGTATCAGCTTTGGGGCACCTGGGTGGCTCAGTTGGTTGAGTGGCCAACTTCGGCTCAAGGCATGATCTCACGGTTGGTGAGTTCGAAACCCACAATCAGGCTAGCTGCTGTCTGCCTGTCAGTGCAAAGCCCACTTCCGATCCTCTGTCCCCCTCTCTCTGCCCCTCTCCCACTTGCGCTCTCCCAAAAATACATACATATTTTTAAAAACTATCAGCTTCAAATGTCTAATTCTCTATTTTTATGCCAAGAGACCTTTACCAGCCTGGGGTTTGTAAGGCAGAAAAATATTTCAGTTTCTTTATACCCCATCTCTGCCATCGTGCAGTTTTTATTTATTTATTTATTTTTAATTTTTTAACATTTATTTATTATTGAGAGACAGAGAGAGACAGAGCAGATCGTGCATAGTTTTTAGAAGGTGATCGATAAATACGCTAATTGATTTTATACGTCATTTCAAAAGCAAGAGAATAGCAAATGAGTTAAATGGCAGATGGACTTTTGAGACTAAAAGATACTAAAAAGACATGATAACTAGCAACTAAAGGCAATTGTTTGCATCCTGAATTAAAAAAAAAAAAAGTCTATAGAAGACTTTATTGAGACAATTGGAGAAACCTGAACATGGGATGATAACTTTCTTGAATGTGATACCAGGATTGTGGTTGTAGAAGGAAGTCTTTTTCTTTGGAGAGAGTTGCCGAAATATTTAGTGATAGTGTATTACAACCTATCTTTCTAAAGTCTGCAACCTACTTTCTAAATAGACAAAAAAAAAAATGTGTGTGTATATACAGAGAGGTAAACAAAGATAGCCAAATGTTAAAAAAAAAAAAAAAAAACTGGGGGCGCCTGGGTGGCGCAGTCGGCTGAGCGCCCGACTTCAGCCAGGTCACGATCTCGCGGTCCGGGAGTTCGAGCCCCGCGTCAGGCTCTGGGCTGATGGCTCAGAGCCTGGAGCCTGTTTCCGATTCTGTGTCTCCCTCTCTCTCTGCCCCTCCCCCGTTCATGCTCTGTCTCTCTCTGTCACAAAAATAAATAAACGTTGAAAAAAAAAAAAAACTGGTGAAGCTGGGTGAAGGGTATACATGTGCTCATTATACTATTTTTTTTTTCTGATTTTCTTTAGGTTTCAATTTCTCCTACCCCCCCCCCCCCAAAAAAAAAAAAAAACCCTCTTGGAACAAGAATATTTTAAAGTCATTCCTCCAAACCCCAAATTTGTAGATCTTGCTTCTTCCACTGTCCCTTCCTCTCCTGTTCCAGATCTTGTTGATCTCTCTCTTCTCTATGCGTTTATTACCCAGTAAATCTTGCTCCCAGTGATGGTCTTATCTCCCCTACTAGACACTAAGATATTCATGGATTGCATCAAATGTTAGTTTCCTCATACATCTGGCCCTAGCCCTGCTTCCAGTACCTCGCACAGTGCCAGGCACACGGTGGGTGTTCATGGACCTCCCCACGACCCCCTGGCATCCTCATTCCTGACCTAAAAGCTGTACTTTGGCTCTTTTCTCTATCAGAGTTCTTCCTTCTTTCCAACTGTCTTCAGTTGGTCAGAAAGCTGCTACTAATTCACTCACATTCACATTATGCAGGAAAAAGAGTGCCGAATCCCTGACATCCTTCTGGCTTATCACATCCCCTGTTGGCAAAGGTAATCGAGTCCGTGTCATCGTATTTATAGCCCCCAAATCAAAACCAGTTGCCAAAGTAATGAAGGCCTATTGGTTTGTGTTGACTTAATCCATGTCATAGGAGCTGTAGGAGCATATAAGGATAATTTGACCAGCAAAGGGAAAGCCATAAAAATGATCAAAAAGCCAACAGATATGCTGAGAACACCAAGCTTATTTTACTGAGGATTTATGGCCAACTTATCAGAAAATTATTTGGTCCAAGTCTACATTCAAGTAAGTCCCTCAGTAATTCAGCAAAGATTCCAGCCTCAGGAAAAAAAAAATCGCCTCCTATAATGAGACGCCCCAGTCACCCCTAACTGGCAGCACATGTAGTTTAATTTTCAACAGTTGTGAGACTGCAGTAAATCCAGCTTTGGAATACCTAGTTCCACTTAAACCTCGGACCTGCACCAAATTAGCAGAGCAGGAAGGCCCGGCTGCACCATCCCTCCTGACATACCTGCACGAGTGTTTATTAGTCAAATAGAACCGAAACGTCCGACATCCCCCAGATGGGCAGCCGGGCCAGCTCCTGCTGTGTCCCGGCAGAAGTGGATGCCAAATCACCAGGCTCTGCCACACTGTCAGCTGTGTCCCAGGCCCGACTCTGGAGGTTGTATTTTATTGACCAAACTAAAATTGGCTTCCCCTCGTGTAGGTGATAAAGTGTGGCTTGAAGTCACCCATGGAAAATATATTACTTTAACTTGGACAGCTTGTCATTGAGGTCCTTGTTTATATAATCTATTGTGCCATTTACTCTATTCTTATTTTAAAAAGCAAACGCAGAAATAAAAACCCTTTCTTCCAGTGTTTCATTGATGGATGTCTACACCCTGCACCTTCTCTTAAATAATCTCAGAAGTAGCAATTTCGATTGTCATTGTCTGTTTACATCAAATGATTGGACTTTCAGTTTCAAAGTCTGTCTTGTGTAAGATGAAAAACACAGAGCATGCTTTAATGGGAGTCCTTTCACTGCACGGCCTTCTCTGTCCAAAATAGTTTGAGACTTGGTATGTCTAAATAGAGACAGATCCTGCAAAACCGAGATTGGTCAGATCCCAAGTGAACACTACTAAAATTTATGAGCTGGTGGCAACTTAAAACACCAAGGTATCTTACAACCAGCAAAGATAGGAATCTTCACAGTGTGAGGATGTATGTTAAAACAGTTATTTAGTTTCAGAAATAGAGAATCCTTTCAGGAGTCAGGCTTTCAAATTCCAAATAAGCCATTTGGTAAAAGTCTATAGGTTTTTAAATTGGCAAGATTAAAACACATACACACACACACACACACACACACACACACAGAAAAACCTTATGTTTGACTTTGTTAACAGTTCACCTAAAGGTCCAAGAACACAATTGGGGAAAAGGATATGTTTACATTAGTATGAGGAATATAAAGCAATCTTTTTTGGAGGGACAGAAATAAGGTCTAACGCCATTTTCCTATTAGTTTAAAAATATCGCCAAACTAAAATTACCCTATCTCCAGGTGTAAATTTAGCACAGAATTTAACAGCTTATTATAAAATTAGATCAGACAATGTAGCTGAGATGGTTATATTATGTCTTTGGATCTCTAAGTATATACATAATTATAATATTAAAAATGTCTGCATTATCTTTTGAAATAATAGTTTAGGAGATCCTTGCCGAGAAAAGACAGGACTTAGAAGTATTCTGTTCCTTTCCTACAAAAGGTTCAAACGACAAATCACATGAAGATTCTTCTCCTTTTGCCACTGATTTTTAGTGATTTTTTTAGTATTTTAGTAAAAAAAGATCAGATTTTCTGTGTCCTACCCAGTTCATAGGCCTCTTTAAGAAGAAATGACATAACCATAACCCAGTTAAAGCGTTTGATTATATTTTACTTCCATAATTTGCTATAAATATTCTAAAACTGTAAAGGTTTTTTTTTTCCAGGATAATCTTTGCAGATTACTGCATTTTTCTCATATTCTGTGACATATGGACACTGGAATTACATACATTTTTCTCCCTGGGTTTTGAAGTAATTGCTAAAAGAATATTCCTCTTATTAACTCAAATAATCTGAATCAAAGGGAAATTTTGTTTTCTAAACTCCCAAAGAGACTTAGAACTGAGAATTCAAACTATAAATGAAGCTTCTTCAACCTTGTGATGCAGTACATCTCTTTCTTCTTTTTCCCATACCCCAGAATAGCACTTCTCTTCCCCTTTACAAAAAAAAATATATATATATATATATTTCCCTTGGGTCTGTAACTTTTCTATTCAATCTACCATTTAGATTAGTTGTCCTCAGGGATATGACTGTGTGAAGAGCCTCAGGAAGAAAACCGTGATTAGTCACTAGGCTTGAAGAACCCTCCCCAATTCTGTTTACAAGGACAGATGCCAATTCTCCAAACGTGCTCAGTACTCATGTTCTTTTCTGGGTCATTCTGCTTGCACAGCACAGATTAAACACACAGCCTCGGTATTTTCAGTGTTGTAAGGAGACGCATTTACATTCCACTGACAGCGCCCGGTGTAAAAGGAAGCCATCTGCTGCGATTTAACAACACGAGGAGGAGCAGCTACAAGTTGGGGAAGAGAAAAGGAGTCACAACATAGCTCCACTCAGCAAGCACGCCTCCTCGTGTGGGAGACCCGAAGACAAACCACCTCCATGTTAGAAGGTGTCTTTATTCTTAAGTGGGTCATAGAAGTCGGTCCTCTATCAGATGGTTCCATTGTTATCTTTTACTGACATTTGTTTGCTACTATTTTTTAGGGCTCTTTTCCTAGTTCCAGGAACCTAGAATGAATACATAATTCCACTGCGTGGATAACAACCAGGTCTTGGATTATTTGTGCGTTCCACCCGAGCAATCAATCTTCTCAATACCTAGTTCATTTTCCACAATGGGATTACCTATAAAATACTTGGGATCTAGAATGTGGTACACGCCCCCCGCCCCCCCCCCCCAAGGAAAAGTAATTAAAATCAGAGGATTTAATATGTTCCTGGCATTTTACATGCATCTCATCTTAAATCTTCACAGAAATCTAACAATGCCGAAATGATTTCCCTTATTTAAATTTTTTAATGTTTATTTCTGAGAGAGAGAGAGAGAGAGAGAGAGACAACGCATGAGCAGGGGAGGGGCAGAGAGAGAGGGAGATGCAGAATCTGAAGCAGGCTCCAGGCTCTGAGCTGTCAGCACAGAGCCTGACGTGGGGCTCAAACTCACGAACCATGGGATCATGACCTGAACCGAAGCCGGACACTCAACCGACTGAGCCACCCAGGTGCCCCGATGATTTCCCTCATTCAAAAGATGATTTAAGCAATTTGTCCAAAGTCACACAGCTAGCAAGCAGCGGACCTGGCATCCAAACTGTCAGACCTTGTTCAGGGATGCACAGATGCATCCTATGTCGAGTGCTGTACAGATGCAACCTCCAATCTACCCTCAATTTCCACTGTGGTACCTTTAGTTGACATATTTACACACAGAGAGTAGAATAATAATGGTTATTTTATCTTCCAGGTCTCTTACTATGTATAATGCATATATAACCAGCCATGCGCCCCTGCTTTTCAAAGTTTAATTTTGTTTTTCTTTGAAGACTTTGCATGTGAAAATAAGCCCCAACAGGTGGAGGACTTTGTTTGCGAGCTCTAGGAAGGTGCCTAGCACACAGTAGGTGTCTGGGAGGTAAGCTGCATCTATAAACAGTGCCTGCACAGACCCTGAAAAAATCAGCAGGAGAACAAAGAAAAGGACCCATAATTCACAACTCTCAGTCCTATGCTTTTAACACCCCAGCATGTCTATGAAGAAGTAAACTAACGAAACAATACAGAATATCTCCCAGGGTTGCAGCTTGTATAAAACAGCCATGTGCTACCCTCCAGTTCCAACACAATGTTATCAGGCGATGATTAAGAAGGTAGCTGTTTCAGTGCTTCACAGGGTCAGGAATCAAGGTATCAAGCCAACAACTCCCTTTTAGGGGCAGCACTTAGATTGCAGCCATGTATTGCTTCCAACTGTAAATATTAACGGTTGGGAAAAGAAAAAGATCTTCATTGGCTCTGAGCTGCCTGAGCTCAGCATATTACACAGCATTATCTGCTGAGATGTAGATAATTGTACTTCTTGTTAACAAGTTTCCATGTATTTTCAACTCCATCAGCAGGTTCTTGAATCAATGCCTAGATTAGGTTTGACTAACATCAGCACAATTTGACTTTGATAGAAAGTTTGAAATTTATGCATAATTAAAAATTATACATCCATTTGCTAACTTCCAAGTAAAAGCAGCTAATCCTTTTGGATGCCACAACATTTATACTTGGTTCTCAAAACACGTTGGTCCCCTTGCCTCTGACTGAATGAAGGAGTCCATAATGTTTTTAAGACGCTGCAGAACATTTAGCAGCAAAGTAAGGGAACCTTTCACATTTCACCCATTGCCTAAGGATTTAAGGTTCCCACAAGCATGGGAGAACTGGAGAGTTGTTTTTACACTGCTTCTGAGACGCTAAGTTTCAAAACGATTTTATGGGAGTTCTTATTTTTTGTAGATATAAAAATGGCCTCAACATTATTTATATGAAAACATGCCCACATATTTCACTATATATAAAGCATTATTTATAGTCCCTGAATTCAATAAATGCCAGTTGATGAAGATGGTGAAACACTAGTCCCTGAAATGCACTTAAGCCGTCTCATTGCAATGGCAACATTACCACCCATGTAAAAATTCTGATGCAAAAAGGTTATCCAACACCATCACTAGAAAATCAAGGAAGACAGAGTTGTATATGTATAAAATGTTATAAAATCTAACTACTTTTATTTGTAAGAACACACTTTTATTTTGGATAGAAAAATTCTAATTGGCATATTCTCTGCCATGGATGTCTACAATTCATGGCATACTACACTTCTGCTTTAATGTATAATTTCAAGATCAATACCGTTCTATATTTGGAAAAGTATATGCAAACAGAATATATTGTCTTTCTCTCCTCTGTCAACTTCAAGGGTCACGACATATCATACGTGCTCAAGTTTTTTTGAGCCAACCCGATAAATTAAATGGTATAAAATAAATAAATGTGACACGAATGCAAAACAAACGCAAAAACAGACCCCTCAACACAAACGATGAGCGGCTCGTGATCTATCCAGGTGATAATCGGTATATTCGCCAGGCAGAGAGGAAAGCTCTATCTAGATCCGTACATTAAGCCCAATCTGGCTCACGCTTGGAACTAAAACGGTAGTAGCAACTTGTGATTCTGATTCCAATCTGTGTTCCCAGGAATGAATAAATCAGTGAACAAATCCTTAAAAGAGAATTGAACCAAGGCTGGTGTCCTTGGGATGTCGTGCTCTGGTCAACTGCGTTCTGTAAGTCAGTATGCAACACACAGCCTATGCTTTTCTCACAGAGTATTTTCTCCTAACAGGTAGCCACTTAGACATTTAGCCCTCATGTATATGCACCTTCATGGTTCTCATAATGCATCCGGGCTCTTCACATGGCAGAATGCCTCTCGCTCCACATTTTCTCGCTCCAAGGAGCAGTGGCCTGTAGTCCCCAGCCATGGCAGGGATTCTGTGAAATACACCACCATTTCTGTCTCAAGGCAGAAGACAAATTAGACACAGTTCTACAGAACCTGTACCTCTTCAGCTCACCCCACCAGGTTGAATGTGAAGCTCTCTGCTATTATTAAGGTTTGCAAATAAATATTTAATTCAAGGTGCTTATGTTGGTTTCTGTAATTCAAGAGCATTTATAATGGTGATTAAGTGGCAATGGAGCTATATCGGCCCAAATGCACACAACCTTTCACCTCAAGAAGCAGCAAATTAGTATAATTTACATACTGCCAGTTGTTAATATCTTTAGCATCCACAGGACTTAATGGCAAAAATAAATAGATACCGGATCCTACTGGGGGCACAGAGCACATTTACAGTCTCTTTCCTCATTTGCTCCCCAAGAACTATTCTTCAAAAGATTCCACAGAGTTCCCTGGGTATAACTGGTTTCATGAAAAACTTGTGTGTTTGTAAATCATTTGTAATGGTCCTTATTTTAACACTCATTTTATGATTAAGAAATATTAACATTTCTAAAATTTTCAGGTAGGGCAGTCTGCTCGAAAACAGTCTCTTAAGTGTTTAGATTTTACAGATTAGGAAAGGAAATAAGATTGTGCATCAGAGAGAAAGATGAGGCTTTGGGTTTAGGAAACTGCATGACTCCTCTTTAGTTAATGATTCATTAATTTGTTTAGGCCTTAGTTTTTGCATCTGTGAATTGGAAATTACACCACTACCAGGGGTTAGGATTAAATGAGGCATCGCGTGCTGGATACTTTTGGTCACTCTGAGAGAAGGCACAACAGGTAGCAGAAGAATCCTGGTCACCTGAGGCCTGAGCAGGGGGGTTTCCCGTGCACTCGGCTGCTGACTCCCCGTGGGCAGTGAATGGGTCACTTTCAGAGTCTTCTGCTTCCTTAGCTTTAAAAATGGATTGCCTTAGTCACAAAAATGTTCAGTCCACCTACTGCTAGGTATAGCATGCATCTTCTGTGGATCTGCTCAGTGAGGCAGTGCTTTAGGTGAGTAAATGTGTTTCTTGATTTTATATACTTAAAGACAATGAAAAAAATAACAGAATCAATATCTTGCCCCAAAGACTCCTTTTCAGTGCTGTTGGACTAGGGAATCTGCTCCATTTTCAGTGAAGGGAGACTTAATCTGATTATACTTGAACCTCCTCAGACCAAAACATCACAGGCCTGAAAATCCTCAATTAACGAATAAGAACTTTAGAAAGATTCAAATGAAGTTGGGGGGGGGGGGGGCAGAAAGGCGCTTTAAAGCAAGACTTAGGAACAAAACTATGCCTACAGAAAACTTTTAATAAGCAGAAACACAAAATTGGGCTAAAGCATATCTGTCTTTTTATAAACTAGTTTAAAAAAAACAACCTCCACCACTGCCCCCCAAAATCTGCTCAAGGAAAACTCCCTGTCTGTACAGCATTATAAAGAAAAAAGAATTTCTAGAACAAGGAATAATTCATATCCAATAGGGAAGAGTAAGTCTAAGAGTATCTTTGGGGAGCTTCCATTAATTAAATAAAACCATCACTGAAGAAAGCTGCTTTTTCTTATGGTGTAAGGTCCCTTCTAGTGAAAAGGTGAGTGCCGACTCACATGCAATCCCAAATGATAGGAAATAGCTCAGAGGAAACCATGGTGCAGGCCGAACTCACAGAATTATGGGATGACTCTTCCTTTTCCGGCTGGATTTTAGCAGACACCTGGGCGATTTAATCTACAATCTAGCCCTACCCTTCATTCATCCAGTTTTATATCCCATTATTTCCCAGCACTGTCTCCCTGTTCTAGGCAGGCCTCTCTACTCTCTGTACTTCATGTGATCCAAGCTTTTTCCCACTAGCACATCTTTACTCATGACCTTTGTCTCTCTTGAATGCTCTCCCATTTTCTGTCCTCCAAATAATCTGTCCCATATTTCATGGGCTCTCTTCATTCCCGTATGTTCCAGGAAAACTTCCCCTCTTATAACAGCTCATAGTGACCAAAATTATGTGAATTCATACTGTGCTTTTCACTCAGGAACGACATTAGGGATTAATGGTCTCCAGTATGTCTTATTTTTCCCTCTGAAACTAGATTGTAGTTTCCTTGAAATGATTACAGTTGGGATTATATATTACATTGACCTGATTCCCTGCTCTGGCCCTCTCTCCCTGTGTCCTACCCATTGTCAGACACGTTGTTGAAACAAATGTGTGGGCGGAGTGGTTACTTTGGGAAGATATTCTCCTTCTTACAGTTGCAGGGGATGGGTGGAAGGGGTTGACGCAGGCAGCTCTAGGCACCATCATGGGACTTGTGAAGACCGAATACTGGAGAGGCCCAGAACATGGGCTCATCCCACAGGACAGTTAGTGCAGGGAAGGTGGCTTAGCAGGAGGATGAATTGGCAAGGAGGAGGTGGGAGTGGACAGCACAAATCCTTCAGGCTCGGTTGAATTTCGAAAAGGGAGAACATTTGGAGACGTCTTTGTAAGGTTTTTCTGACAAGAGGTTTTATTAAAAAAAAAAAAAAAGGTAAGTTTTGGTCTCATTGATGGTGCTGTTGGGGAAAATACCATTTAATTCTGTCTACCTCCCTATGCTCCTGTGGCTGCCGCAGGGCTCTTTCTACTTATAAACTCTTCTAGCTCTTTCCTGGATCCTCCTTCTTCTCCTGGCACCAATTTTTCCTAAGCATATTTTCGTCTCTCATTGCTTAGGGCCTCTTCAACAACCTGGGTGATGTTGATTATCTTTTTGGGGCCAGTGCCATCAATTTCCTCCCATCTCTCCTGTCTCCAAGCCTTGCTCACTGGTCCCTATGGAAGTGTATGTCCTGACAGTGGTTTTCCAGGTTTCCTTTTCAAATATAAAAACTCAGTTGTGTAAAGAACGAATAATCAACCAAAGCAGTGGACAATTATATACGTAATGTGGTATTTATAGTAGGAATAAGAACCTGGGCATTCGGAGCTCTCTTTGCTAACAGGCACACAACTTTATCTGTGACTTAATTTCTTCAGTGAAAATCAATATAATTAACAATTTGGTAACAAACAAACAAAACAAAACACAACACAACAAAAACACATCAAGGGAAAATGTGTGTTTTGTTTTGCCAAGAAAATTGCTGCTTATTCTTTAAGACTTGGATCGTGAATACTTTTTTAATGTTTATTTATTTATTTGGCGGGGGGGAACAAACAGGAAAGGGGCAGAGAGAGAGAGAGAGAGAGGGAGAGAGAATCCCAAGCAAGCTCCATGCTGAGCCTGGCTCAGGGCTGGATCTCACGAGAGCAAGATCACATCCTGTGACGATATCCAGAGTTGGAGGCTTAACTGACTGAGCCACCCAGGAGCCCCTGAGGATCATATATCTTCTGTGTGAAACTTCTTTTCTCCCCACCCCTGGCAACACCAGAGTTTCTCTGTGCACACTACATACGTTCATCCATCCATTTACTCCTTCAGTAAATACTGAAGCACCTGCTCTATCAGGCACTGAAATTACCAAGTTAAACGAGACATTCTGTCCACCTTTCTGTAGTTCCCAGGATGGAGGACAAGGTGACAAGTAAATAAAGACTTTTGCCATATTGCTTACTGGTCAGAGGTACACATACCCCACCAATGTGAATTCGTGTCCTTCAACTTCTGAACTGGATATTCTTGGGAAACGTGCTTGACCGCTCCCTGACTCTGTGCTCTCATCAGTAACATGGAAAATACGATTTCCTAAGTCTTGGGACTTTTGTGAATGATAAAGAAGACAATGTGTGTAATGAATGACCTGTAATGAATGACATAATGCCTGGCTCAGAGTGAGCCCTCCACAAGTATGAAGCGTTATGATAGAGGTGTGCTTAGGATGGTGTAGAAACATGAAGACACTCCCAGCACTGACTGGGTAGGGGAGAGAAGCAAGGAATGCTTCCCTGGCGAGTTTTCAGAACATATACATTTGACCAGGCAAAGAGGAATGAAATAAGGATTTAAGGCTCCAAAAGAAATGAGCAACATATCCTTTAAAATGTCTTTTTTTCAGGGCTTCTGAATGGCTCAGTCGGTGAAGCATTTGACTCTGGATTTCAGCTCAGGTCACGATCTCATGGGTATGAGTTTGAGCCCTGCATCAGGCTTCATGTTGACAGTGCTGAGCCTGCTTATTTAGGATTCTCTCTCTCTTCCTCTCTCCTTGCGTCCCCCTCCTCTTCTTCTCTCTCTTAATAAACTTAAGGAAAATAAATAAAATGTCATTTTTTCAAAATTGCAACAGTGGTGGGCTCTTACTTGCTTTAGAGAAAATGAATTAACAGGACATGATTTTAATAATTCAACCGTATCTATCTTTGAAGAGAAATGACGCTTCTCTTCTCAGTCGCTTAGATCTTGAGGGGCTCTGTCCATCTGATAGAATGTAATGCTTTTCTAAATGCAAAAAGGAAGTCAAATTAAATATATCCCTGCGGGCTGCTCTGAGAGCGTCCTTGGGTGTCCAGATGATTATGTTACAGGTGTAAGCCCATGTCTTTATGGATCTAAACTTCCTCGGGGCGCCTGGGTGGCTCAGTCGGTTGAGCCGCTGACTTCAGCTCAGGTCATGATCTCTCGGTCTGTGAGTTCGAGTCCCGCGTAGGGCTCTGTGCCGGCAGCTCAGAGCCTGGAACCTGTTTCGGTTTCTGTGTCTCCCTCTCTCTGACCCTCACCCATACATGCTCTGTCTCTCTCTGTCTCAAAAATAAATAAATGTTAAAAAAAAACAACAAAAAAAAAAACCTTCCTCTGGGATTGGCTCAGGAAAGAGCCGATCTATCAAATTCCACTTCAGCATAAATAATAGGGCCTCTGCGCATTTGATTCTTGGATGGAAATGTTCCCCTAATGGAGAGTGTGGCTCACTTATCCTTAAGACGATCTCATTACCAAAGTTCTTACTAATGACCAAGACTTGCCTTTTTCATTTTGCAAAATTGGTTGGAAAAAATGGGCCAACTTTCTGTATGTACCATGTACTATCACTTTCATTAATTTCAATAACTATGGGACAGGTTGAGTATATACCCCCACACACAATTCTCTAAGTGAGAAATTGCCACTTTGAACTTACCTCAAAAGCACTTTGCTCATTATATCGGTAAGTTAGTGAATATTTATTTAGTATCTATTATATACGTAACATGATGCTGGCTGTTAAAAAATTCAAAGCAACATTTTAGTTTTAAAACGTAACTTTTGGGGCACTTGGGTGGCTCAGTTGGTTAAGCATCTGACTTTGGCTCAGGTCATGATTTCCCAGTTCATGGGTTCGGGCCCCACATTGGGGTCTGTGCTGACAGCTCAGAGCCTGGAGCCTGCTTTGAGTTCTGTGTCTCCCTCTCTCTCTGTCCCTCCCTCGCTCACACTCTGTCTCTCTCTCTCTCTCTCAAAATAAACATTAAAAATTTTTTTAATTAAAAAAATGTAATTTTTCCTGTTAGATATCAACTAGTGATTTCAGTCATTTATCAGGCATTAAGATGTATTTTGCAACTTTGAATAACAAATATACTGGTACCTCAGTTTTCTTTGACAACATAATCTTGCTATCTGCATAGGATTATCAAAGAAATATTACAGGAAATGGGTGTAAGGAATACATATTCAGAGCCACATGTGGAACTAAATTACACTCAGGGAGACAATGAGACAATCATGAATGTGCTTTCCAAATGATCAAATATACTTTACTGTAAATAGCCTATTTGTTTTTGGATGAGTTGTATTTAATATATTGCTTCTTTTCTGTATATGATTAGTTTCTGATAGATTTCTACAGTTTACATGAAACACTCTGTGATTCAGAAATTATCACTGTGAGTAAAAGATAACTTTATGCCCTTTAGAAATAAAGAATTCTTCTTGTCTTCATGAAAGTTAAGAAAATAATCTGCATATATCCATAAATATATATTATGAGTCATGAAAGTTTTAAGTAGAAATAATATATTAAAAAATTACTAATTTTAAGTCAGTTTTCTTGATATTTAAATTTCTTCATATATTAAATTCCCCAGAGTGTACCTAGTTTTCTACAAGTCATTCCATTTAGTCTTACAAAAAAGATCAGCAATGGATTCAACAAGCTGAAGTCTCATTTCCTAATGACAATATAAGTCATTCAAGAAGAAAAGCCATATTATATAAGAATATACATGCCCCATTAATGAAAATGAAGAAATAGGAAAAATTAAATTTGTGCCACGTTCAACTAGACAACAGCATGGTATTCAATTGCATACCAGAAATTTTCAGTTTGGTTGATCACTACTCTTTTCTTTTTTTTTTTTTTTAACTTTTTTTAATGTTTATTTATTTTTGAGATAGAGCGTGAGCTGGGAGGGGCAGAGAGAGGGAGACACAGAATCCGAGGCAGGTTCTGAGCTGTCAGCACAGAGCCCGACGTAGGGCTCAAACTTACAAACCACGAGATCATGATCTGAGCCAAGGATGCTCAACTGACTGAGCCACCCAGGCACCCCATTCTTTTCTTAATATATCGAGCCAATGCCAGAGTTCTTCTTGAGTATAGAACAATGGAGAATATTCAAGAAAATGATAACTAACAAGATGCAATTGACTTCATTGTTTGCTTTGAGTCACTTGGCCAACTAATTGGTTGTACCATGTACACGTAATTTCTGAAATTACCTATCATAAATTTCAACTACATTTTGAAGAGAATGGAAATGTATCCAGTGAAACATAATGCATTCCCCACTGGGCAATAACTAGGATATAACTCAGTTTGCACAGAACAATATCAGTTTAGGTTGTTGTCCCAGCATGATTATTAATAGTTCTTGCTTTCACTCTCATAATACTCCAGTCAAATAATAAATAATGCAGTCACCCTTGTCATAACCAACATACATCATTAAAGGAACATGTCAAGTATCTTCATGATCTACAAAATTATAAAACTATATGGGCGGAGCTACACACGGAAGTCAGTTCTCCTGCCTAAGCTCTTGGAGAGCAAGAACACAGCTTTTGTGTACATTTTTGGTTGCTCCCCATGCTCGCTCAGAGCCTTGCCTAGAGCGGACTCTTGATAAATAGTGGACAAATGGATAACTAAATATTTTAAACACCAATTTCCACAAAGTCCAGTATTATAGCAATGCAGTGATCCCATCAGGGAGATTTAAAAGATGATGAGATTAATTTGACAGGTACCTAAAAAAGCTGTTTGATTTGGTTAGCTAGTCAATTCAGTGACAAACTTCAGCCTGGTTGTTTCTCACAGTTGTCTGTGGCTTAACCAATCCAGTTGTACTTCTCATCCCGGAGCCCCACTCTCCATCACCTGTTTCTGTTTTATTTTGGACACATGAAGAAATGTGCGCTGAAGGTGAAAGTCTATGTTACATGAATTCTGTGAAGCTGGTGGTGATGACCTCACATTAAGAAATGAAGAGCATTAATTATACTTGGTAAAGCAGAAGTCTTAATAATGTGTGAAAAGATGAAAGGAAAACAGATTAGTGAACTGAATCAGACCTGATTTCAGTGATTGAAATACATCAAAATAACATTCCAGAACCGTTTTTTATGTTAATGCTATATTTACTCCTTCCTGAATGCTAATTAGTGGAAACTCAGCGATAAGTGACAGTGCTTTTTAAAATAATAATTTGTAGAAAATGGCGTTCTGGGTACCTCTTTCCTGAAGGCCAAATTGAGAGCACAAAGAAACTGCTAGAGAGAGGAAGCCTCCTGTGCCACTGGCCAGTGCTCTGTTCTTACAGAAGCCTGAGGATGTGGGCCAGTTGGCATCATCCTTGACATCAGCCTTTATGATCAAGCACGGCTCTCACCCTCTCAGAAACCATCTGTGACTCTGTCATTCACAAATGACTCCAAATCCCTGCTGAGTTTATTTTTACTTTCTGCTTTCCTCTCTTAGTTTAATGAGTTCTATAAATTTTGTAGTGTGAAGGGGAATTTCCTATTACTTGCTAGACTTACAAGGTCTCAATGAATGCTTCCCATCCCGGAATTCTGGGACTTTTTGAACAGGTTCCTTCAATCAGGCCCTCCATCAGTTTGCACGTATATTCAGACCCTTCACTTAGCCGAGATAAAGAGTAACTTTAACGATTAGACATGTCTGCTCGCTCCTCAAATCTTCTCTCTCTGGGTATTCTAGTTATTCTTGCTATCGTCTCTATTTGTGACAGTTCCTTCGAGAGATGTGGCAACAAGCTATAGGCACCAAAAATTTAGGGTTGTATTGGAAAGGAGTTGTTACTTGGTTTTCCAAACCATTCTTGACGACGGCTAACATATTTTTTTGACCAGTTTGGACCACAATAACAGGGAAATTCCTGCTAATTGCCACAACATCCCTTTCTTGGCTCCTCACTCAGAGACCTCAAGCCTTTCTTTAGCATTAGACTTGGAAACAAATGGTGTGGATACACCCCAGTTCTGATGCTTCTCGGATACTTGGTCCAGACAAATTCAGGTGACCACTTTAAATCTCTATTCATTTATCTTTAAAATAAAGATAATAATGCCTCTCAGAGTTATCATGAGGGGGAAAAACTGGACTTACAAATATGAGAGCCTCTAAAATTGAAAGCTGTGCAAGTGCGTCTCATTATTAACAATTTCAACAGTATCATCTATTCCTTTTCTACCTTTCACAACAATTATTGGAGTGGTAGAAATGTGGTAACTTAACCTCCCAACAAAGAAAGCCCAGGACCAGATGGCCTCCCTGGTAAATTCTACCAAACATTTTTTTTAATATGAAATTTATTGTCAAATTGGTTTCCATACAACACCCAGTGCTCATCCCAACAGGCGCCCTCCTCAATGCCCATCACCCACTTTCCTCTCCCTCTCACCCCCCATCAACCCTCAGTTTATTCTCAGTTTTTAAGAGTCTCTTATGGTTTGGCTCCCTCCCTTTCTAACTTTTTTCTTCCTTCCCTTCCCCCATGGTCTTCTGTTAGGTTTCTCAGGATCCACATAAGAGGGAAAACATATGTATTCTAACAAACGTTTAAAGAAAAATTAACTGCAATCCTTCTCAAACATTTCAAAAAAAAGTGAAGTGGAGACAAATATCCAAACTCGTTTTATAAGGTCAACGTTACCCTGACACAAAAGACATCCCAAGAAAAGAGAACCATAGGCCAATATCCTTGATGAACATAGATGAAAAAATCTTAGAAAAATACTAGAAAAGAAAATTAATAGCATACTGAGAGGATTATATACCACGATCCAGTGGAACTTACCCTTGGGATGCAAGGACAGTTCAACATATAAAAATTAATCAATGTAGGATGTATGGACGCCTGGGTGGCTCAGTCACTTTAAGTGTCCAACTCTTGATTTCGGCTTAGATCATGATTTCATGATTGGTGAGATCAAGCATGAACTGGGCTCTCTAAATGAATAACTGGTGTAATACATCACATTAGCAGACTGAAAGATAAAGGCACTCAATTGATTGTTTCTTTTGCTGTGCAGAAAATATGAAGTTTGAGGTAGTTCTAGATATATATTCTTGCTTTTGTTATCTGTACTTTTGGTGCCATACCCATGAGGTCATTGCCAAGACCAATATCATAAAACTCTTTCCTTATGTTTACTTCTAGGGGTTTACAACATACAAAAAGCAGCTGTGCTTCTATATACCAACAACAAACTATCCGAAATTAACAAATAATCCTATTTACAATAATATCAAAAGTAATAAAACACTTAGGGATAAATTTAACCAAGGAGGTAAAAGACCTGTACACTAAACACTATGAAATATGAATGAAAGAAAGTGAAGAAGATACAAGTAATGGGAAGATATTCTGTGCTCATGAATTGGAAGAATTTATTTTGTTCAAATGTCAAGCCTAAAGCAATCTACAGATTCAATGCAATCCCTATCAAAATTTCAATGGCATTTTTCGTAGAAATAGAACAAACAATCCTAAAGTTTATATGGAACCACAAAAGACCCTGAACAGCCAAAGCAATCTTGAGAAGAGAGAACAAAGCTGGAGGCGGCATACTTCCTGATGTCAAACACGATGGGCTTGGCATAAAAACAGACACACAGACACATGAAAAAGAATCCAGGGCCCAGAAACAAATCCACCCTTATATGGCCAATTAATTTCTGACAAAGAAGCCAAAAATAAGGATTATTTTTTGAATAAGTGGTGTCGGGAAAACTGGATAGCCACACACCAAAGTATAAAACTGGATTCCTTTCACACACCATATAGAAAAATCAACTCAAAATGGATCAAGACTTGAGTGTAAGACCTGACACTGTGAAATTCCTTGACAAAAACCTATGGTGTAAGTTCCTTGATATTGGTCTTGGCAATGATTTTTTTGGATTTGATACCAAAAGTAAAGGCAATAAAAGCAAAAGTATTCAAGTGGGACTACATGAAGCTAAAAAGCTTCCACACAGCAAAGGAAACCACTCATGAAATGAAAGTCAACCTATGGAATGGAAGAGAATACTTGCAAATCATATCTGATTGGGGGTTAATATCCAAAATGTATAAAGAACTCATACAACTTAATGGCAAAATACCCCTGATCTGAGTTAAAAATGGGCAGAGAAACAGAATGGACATTTTCCCAAAGAAGACACATCAATGGCTAACAGGCACGTGAAAAGGTGTTCAACATCACTAATCATCATGGAAATATAAATCAAAACTATAGTGACAATGTCACCTGTCACAATGGCTGTCATCAAAAAGACAAGACATAACAAGTGTTGGGGAGGAGGCAGAGAAAGGGTGACCCTGAAGCATGCTGGTGGGAATGTACATTGGTGCAGACACTATGGAAACTAGTATGGAGACTCTTTAAAAAATTAAAAATAGAACTACCGTATGATTCAGCTATTCCATTTCTGGGTATATATATCCAAAGGAAATGAAACCCTTATCTCAAAGACATAGCTGCACTCCCATGTTTATTGCAGAATTATTTGCAATAGCCAAGGTATGAAAACAACCTTTATGTTTACTAACAGATGAATGAATAAAGAAGATCTGGTATGTAAGTGTAATAGAACACTATTCCACACAAGAAATAATTAAATCCTGCCATTTGGATCTTGAGGGTATTGGGCTAAGTGAATTAAGTCAGACAAAAAATAAAAAGTACTGTATGATCCCACTAGTATGTACAATCTAAAAACACCGAACAAAACACAGAAGCAGAGAGTAGAATCGTGGCTAGGTGCTGAGGGTGAGGAATGGGGAGATGCTGGTCAAAGGGTACAAACTTTCAGTTATACGATGAGTGACTTCTGGGAATCTAATATTCAGCATGGCATCTAATAGTGCATAATACTACTGTACTGCATACTTAAAAGTTGCTAAGAGGGGCATCTGGGTGGCTCCGTCAGTTAAGTGTCTGACTCTTGATTTTGGCTCAGGTCATAGTCTCATGCTTTGTGGGATCCAGCCCCTCATGGGGCTCTGTGCTGACAGCGCAGAGCCTGTTTGGGACTCTCTCTCTTTCTCTCTCTCTCTCCCTTTCTCTATGTCCCTTCCCTGCTCACACATAAGCTCTCTCTCTCTCAAAATACATAAATAAACTTTATTTATTTATTTATTTATTTTTATTTATATATGAAATTTATTGTCAAATTGGTTTCCATACAACACCCAGTGCTCATCCCAAAAGGTGCCCTCCTCAATACCCATCACCCACCCTCTCCTCCCTCCCACCCCCCATCAACCCTCAGTTTGCTCTCAGTTCTCAACAGTCTCTTATGCTTTGGCTCTCTCCCACTCTAACCTCTTTTTTTTTTTTTTTCCTTCCCCTCCCCCATGGGTTCCTGTTAAGTTTCTCAGGATCCACATAAGAGTGAAACCATATGGTATCTGTCTTTCTCTGTATGGCTTATTTCACTTAGCATCACACTCTCCAGTTCCATCCACGTTGCTACAAAAGGCCATATTTCATTTTTTCTCATTGCCACGTAGTATTCCATTGTGTATATAAACCACAATTTCTTTATCCATTCATCAGTTGATGGACATTTAGGCTCTTTCCATAATTTGGCTATTGTTGAGAGTGCTGCTATGAACATTGGGGTACAAGTGCCCCTATGCATCAGTACTCCTGTGTCCCTTGGATAAATTCCTAGCAGTGCTATTGCTGGGTCATAGGGTAGGTCTATTTTTAATTTTCTGAGGAACCTCCACACTGCTTTCCAGAGTGGCTGCACCAATTTGCATTCCCACCAACAGTGCAAGAGGGTTCCCGTTTCTCCACATCCTCTCCAGCATCTATAGTCTCCTGATTTGTTCATTTTGGCCACTCTGACTGGCGTGAGGTGATACCTGAGTGTGGTTTTGATTTGTATTTCCCTGATAAGGAGCGACGCTGAACATCTTTTCATGTGCCTGTTGGCCATCCGGATGTCTTCTTTAGAGAAGTGTCTATTCATGTTTTCTGCCCATTTCTTCACTGGGTTATTTGCTTTTCGGGTGTGGAGTTTGGTGAGCTCTTTATAGATTTTGGAGACTAGCCCTTTGTCCGATATGTCATTTGCAAATATCTTTTCCCATTCCGTTGGTTGCCTTTTCGTTTTGTTGGTTGTTTCCTTTGCTGTGCAGAAGCTTTTTATCTTCATAAGGTCCCAGTAATTCACTTTTGCTTTTAATTCCCTTGCCTTTGGGGATGTGTCGAGTAAGAGATTGCTACGGCTGAGGTCAGAGAGGTCTTTTCCTGCTTTCTCCTCTAAGGTTTTGATGGTTTCCTGTCTCACATTCAGGTCCTTTATCCATTTTGAGTTTATTTTTGTGAATGGTGTGAGAAAGTGGTCTAGTTTCAACCTTCTGCATGTTGCTGTCCAGTTCTCCCAGCACCATTTGTTAAAGAGACTGTCTTTTTTCCATTGGATGTTCTTTCCTGCTTTGTCAAAGATGAGTTGGCCATATGTTTGTGGGTCTAGTTCTGGGGTTTCTATTCTATTCCATTGGTCTATGTGTCTGTTTTTGTGCCAATACCATGCTGTCTTGATGATGACAGCTTTGTAGTAGAGGCTAAAGTCTGGGATTGTGATGCCTCCTGCTTTGGTCTTCTTCTTCAAAATTACTTTGGCTATTCGGGGCCTTTTGTGGTTCCATATGAATTTTAGGATTGCTTGTTCTAGTTTCGAGAAGAATGCTGGTGCAATTTTGATTGGGATTGCATTGAATGTGTAGATAGCTTTGGGTAGTATTGACATTTTGACAATATTTATTCTTCCAATCCATGAGCAGGGAATGTCTTTCCATTTCTTTAAATCTTCTTCAATTACCTTCATAAGCTTTCTATAGTTTTCAGCATACAGATCCTTTACATCTTTGGTTAGATTTATTCCTAGGTATTTTATGCTTCTTGGTGCAATTGTGAATGGGATCAGTTTCCTTATTTGTCTTTCTGTTACTTCATTGTTAGTGTATAAGAATGCAACTGATTTCTGTACATTGATTTTGTATCCTGCAACTTTGCTGAATTCATGTATCAGTTCTAGCAGACTTTTGGTGGAGTCTATCGGATTTTCCATGTATAATATCATGTCATCTGCAAAAAGCGAAAGCTTGACTTCATCTTTGCCAATTTGGATGCCTTTGATTTCCTTTTGTTGTCTGATTGCTGATGCTAGAACTTCCAGCACTATGTTAAACAACAGCGGTGAGAGTGGGCATCCCTGTCGTGTTCCTGATCTCAGGGAAAAAGCTCTCAGTTTTTCCCCGTTGAGGATGATGTTAGCTGTGGGCTTTTCATAAATGGCTTTTATGATCTTTAAGTATGTTCCTTCTATCCCGACTTTCTCAAGGGTTTTTATTAAGAAAGGGTGCTGGATTTTGTCAAAGGCCTTTTCTGCATCGATTGACAGGATCATATGGTTTTTCTCTTTTTTTTTGTTAATGTGATGTATCACGTTGATTGATTTGCGAATGTTGAACCAGCCCTGCATCCCAGGAATGAATCCCACTTGATCATGGTGAACAATTCTTTTTATATGCCGTTGAATTCGATTTGCTAGTATCTTATTGAGAATTTTGGCATCCATATTCATCAGGGATATTGGCCTGTAGTTCTCTTTTTTTGCTGGGTCTCTGTCTGGTTTAGGAATCAAAGTAATACTGGCTTCATAGAATGAGTCTGGAAGTTTTCCTTCCCTTTCTATTTCTTGGAATAGCTTGAGAAGGATAGGTATTATCTCTGCTTTAAACGTCTGGTAGAACTCCCCTGGGAAGCCATCTGGTCCTGGACTCTTATTTGTTGGGAGATTTTTGATAACCGATTCAATTTCTTCGCTGGTGATGGGTCTGTTCAAGCTTTCTATTTCCTCCTGATTGAGTTTTGGAAGAGTGTGGGTGTTCAGGAATTTGTCCATTTCTTCCAGGTTGTCCAATTTGTTGGCATATAATTTTTCATAGTATTCCCTGATAATTGTTTGTATCTCTGAGGGATTGGTTGTAATAATTCCATTTTCATTCATGATTTTATCTATTTGGGTCATCTCCCTTTTCTTTTTGAGAAGCCTGGCTAGAGGTTTGTCAATTTTGTTTATTTTTTCAAAAAACCAACTCTTGGTTTCGTTGATCTGCTCTACAGTTTTTTTAGATTCTATATTGTTTATTTCTGCTCTGATCTTTATTATTTCTCTTCTTCTGCTGGGTTTAGGCTGCCTTTGCTGTTCTGCTTCTATTTCCTTTAGGTGTGCTGTTAGATTTTGTATTTGGGATTTTTCTTGTTTCTTGAGATAGGCCTGGATTGCAATGTATTTTCCTCTCAGGACTGCCTTCGCTGCGTCCCAAAGCATTTGGATTGTTGTATTTTCATTTTCGTTTGTTTCCATATATTTTTTAATTTCTTCTCTAATTGCCTGGTTGACCCACTCATTCGTTAGTAGGGTGTTCTTTAACCTCCATGCTTTTGGAGGTTTTCCAGACTTTTTTCTGTGGTTGATTTCAAGCTTCATAGCATTGTGGTCTGAAAGTATGCATGGTATGATTTCAATTCTTGTAAACTTATGAAGGGCTGTTTTGTGACCCAGTATATGATCTATCTTGGAGAATGTTCCATGTGCACTCGAGAAGAAAGTATATTCTGTTGCTTTGGGATGCAGAGTTCTAAATATATCTGTCAAGTCCATCTGATCCAATGTCTCATTCAGGGCCCTTGTTTCTTTATTGACCGTGTGTCTAGATGATCTATCCATTTCTGTAAGTGGGGTGTTAAAGTCCCCTGCAATGACCACATTCTTATCAATAAGGTTGCTTGTGTTTATGAGTAATTGTTTTATATATTTGGGCGCTCCGGTATTCGGCGCATAGACATTTATAATTGTTAGCTCTTCCTGATGGATAGACCCTGTCACTATTATATAATGTCCTTCTTCATCTCTTGTTACAGCCTTTAATTTAAAGTCTAGTTTGTCTGATAGAAGTATGGCTACTCCAGCTTTCTTTTGGCTTCCAGTAGCATGATAAATAGTTCTCCATCCCCTCACTCTCAATCTAAAGGTGTCCTCAGGTCTAAAATGAGTCTCTTGTAGACAGCAAATAGATGGGTCTTGTTTTTTTATCCATTCTGATACCCTATGTCTTTTGGTTGGCGCATTTAATCCATTTACATTCAGTGTTATTATAGAAAGATATGGGTTTAGAGTCATTGTGATGTCTGTATGTTTTATGCTTGTAGTGACGTCTCTGGTACTTTGTCTCACAGGGTCCCCCTTAGGATCTCTTGTAGGGCTGGTTTAGTGGTGACAAATTCCTTCAGTTTTTGTTTGTTTGGGAAGACCTTTATCTCTCCTTCTCTTCTAAATGACAGGCTTGCTGGATAAAGGATTCTCGGCTGCATATTTTTTCTGTCTAGCAAACTGAAAATCTCGTGCCAACTCTTTCTGGCCTGCCAAGTTTCAAAAGAGAGATCAGTCACGAGTCTTATAGGTCTCCCTTTATATGTGAGGGCACGTTTACCCCTTGCTGCTTTCAGAATTTTCTCTTTATCCTTGTATTTTGCCAGTTTCACTATGATATGTCATGCAGAAGATTGATTCAAGTTACGTCTGAAGGGAGTTCTCTGTGCCTCTTGGATTTCAATGCCTTTTTCCTTCCCCACTTCAGGGAAGTTCTCAGCTATTATTTCTTCAAGTACCCCTTCAGCACCTTTGCCTCTCTCTTCCTCCTCTGGGATACCAATGATGCGTATATTATTTCTTTTTAGTGTATCACTTAGTTCTCTAATTTTCCCCTCATACTCCTGGATTTTTTTATCTCTCTTTTTCTCAGCTTCCTCTTTTTCCATAACTTTATCTTCTAGTTCACCTATTCTCTCCTCTGCCTCTTCAATCCGAGCCGTGGTGGTTTCCATTTTGTTATGCATTTCATTTAAAGCGTTTTTCAGCTCCTCGTGACTGTTCCTTAGTCCCTTGATCTCTGTAGCAAGAGATTCTCTGCTGTCAGCTATACTGTTTTCAAGCCCAGCGATTAATTTTATGACTATTATTCTAAATTCACTTTCTGTTATATTATTTAAATCCTTTTTGATCAGCTCATTAGCTGTTGTTATTTCCTGGAGATTCTTCTGAGGGGAATTCTTCCGCTTGGTCATTTTGGATAGTCCCTGGCGTGGTGAGGACCTGCAGGGCACTTCCCCTGTGCTGTGGTGTATAACTGGAGTTGGTGGGCGAAGCCGCAGTCAGACCTGATGTCTGCCCCCAGCCCACCGCTGGGGCCACAGTCAGACTGCTGCGTGCCTTCTCTTCCCCTCTCCTAGGGGCGGGATTCACTGTGGGG
>NW_024412620.1:1161548-1204240 GCF_014898765.1 Herpailurus yagouaroundi
TGCGTGCCTTCTCTTCCCCTCTCCTAGGGGCGGGATTCACTGTGGGGTGGGGTGGCCTGTCTGGGCTACTTGCACACTGCCAGGCTTGTGATGCTGGGGATCTGGCGTCTTAGCTGGGGTGGGTAGGCTAGGTGCACGGGGGCAGGAGGGGCAGGCTTAGCTTGCTTCTCCTTAGGTGATCCACTTCAGGAGGGGCCCTGTGGCAGCAGGAGGGAGTCAGATCCGCTGCCGGAGGTTTGGCTCCGCAGAAGCGCAGAGTTGGGTGTTTGCGCGGAGCGAGCAAGTTCCCTGGCAGGAACTGGTTCTCTTTGGGATTTTGGCTGGGGGATGGGCGGGGAAGATGGCGCTGGCGAGCGCCTTTGTTCCCCACCAAACTGAGCTCTGTCGTCCGGGGGCTCAGCAGCTTTCCTTCCCTTTGTCCTCCAGCCTTCCCGCTTTCTGAGCAGAATTGTTAACTTATGACCTCCCAGCCGCTAAGTCGCGCTTGCTGTTGGAACACAGTCCTTCAGGCCCCTCCGCTTTTTGCAAGCCAGACTCGGGGGCTCTGCTTGGCCGGCGAGCCGCCCCTCCGCCCCGGCTCCCTCCCGCCAGTCCGTGGAGCGCGCACCGCCTCGCCGCCCTTCCTACCCTCTTCCGTGGGCCTCTCGTCTGGGCTTGGCTCCGGCGACTCCGTTCTGCTAATCCTCTGGTGGTTTTCTGGGTTATTTAGGCAGGTGTAGGTGGAATCTAAGTGATCAGCAGGACGCGCGGTGAGCCCAGCGTCCTCCTACGCCGCCATCTTCCTCTCCCTCCTCAAAATACATAAATAAACTTTAAAAAGTTGCTAATAGATGGTAAATGTTCTCACCACACACACACACACACACACACACACACACACAAACACACAAAAGAAAAAAATGGTAATTATGTGATGAGATGGAAGTGTTAGCAAAGGCTATGGTGGTAGTCATTTTGCAACATGTAAGTGTGTCAAATCGGCAACTTGCACATTCTAAAATGGTCTATGTCATTTATATCTCAGTAAAACTGGAAAAAATACTAAGAAAAAAACGCAAGTGCATTATAGATATGGAGAATGGAATACAAAAGGTCAACAGATCTATAATATGACTCCCAAATTTATACACCCAACTCAGCTATATCTCTTGAACTCCAGACTGGAATATTCACACTGATTAATAACTGTACTTGGATATCCCACTGAACCTTATACATATTCATTTATTAAATTAACAAATATTTTTACTTTTTTATTTTTTTAAAAAGTGTATTTATTTTTGAGACAGAAAGAGAGACAGAGTGTAAGTGGGGGAGGAGCAGAGAGGGAAGGACACAGAATCCGAAGCAGGCTCCAGGCTCTGCGCTGTCAGCACAGAGCCCGATGTGGGGCTCGAATCCACGAACCATGAGATCATAACTTGGTCCAAAGACAGACACTTAACTGACTGAGCCACCCAGGGGTCCCTTAAGTCAACAAATATTTTTAAATAATATTCACAAAATTTAACTGGAGTATCCCCTCAGAATTACACCTTCTCCGAACAATCATGAGGTAGGTCTTATAGATTCAAATTTTGTTAATCTACCCCTCTTCTACATTGCCTTTGTGTTTACTGCAACAGCCTCCTAAATGTGTCTTTTTGGGCCCAGTCTTGCATTTCTTTTAACTCATCTACACAGAAGCCCGGCTGATGTTTCTACAGTGCAAGTATGATCATGCTACTTTTCTGATCAAACCCTATTAAGGACTCCCCATTAATTTTAGAGAAATGCCACAGTGAGTGATTTGACTTCCAAGGACTCACTTCTTCTATAGCCTCAGTTTTACTGTGTTCCCACTGCACTTCAGGCTCCAGCCACCCTACGCCCTCTGCAGCCCCTTCTGCCAGAAACAAGTCTCTACTGTTCCATCCCTCCTGCCACACCTTGACACTTGTTTACCTTTGAATCCCAGCTTAGGTTTTAGGCTTTCTTTGACCTTCCACATCCACCTGTAAGACTGGGCAAAAAAGCCCCTCCTAAGTGCTCCTTTACACCTGGTGCTTAGTTTCATCCCAACGCTGATGCAGGAACTCTCCCTCACTGTTTGTCCACAAGCTCAACCAGACCTTCAATTTGTTGTGAGCAAGCACTGTGTCTAATTTACATGTGTATTCTCAGTACCTAATCCAGAGCATCACACATGGGAGGTATTCGTTAAGTTATTGTTGCATCGATTAAAAAAATAGAGAAGTGAAATAGTCCATATTAGTAATAATTTTGGTAATTGAACAACACAGATTTCTTTTCTTCACTGGTTTCCCACCTACATCACTAAACTCAAGTTTTATGTCTCACCATTTCCAAAAAAGACTCCATTTTCGTTCTGCAAAATTAAGCTGAATAACTTCTATTTTAAAACTCAGAAATGGCAAAAGGATCTTTAAGCACAATTTGGTGAAGATTTTGGAAGGTGGGAGATTTTGACTGTCCTCAGTGTTACCTGAATTTAATTATTTCTTCATGTTGCCAAAATGCTAATTTCTGCAAACGTTCCTATTTTCCCTACTTCCCTACTCCCTAAAAAGGAGGGTAATAAAAACCATTCTTCAGGCACACACACAAAGAAGGAAGAGGCACGGCCAAAAACAGAGACAGAGCCTTGTTTAGTTCCGATATCAAATCTTAAAAATAAGCAAAAAGAGGGGCGCCTGGGTGGCGCAGTCGGTTAAGCGGCCGACTTCAGCCAGGTCACGATCTCGCGGTCCGTGAGTTCGAGCCCCGCGTCAGGCTCTGGGCTGATGGCTCGGAGCCTGGAGCCTGTTTCCGATTCTGTGTCTCCCTCTCACTCTGCCCCTCCCCCGTTCATGCTCTGTCTCTCTCTGTCCCAAAAATAAATAAACGTTGAAAAAAAAAAATAAGCAAGAAGAAATTATCTGTTATTCAACTAAATACAGGTTCTGTTTCAGAAACTTGTTGTAGAGGAGTTTGTGTGAATTTCTATCATTTAGGTGAGATAGCCCCTCCTGGGACCCAGGTTGAACCAAGTCTACTATGGGGGCAAAGTAAACCAATAGTAAAAATAAGTAGGGATAGATCAATTCTAAAATGTCAACTAGAGGAATACTAACCAGACAGGGAAAGTACATGGGACCTTGATTTTGATGGCTGAAGGTATTTACTTGCAGGGACACGTGTGGGGGAGGAAACCTAAATTCTGTGTTCATTATGTGATGTGTGCGTGTGTGTGTGTGCGCGCGCGCACAAACACACATATGCACATGCCTGGCTTGTGGACATCTTTCCATGCAAGACACAGTCAAGGAAAATGAAGACAGTTGTCAGAGGATGAGAAGCAGAGCTACAGGAACCAGTTTTATTTTTCTGTGTAAATATGTAAAAGCCATAATCACACACAATGCAATTAAAAACACAAAAGAATAACAAGAAAAAGGAAGGTATTTTTGTTTTAAGTCAGAATCTCATGACAAGACATTTGGAAAATAGAAAAGCAATTGACAGTTACAGTGACAACAGAGATCAGAATTTTACAGAGAGTTTGTGAATGACTCAAATATACTTGGAAGGTAACAAATCACATTGTAATGGCCTATAAGTACATCCTTACAGGAATGTCCAAAAGGAGTCAATGTGAAAACTGTATGCATGGGTTTTGGCCATAATCTACTTTATGTTTACTTCAAATATTTGGGAATGCAAATATTGATGAAGGTTTTCCCCAAGTCTTTTGTCACAAAGTCTAACTTTGGAACTGATCCATCTGAGACAGCAGTCTGCATGCTGCCTGAATGTGAGGGAAAGGCATAGGGATTAAGGAAAGACTTCAAAATCAGTTGCTTCTAGTTTGAAATGACTGCCAGTATTCTACAGGATAGGAATTTTCTGCATAAAATGTTCTATTGCTATTGAAAAATAAAATTGAACACATCTCATTTGCTTTTAGAGTATACCATTTTGTCTTTTTGTTTTGATTTGTTTTGAGTAGTATATTTAGGTTTTCCTTGGTCATTTCCACAGAAAAACAACTTTTTTTAAAAAAAACAATTGGGAATAAATGAGTATTGGCTATCACCCGATGGCTAAATCACCCTCATGTTTTCAAACCAGGGCAGCTCCTAAAGACATAGACACATTTACACAATTATATTTATCCGGTCACTGTTACTGTAGTCGCTTTCTAAATTAATTCGTAGGGTCAAACCACTTTCCCTTTAAATGAACACAATGTCTCCTTTGGAAGGGGACATCCATACAAAGATATTTAGCAGAAATGCTAACATGCCAGTGGAAGCAATTAAAAATATCAAATAAAGCATTTTCTAAATTACTATTTTATTTACTCTATGAAAGCTAATAAATAAATAATTTTTGCATATGTCATTAGTTAATTTACTAACTTCATAGACTTAGTAGATCCATCATTTCAGGTATATATTTACAAAACATAATGCCAAATATATTCTAATTATGGAAGGTACTTTCCACACCTTCCATATGCTTTTATTATTTTTTCAGAAAGATACTCAAAGATGACACATTTACTTGTAAATTTTAGAAAAACATGCCTCCAAGAAATCAAGTTTTATAGTATATATTTTTGGTGTATGGATATACAATAGTACTTTTTAAAATTAAATATGCCTTGAAAAACAATTCGAGTCAGTCCATTTGATAGAAATGTCAGCAAGCTCATAGATTTATAAGCAATTAGCAGAAAGTTACTCTATTTGAATAGAAAGTATTGTAGGAAAAAGAACTTATGCATCATTCTATTGGAGGAGAGGTTTTGGGGAATCAGAAATCATACTGGTGAGCTATCGCTTGAGTTTTGATACCAATTATACCAGAAAATTTTATTTCTATATTTTAGGGATTTTGTGTGATTTCCTTCTTTCTATATATATATATATATATATATATATATATATATACATTTTTTTTAACTTACCAGAGGGTTGGCAACATTTCATTAAAAAATTTTTTTTTCACGTTTATTTATTTTTCAGAGGGAGAGAGGCAGGGAGTGAGTGGGGGAGGGGGCAGAGAGAGAGAGAGGGAGACACAGCATCCGAAGCAGTATTTGAATAACAACATACTAAAACATAGACGGGTATGAAAAGCAGTTTAATCGGTAATTTTAAAACTGTCAGGTCATGAATAATAGATGGGAATGAAAGAATATAAATGACTTAGGATCAGGGTGAATGAGGCAACTAACATTACAGAAGTCCACACAGCAGTGGAATGGGGGAGAAAATGTGGTCTTAGCATAGTGGTCATTCACATATGGAAGCACTCAGAATGATAACGTATCTTACTGAGTACACTCAATGATGAGATGTTTCTGGTTATATTAAGAACAATATTTTTGGGGAGCCTGGGTGGCCCAGTCAGTTAAGAGCCCAACTCTTGGTTTTGGCTCAGGTCATGATCTCACAATTTGTGGGTTCAAGCCCTGAGTTAGGCTCTACACTGACAGCGCAGAGCCTGCTTGGGATTCTCTCTCTCCCTTTCTCTCTGCCCCTCCCTTGCCAACACTCTCTCTCTCTCTCAAAATGAATAAAATAAACTTTAAAAAAAGAAAAATTTTTACATGTATAGCTGAAATAGGTAAATACTTGCTATTCTCATATTATGCTCGTGATCGCTTAATTAGTCCTTGAATTTATTTTGATTTTCAAGGTAGTTAGTTTTTTATTTTCTTTTTCAGAATCTAAAATGAGTCAAGGCATTTCTTGAAATTCAACGGCTTTTAAGTTTGGGAATGTCCAGATGAATGTTAATAATCTTCCGGTTCACCCCACTCAATAACTGCCTCATCATTCATGCGCAGAATGAGGTAAGAAAGAAGCTGAAAGAGATTCTGCCAGAGTAAGAGAGAGACATAAAAGGAGAGTCCGCTCACATCTACCTCGCAGCGTTCACCAGCAAAGGCGACATCACAGAGGCACTGGAACTTGTTGACCAGGTCCTGGCACAGACCTCCATTGAAGCAGGGATCAGAGGCACACTCATCGATGTCCTTTTCACACCTTGAAAATAAACAGAGCCAGCAGAAGCCTTGGTCTTTGTTGAACAAACTGGCTGTGAAATGGGGAAAAGAAAAAACTCGCCTCACCTACTTGGAACAGTGCAGTCTCATTTACCAGTCGCCACACAACTTACATATTCCTAATAATGGGGGAGATATTCCTTAAAATTCCCGTAACAAATTTTGTTTTTAAGGGAAACGATTTGTAGACACACACACACACACACACACACAATTAGAATGAGAAAACAGGTGCAAATATTTAGAAACCAAGAAAAAACTGAAGAAACCAGTTTGTCCCTGAAGAGCATTAGGGTCTTTGCCACTTGTGGGTCAGTTTATTGGGGGCACATAGGAACCATGGGTGAGGCTGAATTTGTCAACCTGGAGGATACAGAGCAGGCCCAGGCTCCGGCTGCCAGGATGCTGATGAATCCAGCCCTTCAGGCTGTGGGGGGAAAGAAAGTCCTTCAAAAATAGGGGGGAAATTGGTTTATTCTGGGAGATTTTGGATTATTTTCCTTTGGAATCCCATTGTTTTTTTTAACAAAAAGCAAAAGTAGATATTTAGAAAATTTCAGTTGCTAATAAATATGTTTCATAGCTAAGTGTCATTTTTAAATAGTCAGAATGACTTTCAAAAGCCAAGTTTTCCCAAACAAGTGATATAGCCACTCTAAAAAGTGTATTGAAATTTTCCTCTTCCCTGGGATGCTGTCATCTTTCACCTACTCTTGTTATTTATGGAACAACTTGTTCTTCCGTATATTCACCGATTAATTCGCCAGCCACTCATGCAGTCATTCAGTAGATATGTATTTAGCATTTGCCATTCGCCAAACACGCTGTTAGGCCTCAGGATAGAGCAGTAACTAAGGCATCTCTTTTACTTTGGGAAATTCATATCAAATGTTAGCTTCAAGGACCCCTAAAGAGAAGCTTACAATGTCGAAGTGTAATGTCAACAATTTTTCATTCCCCACCTCCCAAAAGGTACCACTTGCATGCATGAATCATCAGCTAATCACTAGGCTTAAAATGAAGAGAAATGAAGGGGTGAGTGGGGAGGCCGAACCCAAGGTATAAAGGAAAAAAGAAAAAGATTTCTTCCCAGAAAAACAGCTCCTTATCCCGTTGGATACCAAGCATAGCTGAGACATTCTGTTTTCCCTTTTTGGCTCCAGCTTCTGGCCTGGAAGGAGACTTCTCCGATTAGATCTGAACAAAAGCTGACAACTTGCGAGAGCCTGCCAAGCACTCCATCCTGGATGGACCAGAGTGTCCACACCATTCATCATTTACAACCTGCCAGGATGACACTATAAAGTTGGGGGTTTAGCCAGGCAGAAGAGGAGGCAATTTGCAGGAAGACAGCTTTTCAATATCTTTTGGCGTTATGGAAGTCACATTCCCCTAGGCCTTCAGAGATTGTCTAGTATTTTCCAGACCTCTTCCAGCTACTCTTTCTCCATTTCTTATCTATTTCTCTTTGGAACTAAACGGTGTATCACACATGCACATTCCTTATAAACATTATCGGAGCTTTCATTAGAGGTTAATTAATACATGGAAAATCAAAATAAATAAATCCATTAACATGCAACGAATTAACTAACGATGCCTAAGGACTTTGAAAAGTACAGAAGCTATTGAGCACGTGTTCACTCTTTTAGAAATCCATTTGCCACAGAGAAGTTTATCCAGATGAAAGAGTCTCGGGAGAGGAAGGAAAACTTGGAGCTTCCTTTTCTTTTAAAAAAATTTTTTTTTTCAACGTTTATTTATTTTTGGGACAGAGAGAGACAGAGCATGAATGGGGGAGGGGCAGAGAGAGAGGGAAACACAGAATCGGAAACAGGCTCCAGGCTCTGAGCCATCAGCCCAGAGCCCGACGCGGGGCTCGAACTCACAGACCGTGAGATCGTGACCTGGCTGAAGTCGGACGCTTAACCGACTGCGCCACCCAGGCGCCCCTTTTTTTTTTTTTTTATAAATTTTTTTTTTTGAGCTTCCTTTTCTTACCACATTTTAAACAAATACTTTGCATTTATTTATTTATTTATTTATTTATTTATTTATATACAGAGACAATGTGCACTGTGTGTGTGTGAGCAGGAGAGGGGCAGAGGGAGAGGGAGAGAGAGAGTCTTGGATAGCCCAACACAAGAGTTTGATCTCATGACCACGAGACATGACCAGAGCCGAAATCAAGAATTGGATGCTGAACTGACTGAGCCACCCAGGCACCCCAATAATTTGCATTTAAATGCAAGATTTTTTTTTTAATTTTTTAGTGTTTATTTTTGAGAGAGAGAGACAGAGCATGAGCAGGGGAGGGGTAAGGGGAGAGAGAGAAGGAGAAACAGAATCTGAAGCAGGCTCCAGGCTCTGAGCTGTCAGCACAGAGCCTGATGTGGGGTTCAAACCCACAAATCATGAGACCATGACCTGAGCCGAGGTCAGATGCTTAACCGACTGAGTCACCCAGGTGCCCCATTATTATTTAATGTTTATTTATTTATTTTGAGAGAAAGAGAGCATGAGTAGGGGAGGGGCAGAGACAGAGGAGAGAGAGAATCCCAAGCAGGCTCCGTGCTGTCAGTGCAGAGTTCAATGTGGGGCTCGATCCCACGGCCCTGGGATCATGACCTGAGCCAAAACCAAGACTTGGATACTTAGCTGACTGAGCCACTCAGGTGTTCTCTCCCCACCCCATTTTTAAAGATTATTCTTTTAAACAAATGTGGGAGGAAAAGAAAATGTTTGTTGTAAATAGGCATAATGTGTGAATAGCAGAGGAAAATCATCCAAGGCTTTGGATGAGTCTATGCATTGTGCCATTGAACATTAATGTGACATTAAGTTGTGACACTGAGGCAGGGAATAACCAGCACTTAAATATAGTGAAAGAATTCTTCAAAATTTAGGATAAGGAAATATTTGCACTATTTCAGAGGTGTATGGAATTGGAGGCCAATTGAATGGTCTCTGTGTTAGCAATATGTGGCATGGTAAAAATTGGTGCCATAAAAAGTAGAATATGATCCAAGGTTATGTCTTTCGATGCACATATATGCTTGGACTGCCCGTGCCATCGAGAGCCAACCACTGGAAGCAGGCCGTAAAGGCAGGAACTCGATTTGTCATTGAACGCGGAAAGGGCAAAATGTAAGTATATCCTAGACTGCCTGCTGTTTTGTAAAAAGGCAAAAGAGCTGAATCTGTGTAGTGCCCAAAGAGCCAGCTGGAAAAGAGAAAATTCAAAACTGTAATTGTCACGGAGCACAAATATATCTATTATTTTATTAACTACTCTTTTGAGAAAAATTAATCGGTCAAAATCTCATTGTCAAGTGCTTTGTATTCTAATTTATGCAATCTGTTCAATGCAGGAATTCTGGTCAGAAATTACTATCTTATCCTGAATGGCATATGAGATGAAGGAGCACTTTTTCCATTTTCTGTTAATTGTTACAAACATAGATTTATTCATTTAGGTGAGCACATTCAAAAGATGAGCACAAGCTTTGAAGGCAGCTCAACCCTTCTGCAGCATATACCTGGATACGCCTGACCTGTAACTTAATCTCTCAGCCTCAGTTTATGTAAAGGAAAAGTGGAAATAATAACACCTAGAGATTGTTATCAGTTGAGCATCTGACTCTCGATTTCAGCTAAGGTCATGATCCCAGGGTCGTGGGATTGAGTCCTGCATTGGGCTCTGTGCTGTGCATGGAGGCTGCTTAAGATTCTCTCTCTCTCTCTCTCTCTGCCCCTCTACCCCACTCACGTGCTCTCTCTCTCTCTCTCTCTCTCTCTCTAAAATAAAAATAAATAAATAACAAGTAGGGATAACACTTATAAGATGCACGACTTAGTGCTCAACAAATGGTTAATTATTATCTGCTTCTATAGAGGTCTGCATCTATATCCTATAGAACCCTGGTTTATAATCATTTTGCGGACACTGATCCTTTTGAGAATCTGATAAAAGCTGTGAAGTATGTCCCTTTTTCTTATCTTTGACCTCATCTTCAGCTAGTCAAACACATATCTAAATTTGCCTACATTTTCAGCCAGCCACAGACTGTCTAAAGCCATTGTCCAGCTCCATATCACCAATCCTTGTATTATGTGAAGAACTGTTGAAGGGTTTCTCTGGGAAAGACAGACTCTTATGGGTAAGGTATATATACTTGTAGGGTTCTAGGTAATTCTATGAGGCAATCTTTCAGGTATATTTTTACTTTACTTCAACAACTATATTTGCATCATGTATGAGAGGTAGTGGGAAAGAAACATGAATCCAGAAGTACTTATCAGAAAGAAAAATACCACATTTTTTCAAAGACATATTTTCCTATTTGAAGTCGTGGCTAATAAAGTGTTCTTTACTTTGACCTAAGCTGTAATTTTTCTTTTTTTTTTTTTAATTATTTGACTCTGGTTGGACCCATATTTCAGCATGGATTTTCCTATGGGAACTGAGATGAAAAATTAGAGAAATCAACTTTGAATAATCCCCCTGTTCTTCAGCCCAGAATTTTCTTCTATGAAGTTCTAATGTGACTCACCATTCCCCAGTAAAACCTGGCGGGCACAGACATTTTAATTCACCCTGGAACTCTGAGCAGTTGCCTCCGCTGTAGCAAGTGAGATTTGTCTTCTCATTCCCACAGACTGTTGAGGGTAATCTGGTGTGTCTAGAGAGATAAAAGTAACAGCCACAGCTGTTCATCTTGTTCATTTCATTCAAGAAAACTTTTTGGAAAAGTTCATATATGGAGTCAATGCCAAACTAATTAAGTGCTCAGGCTGGCTGAGCTACAGATGCTTAATGGTGCTACATTATACCCAAATCTCTTTCTTTTAGTAAACAGCTCCTGCTGGAGGGTGCTAGAACAAGCATAGCTATATATCTTCCATTTCTACACAGTTTTCATTGGTGAGATAAGATCTGTGCTGTGGGGTGGCAATAAATTTAGGAGTGGGAAGAAACTTGCTCTAGCTTGTTTTGCTGCTGCTTTGCTAATAAATCAACACAGGCCAAAGGAAAACTGCATCTCTGTAAAGGCCAGGACAGCAGTCTGGTACCCACGCACTCATGCGATTTCTCTGTAGGCTTTCAGAGCTGGACTCCTGTTGCCCTGCCAACACTTGCTGTTCCCTATATAATGATTCATAGCTTAGTGGAACGCAAGCCAAATCCATCTGGGAGGATTGTGTATGGCACTCAGTGGCAACTACATGCGAATGCAGAGTGTGGCTCTTTTGTATAACCACAAAGCTGTACCTGTTAAGGAATCCTTATGAAAGGCAGAACAAATTGTTAGAAGCTAAGCAGAACTTGACGGCAAGGCACAAGATCCACGGATGTGAAGGGATTGATTAAAAAGATTTTAAGGGTATTGTGCTGGTCCTTTGACCCACTGTGCATGGTATCTGATACATAATTAATGTTCAGGAGATATAAGATGAATTTAATTTTGTCGTGTTGTGTGTGCGGCAGCTAATATGGAGAAATTAGCCTGTATGACGGTAAGTGTGTCTCTTCCCATAAGAGCTAATCAATTCGACTTTAAAAAGAAAATATCATAAGGACTTTTCAAAAGAACCAAAAATGTCAACCAGCTTTGAAAGAGGTCAATTAGCAATGCAAATGTGAAGCTTTGTATACATCTTACATTTAATAAAAAAGGTTTGAATCTCATTAGAAGGTACTTTTGAGAACTTTAATCTTTGAGAACTTGACTTTGATAAATTAGGCAGGAAAAACGTACTGGAGAACTAGTTATTGGGGCATGTATGTTTACTTTACTTATCCGAAGTCACTGTGGCAATACTATTAATTTTGATCCTGAATGTCTTTTGCTTTTAAGCAGGCAGTTTGCCTGTTGGCAAATGAGTCCTTGTTAACTCATGGGAAGTGACATATAACTGGAATGTCAACACTTCACACCTAATACGGTGCCTTGCCTTCACAGGTTCTGAACAACAATAAATGTTGTGGAGATAGATACATTTTCTTACAGGTACGGCTACGTGTTCTGTCTGCTAGGAGATTCATCCCATTAGGGTACCACCTCTGAGTTAGTGTAATGCCTACAGGCTGCCAACCCACTCCAGGTGTTCTTGCCAAAGTCTGGGAATGTATTACTTGTTATTAACAACCTTCTCACCTCCCCATAATGACTCAATTGTTTAGTGAATTTAAAAGCAGTATGGGTTAGAAAAACAATAATGAAGTCTACTTACGTGGAAATATTGAAGCAATGTGACTTAGCTGGAAAATATTGATTCTTTTTTCTATTTATGTAACATGAAATGGAGGTAGTTACTAGAATTAAAACACCGCTTTTGTAGTTTTAGAAAAAATTGTGAAATACGTCGAAATGGGCAAAAGATATTACTGAGTATTCTTTCAGTGGAGTGTTGGGCGTTATATAAAGGACCCTCTAACTTTCTTTGATTTTATAGTCTATATGTCTTAGATTTTCTTTACTAAACTATTTTACAGCTCTGTAAGCTGCAGAAAATGACATTAGTACAAATGGATCTTGGTCATTGAAATGCAAATGAATTTGTCTGTAGTGCTACAATTGTCACAATATAGAAAAGATAGTTTCAAATATTAATTGTATTGCCCTATAGGAGATTAAATAGTTTTGCATTTATTAGTAACTTCATTTCCTCCTCTCTATTTATACACATATTTATGTTTATGTGGATTATAATAATATATGTAATTATTATATATGTAAATAATTAGGTTGTCATTTGACCCGGTTTTTATATCTTACTGGTTTTCCTTATTAATTAATGACTTAAAAACACGAAGACATGTTCATTTACATTTGAGAGTCATGATTTCACCTTCTCGAAATGATAATTTAGCATAGTCTTTTCAAGATCATACAAGGTTTTCCTGCCTGAAACAGCCAAGGGCATTGTTTCAGGGGTAGGAGTCCTGCTTCCTCAAATAATACTAAAACTGAACTTTTGGATTTATTGTAAAAAATATTTGCTCCTTGAGGCCTTAAGGCAGCCAAACTCTGAGGCTGCAGTTCATGAAACATATTTTAACAAAGATGTCTGGTCAAAACACTACCATTCTTCCTCGTAGAACATCCCGGCATGTGAGATCCTGTCTACATGACCAAATTGTGATGGAAAGGACTCATGTCATTCCTGCTCAGCACAGCCTACATATGCACAGCTGAGGAGAGAGCTTTCCAATTTGACGAGGAAAATGTAGAGCATAGCTCCGAAGGCCAAGCCTTCTCTGAACTTCATGCTCACCTGCAAAATTTTCCTGTGAAGTTTCCAAAACAACGGCAAGAATAGCCATTGGTGTCGCTGATGCAGGTGGCCCCATTTGCACACTGGTGACTCTGGCAATTGTCTATATCCATTTCACAGTTCACACCGGTGAATCCAGGCTCACACCTGCAGTGATAGGCTGCCACTCTGTCGGAGCAGTTGCCATGGATACAGGGGTTTGAAAAGCATTCATCGATGTTGAGTTCACAACGTGTCCCTGACCATCCCAAGGGACATAAGCAGTGATAAGAGCTATAGATGTCTTCACAATTTCCTCCATGCAAACAGGGGTTGGAGTTGCAGGCATTTAACTGCAAACAGCCAGTAACCACTGAATTTATAGAGATTTTGAGAAACTGCTCTTCTTGGGGTTTATTAGTGAAACCATGAACATTTTCAAAGTAAGAGAGATAAATGCCACTGATTTCTATTGTACTGAGACACCCTTTCAGGCCCTGTGTATTGCCAACAGCTCGCTCACCCACATAAATGTCTGTATCATCCTTCAGGAAGTTGAGGCTTCCAGTAGCAACTGCACTGATCACAAAAGGTGCTTGGTTATCCACTTCCATTTGCCACCTGGAGGCCTGGGCCAGTGGGTCTGTCATGGAAAGAGTCACTTGGTGCCATATGCCATCATTCACGGACTGCATACTTGTAAGACTCAACATATAAAAACTGTTGTCACTTTGCAATTGAAATAACAGTCTGGAATCTTGAATGCTAATATTAAGAAATCCAGGCTCCTTCTCTGCGTGCAATATGACCACATTTGCATCCCTTGTTCTGAAACCAAATGTGATATTGGTGAGTTCTCTGGTAATATTCCCATTGCTCCTGAATAATATTTCACTGCTTTGTGCATTAAAAACAGCATTTGCAATACCTAAAGAGAGAAGGCAACACCAATCAGCAACTTTATAAAATCTGTCATGTTGGCTTCATTACCTTTATTAATATTAATGATCATCCTGTTACTACCATCATGTATTGATTGCTTGATATGTGCTAGGCACTGTGCTGGTTCTTTTTATATTATTTCTAATACAGAATTCTGGAGCAAAAGTTTATCATCATCATCATCATCATCATCACCCTCATTTTATAAAAGGAGATATTGAGACTCATAGAAGTTAAATAATCTTTTCATAGTCGTGTGGCTAATAAATAAGAAGATCAGAACGCCAGAACTGGACGGTTTGATACCGAAACCCAAAACTACATTTCTTTTCCATCGAAAAGAGGCTACATGTTGAAACAATGTCTAAGAAAGGTGACAATGAATGGGACCCAATGCGCAACGAGAAGTGGACCTTGGATGGGGTGTTGGAAAAACCTACCCTTGTTCACTTGAGTAGAGAAAACCCAGTTCTCCACCTCCTGGGTGGTCTCCTTTCCTCTCACATGACCTCCACATTCACAGCACTTCTGACATCAGATGTGTGGGGCTTTCCCCCCACCAAGAGATTCTGTGCCTCATCATTTTCCCTCCCTTTTGGTTGTTTCCCATCAGCATGGAAATACACTGTAACTGCTCCAATCTTACAAAATAAAAAATTATGCAAGACCCAAAAGCACTACTCACCTCCCCCTCACCCCACTGTTTCTTTAATTCCCTATCCCTTTCCCAGCACATCTTCTGCAAATAGTTCTATATTCTCATTGTCTCCATTTTCTCATCTCCTGTTTTCTTTTTAGTTACATGCCACTTGGCTTTTGGTGCCAGTCACTTCACTGAAGCCACTCTTGTCAAAGTCACAATGACCTCTGGGTTACTCACTGTAGTGGTCAATTCTTGATTCTCACTTTCTGGCGCTCTTTGGTAAAGATTGACCTTAAAATGCTGTCTTTGCCTCAATTGTGGGGCACCACAGCCAACTGCCAACTTTTTTGATATAGACTATTCCTTTTGTCTGTTTGTTTGTTTGTTTGTTTGTTTATTGAGACAGAGAGAGAGGGAGAGAGAGAAACCTTGAGCGAAAAATGGGCCTCCATCTTGATCTCACAAACTGTGAGATTACGACCTGAAACAAAGTCTAGAGTTGGATGCTTAATCGACTGAGCCATCCAGGAACCCCAGATTTAGGCTATTCGAATTACTTCTCTGTGTCTCTGCTTCTACATTCTGCAGATCAATAGAGCAATCACTCCTTAGCTCAAGACCTCCTTTGGTTACCATCGCATCTAGAAAGACATCCTAAATCCTAAACGTGGCCTGCAAGAGTGTCTGCGATCTGACTCTTGATTAACTATTCAATTCCATTTGCTAGCACCCTCTTCCTTATTCACATGCTACAGTCACAAAAACTTCTTGCCATTCTTTGAAGACATCAAACTTGTTCCCAAATCAGGCTTTTTACTTGCTCTTACATATACTTGGAGTATTCCTTCCCCAGATCTTCCCATACATGGCTTTTCCTCAACATATGTGCTCAAATTTCACCTCCTCTGGGAAGCTTTCCCTGACTGTCCACCTTAAAATAGCTCCTTCCCTGTAGTCACTCTGTTCCATTAACTCCTACTTTATTTTCTTCACAGCATTTATAACTATTTGAAATTATGTTGTTCACTTGCCTACTTGTTCTTTGACTTTCTTTCGGAACTAGAACATGAGCTTTATGAGATCAGGGACCTTCTCTGTTTAGATTATCACTAAATCTCAATGCCTAGAACATCACCAGATATATAGTAGGTAAATTTTACCAAATAAATAATCTGTAAAAATAACTCCTTCATCCTCCATTCTGTAAAGTGAGATAATGATTAGAAATGACTGCAGGAGAAAATTCAAGTGTTACCATTCAAGTGTACAATTCAAATATATTATTTGGATTAAAATTTCACTTGGTTTTATAACTTTTGACTGTTGTGTTTTTCCCACCAACAAAGTTTGGGGTTGGGATTAGGGAGTAAAGGAGCAACAAGTGTCTTATTCCATGTTTTTAACTAAATATTAAAATAACAAATCTCATTAGCTCTCCAACTCCTACAGGACGAATACTGTCTACAATGCTAAAGAAATTCATTTTACTAACACCGTGGAGCACACTGAAATCACTCCTCATCTGGGTGAAATCACAATACACATAACAATATTTGTATTTCACGTTTTTTTGGGGGGGGGAACTTTATCATAAGAACACACACCTGTATATAAGATGGGTTGTAAATTTTAAAGTCTTGGTTTTTTTGATAGGATGCCCTACAGGCAAACTCAGGGTGATGCATGAGCTATGCTCTCCAGAGTATGTTATTCTATTAGGCCTAATCTTCTCAATATATCTTACTTGAAAGAAAATACAATAGGGTCATAAGATCACATAAAATTAAAATTACATAAAGTAGCAGAAGCATGTTCTAGGGTTCACACCTGTCAATTAGTAAAAACTCACCCCTCCTATTGATTTACATTTTCTTCCTTCATTAAGATAAGTCATGCTTTTAAAACATGTTGAGACTTTTTGGGAAATCAGAGGCAAACTTTCTACTCTTTCTGTAGTGGGCATGCAGTAGCAATGAAGATTCACTTCACTCCTTTCTGATGCAGCGTGTCCAAATCCTAAACCGCTTTACATCAAAACGAAGACAATATACACCAGGGGTATGGTTCTTGGTCTGCACTGTTTTTAGCAATCCTATTCTTTTTTCCCTGTGAAAATACTCCAAACGATTCAAACCCTTTTGTAGAACATAACTGGGTCCAAGACCTTTAATATTTCTATCAAACAATTAACAATAAAATTCATAATACATTATTTTAAATAAGCAGTTCAGAGATAGAACAATGGAAAGGTTGCATTTAAACTTTGGTGTCATGGGGTGCCTGGGTGGCTCAGTCGGTTGAGCGTCCGACTTCGGCTCAGGTCACGATCTCACGGTTTGTGGGTTCAAGCCCCGCGTCGGGCTCTGTGCCAACAGCCTGGGGCCTGCTTCGGATTCTGTGTCTCCCTGTCTCTCTGCCCCTCCTCCCCTGCTCATGCTCTGTCTCTCTCTGTCTCAAAAATAAATAAAACATTAAAAAAATTAAAAAGAAATAAACTTAGGTGTCATATTAGAAACCAAATAGCATTCTTTATGCCAACTCATCATACTTTATATAGCATATATATCTGCCTTACTATACCATAATTCAGTTATGTATATTTAAAATATGAAACATGTAACTATATTTATTCTAGAAAACTTTCCCAAGTATATACATATAGTATAACACATTTCATATATTCTTTAAATATGTCTTGACAATACAGAAACAGGGGCGCCTGGGTGGCTCAGTTGGCTGAGCATTGGGCTCTTGACTTTGGCTCAGGTCGTGATCCCATGGTTGTGGGATAAACCCCGTGTTGGGACTAAAGGTTCTCTCTCTCTCCCTCTGCTCCTCTCCCCTGCTCACGCTCTCTCTCTCTCTAAAATAAAAAATAATGATAAAAAAAGAAAGAAAGAAATACAGAAACAGAAAAGTAAACATATTCTCTTTTCCTCAGTCGCTGCAGCTCAGTCTAAACAGACTGTTGTTGAAATAAATTTGAGGTCAAACTATTCTCTGGTTCCATTCCATTATTTTAGTGCAATGTTTTCCAAGGTGATATATATCACTTAAAGTCTGGAGCATTTAAGTGAAATACTGAGTCCACTTGAAGAAAAATAATGCCCTTTTATTCATTTAGCAAATACTTATTGACAACATCCTATATGTTTGGCACTCTTCTAAGTGCTGAGAATAATGTGAGAAGCCTGATAGGAAATTTCCTTCCCTTTTGAAATGTATATTCCAGTGAGGAAAGGGATGATGAACAAGTAAACAAGTACATATACAACAGAACATGAAAGAATCATAAGAGATATGAAGAAAAATAAAGCCAGATAGGAGGACATTTGGGCTGGAACCTGACTGAAATGATGAAGACCACCTGCCCAAGCTCTGAGTTGAGCGAATTCAAGACACGGGTAGGGTGTGATGGCCCCTGATGGAATGGGGTAGAAGAATAAACGGGGTAAGACATCAGAGGCAGATTGAGGACAACTCTTTCAAGAGTTTATCATGTTATAAAAGGAAGCAAAAAATGGGATGGTAGCTGGTGGCGATGGAGGGTGGCCAAGGGAAATTTGTTGTAATGAGGAAATTTGGCAGTGTGTTTATACGCTGACAGAGATGTTAATGGTGCTGAAGAGCAAGAGAAAAATTCCAGAAGCAAAATCTTCAGATAAAGGGAAGAGACTAGAATTCAGTGCAAACACGAAGATTTGCTGTTACTGATTAGACCGCATTATTTGATGTAGGAAAGGAGAGAAAATATAAATAATAGTGTGGTATGTAGAAATGTCAAAATCGTGAATATAGTATTCAAATTCGGTAACATTTGGAAAACCATGGTCTTTAGTACTGAAGATGGTCAAGAAAACATTTCAGATGGAGGAAAATACTCAGAAAACAACAGAATGCTTACTGTGTTTCATTGTTTATACTTAAGGTTAAAAATCACCACATACACACACACACACACACACACACACACACACACACACAAACTTTTAGATGTTTTATCCCCCTTTTACAGAGAAAGCTTTAGATTAGGGAGATCGGGTCAACTGCCTGAGGCCTCATAGTTAACAAAAGTCCATGAGCTTGCACTAGGACTTTATTCTGTATTCCCAATAAGGAAAGGAGAGCCAAATATTACTTGGTTAATTTCTTCAGAAATTAGCCTTAAATCATCAAGTACCTAGGTTTGGTGTTGCTCTGACCTCCATTTACTCCCCACCCCTCCCCTCCCTGCCCTCAGGGGCAGGATGGGGCATGAAGCCAATCTGGATATTATTATTATATTAGGTTTATTGTACTACTCAAGTCAGGGAGAAAGAGCCACAGGTTTCCTTGAGAAGCAGGTTCTTTTCCTGGGTTGCCTCGTGGAAGTGAAATACCCAATTGGATGGATGATAACTTTAAGCTCTACCTACATTCAAATCCTCGAGGCACCAACTGGCACTGGGCTTTGGGAGGACACGGGCTGAGCTGACACCACTGAACTTCCTCGCAGGCTTTCCCAGCTGTATTCGCAGGGCAGGAACATGAGAAGTCATCCCACAGGGAATAGCAAACACCTCCATTGTGACAGGGGTTGGACTGAGGAGACAAGAAATCAAAGGTATAAAAAACTCTGGCAACTAAATATGGAAACGGTAAAGGCAAGACCCCATAGCTGTTATTTTTACATCTTCACATCGTGAATTTTTTATATTCATTGGGTTATCAAATGGAATAAAACTTACTGCTACCATTGCCAACTCTTTTCTGAAGGAGAAATGGGGAGAGAAAGAAACAGAAGGAGATGAAATGAGAACTAGAAACGACATGGCACTGGTTTTCTACAACACAAAGAGGATTTTAAAAGGTATAATAACATTCTATGGAATTTCCAAATTACCAGGCATTTTCAATCACACCAATTACCATTTCAACCACACCAATTACCTCTCCCATTTGAGGTAGAGGTTATTACTTCTCTTTTTACTAATGAGGAAAACACCTTCCTGTTACTCAAGATTTTAGTAAGAAGTGAAACTTGGTACCTAGATCCTCTGGGTCCAGATACAGTGACCTCTTCAGTTGCCCTGCCTCTCAATCAAAAACATACTATTATTATTTGAGTTCTTAAATGATTTCTCATAAAAATACTCAAAGTTAAAGTATTTAAGAGAGAATTTCTAAGAGCTGAGACTATATTTATCCCATTCCCACTGTTAAGATATGATTTTGGCTAGTTACATAGGCTATCTAAACTTCAGTTTCCTTATCTGTAAATAACATAAATGGGGCTAACACAGCAGTCCTTCCACAGAATTAAGTGGGTTCATCTATGTAAAATAGTACCTGGCATTTTGGAAGTGCTCGTCTAGTAATGTTAAGATGATTCATTTTTTTACATTTAGAAGTAAGCCCAGTGCATGGCAATAGTCAAGCTCAATAAATGTTCAACAGATATAAATGTGTTTCCTTCTTTTTCTTTGAAAGGTCATGTAGAGCTGACAAGTTCATATATTTAAATAGCTTTTGGAAGAGCATACAAAATACAAAGGAAGTAAAACATAGGTTCTGGGGGGGCGCCTGGGTGGCGCAGTCGGTTGAGCATCCGACTTCAGCCAGGTCACGATCTCGCGGTCCGTGAGTTCGAGCCCCGCGTTGGGCTCTGGGCTGATGGCTCAGAGCCTGGAGCCTGTTTCCGATTCTGTGTCTCCCTCTCTCTCTGCCCCTCCCCCGTTCATGCTCTGTCTCTCTCTGTCCCAAAAATAAATAAACGTTGAAAAAAAAAATTAAAAAAAAAAAAAAATCATAGGTTCTGGGAAAATCGATTTCAGAGAATTTCAAATCCAACTACCAGAAGGAAACTACCTACCACTCAGGGTTTGTGTTGTTGTTGCTGTTGACTTAATAGTAGTTCCAAACAATGGTTGTTGGGCATTTAATATAAAGTTAATGATCTCTTCCACAATGAGTTAATCCAGTTAAACTTCTGGGATGCCATTAAGAGTTTGGGAATTAAAATACTGTTATCCTTAGGTAGTTTGGTTGTTGTGGTAGTAGAAGCACGTGTCTAGAGTTATCTTGGATGATTAAATAGACCATGATGCCAACAAGGTCAAGGTGATTTTTTTAATGGCTCAATATAAATCCCCAGTATTGCTGAAAAAATATTTATGAAGTTTTATTCTGTGGCTGGTGAGTCAGTAACATTATCTTCACATGCAAAGAATGGTTATAATAAATTATTTAATGAAACAATTTAGCACACAATATAGACATAGTTGGTTTGAATAATCCTACCTTGCACATGTTGTCTCCAGGACAGCCTTGGGTCACATTGACAAGAACTGGATTGTGGGATGCATTGTTTGTTGAATTTGGGAAGAATTCAAGATCTTGGTTGTTTAATCTTATATCTTGGATACAGCCTTTGAAGAAACCACCTTTAGCTTCAGTCTCTTGTATGTCAGGCAGGCCACCAATGTAGATGACATCTCCTTTTTGGATTTTCCATGTAGGGGCAGAAATAAATCCTAGGTTTCGTGAAGACTGGTATAGTTCAATTTTATTTGGCTTGATTTTCAAAGATATCAAGTGGGCATTTCCATCACTAAGAACAAATTTTACTACTAATTTGGAAGAACCTGGATGTAGCATTGCTAGTCTGCCATGCTCTAGCCAAACACGGATGTATTGATAAGTCCTGTTTTCCAAAGCTAGAAGTAAGCCTGATGGCCGATGTGTTCGAACAAACATGGAGATGGTGAAGTTGTCTCCATAACTCTTGTCAAGATTAAAAACAGCATATCCAGTGGAATCATCCTGGCCAAATCTGCCTGCTACATACTCTTCAGTGTCAAAATAGAGGAGGAGAAACAAAGAAGAAACATTTTAAGACTCACAAGTAAGAAGGGCCAGAAGATGAAAATACACACACACAAACACATACATATTTTTTACAATTTGACCCCTTTTCTGGAAACTTCCAAATTTACTGAAATTTACTCAGTTTACTGAGTTTTCTAAAAATAACTACATTTTGGTTTGGAGTTTATAGCCAAGGCCCATTGATTACAGAAGAGAAAGATCTCTGTGCCAATAAACCTAAGAACCTCTCCTTTACTGCCTTAAAATGCTGGGGCTTAATGGTAGAATTTCAGATACTACTATCTTCCAACTTGGTGGAAGAAATTCGGAGAAAACGAGCTCTTCCTGTAACATCTCTAAGCAGACTGTTCAGGAGGCTATCATCTTTGCTATTTGAGGACATACTGAAGCAAATGTCATTAAATCGAATCAATCTTTCTAAAGAAAGAAATCAAGAATTAGATTCACAAATTCTCCTTGGGGATGAGACTCCAAATAATAATAAAAGGCTAAGGAGTTGAACAGAGAAGTCTTCCTTCTATGGTCCTGGTTGGCAGAGGCATGGGAGATAGACAAGTAGGGGGCAAAGCTGAGCACTGAACTCACCAAGAATTTCATGTGGTCAAAGAAGTTAGTAATGCACGAATGTGTCAATATTATTGGTGTACATCAAATGAAGCAAACTCTTGAGATGTATAAAAATGAACCCTTACCTGCCAAAATATTGATATTTAGGCACTAAAGTCCCTGTCTTCTTAAAGCCTAGTTGGCAGTTGCAGACCAGACACAGATAAAGAAACAAACTATATGGTATGTCAGATAAATAAATAAATATAAATCAGGTAAGGACAGGGAATAGGGAGTGCTGGGGGTAGGAGCAGAACTGGAATTTTTTAATAGAGTAGTCAGAGAAGTACTCTCTTATAAGATAACATTTGAACAAAACCTCCAAGAATGTAGAGATATTTTTGCAGAAATTCAAGAGAGAATTAATGGTGGCTTGGGTCAGTGGTAATGGTGAAGGTGATGAGAAGTAGTCGGATTTTGGAAATATTTTGAAGGCAGAATCAACCTGATTTTCTAAGGCAAGTTCATCTCCAAGGTTTTTTTGCCTAACCAACTAGAAGCATTAAATTTCCATTCGCACAATGAAAAGAAAACAGGAGGAGGGCACCTGTATGGCTTAGTTGAGTGGCCAACTCTTGATTTCGGCTCAGGTCATGATCCCAGGGTCATGGGACTGAGCCCTGCATCAGACTCTGCGTGGAGCATGGAGCCTGCTTAAGTTTCTCTCTGTCTTTCTCTCTCCCTCTGCCCCTCTCCCCAGCTCATGCTCTCTCTTTCTCAAATAAAATTTTGTAAAAAAAAAAAAAAAAAAGGAAAAAAAGAAAACAGGAGGAACATATTTGGGAGGAGAGTGGGAGTCTATATTAAATTTGAGATGTCCTATTGATATCCAGGTGAAAATGTCTACTAAGCAGTTAGATATAGAGGTGCAAGGGAGACATTCTGGGATAACTATAATAATTTTTGGATTTGTCAGTGTAATTAATGCTATTTTAAGCCACAGGACTAGATGAGATCACCAAGAAACAGTAAGAAACAACTTGGGGCAGTTTCTGGCAAGACGGAGTAAATGAGTTCTTCATTCCTAAACATGTGTAAGCAGGAGTTAGACCACTACCCTTGGCAGACACAAGAATTTAAAATATAGTCACTGAATAAAGTCCCTTCTATATCTAAGAAATTGCAATTCTAACAGGAGAAGATATTCAAAGTCCAGATGTATGGCTGAAGACACAACATATGTACATTGCCTCTACAAATCAAATATTCTGTAGAAGGCAAGAGGCCTTCATTCCGAACAATATCTTGGAAGCTCCATGTTCTTATACACAGCCAGCACAAGATATGCTGAGGCAACCTTCTAGACAGTTCTGAGAACTAAGCTTTGAGAAACCTTTTCCAGAACTTCCCTTACTGAGACATTTAATTATTTTTAAAAGATCAATATGAAAATATTGGAAATCTCCATGTCATTCATGTTTAGTCAGCCGATTAAATCTATCCATTTCTGCTTGTTCATTGCAATGTGTACCATGATTGGGAAACATGGAAACAAGATCACAAACTGAATGAAGTTTGCCTTTGTAATTTTTAGTACCTCTCCTCCCTCTTGTACATATATGCACGATGATAGAAAGACTCCATGTTCTCATTACAGCTTGTAAGCCTCTTTTGTAACAAGAATAAGCTCCCCAGCAAATATCACAGATAACAACAAATACAGAATATTTTAGTTTTATGACTGAGGTGATATGAAAAATATAACTTTTCTTAAACTTATACCAAGAATCTGAAGAAAGAGAAGATTTTACAGAATTCCCTCCTTATGAAGACAATTTTTGAAGCCAAGCATTTTCATGAGGGTTAAACAGTTTCAAATAATGTAGGGGAATCAGGAAGCTGGGGGAGGTGGGTCAGGTAACCAATTCAGGAATTTGGTTTAAAAACATCATAACTTTCCAAGTTGGAAAAAATAAAGAAATCCAGAACCCACTGGCTTGGCATCCCTTGAAACTATTTACCAGGACAGTTAGCATCACCATGGTCAGTATTAACCTCATGGGTCGCTGCATTTGGAAGCCAGTCAAAACGAGTCAGCATCTGTTTGTTATTTTGTATATGTAGTAAAAATATTGCCTTGGGTCAATTAATTTTTTCTTCAAAAAGTGAACATTGCCTCAGCATAATATCTCCTTTTCTCCTTAAAAAAATTCACAAAACAACTTGCCATTCTACTTAAAATATTACATCGAGCTAGTAGATGCCATACCTCATTGTCAAACAGGTCCATGATTTGTAATGAATATTGTGGTTAGGGGGGAGACCCATGAATAGTTTCTAATAACTCTTAGCCATTCATACATGGAATAGGGTAGAGGCTAAGACTGGTTTTAATTTTACTTCATATAAAGCAGAGAAGACTATTTACCAGATGTTGTCCTATTTCAAGCTGCTCTACAATCTTAGGGTAAATTACAGCTAAACTTCAAAGCAGTCTGTTGCAATTACCTCTCAGACATTTTCAAGGCATGATAATAATAATAAAAAGAAACAGGTATGTATTGATCACTATCAACAGCAGTCTTTGGAACGATGTTGGAAGTTAAGGAGTTTGAAATAATTTCAAGGTGTGATTTGGTAGAAAATTTAGATCAATTAGTGTATGGTCTCTCTATAATTTCACTGTTGTTACCATCCACATCCACATTTTTCCCCCTTAGGATGCCTAGGCAGAATATCAGTTTTCTCCAATGCAGCCCTGGAAAATATACCTCCGAAAAAAACTGGTGGTCTATACAAATGCTAAGTGGTAGCATTATTTTGGAGCAAGTGTGAATCGAACAGAAAGGATAGTAAGGGAGTAAATATTTCCTAAGAGTCTACTATGCACAAGACATTGACTAGTTCCATGTCTAATGGTTTTTTCCCCCAAAAAGATTGTTTCTCTTTCAAATAGGTTTATAATAAATTTCTGACATGTAGCAAATGGTAAAATTGTAATAGCACTTTGTAAACTCATCAAGATGAAAACTCATTTAGATAGGAGCTCTCAGCTTATTTTTTTTTACTTCTCTGCATGAGTGCCCTGGCATCTAAAGAATTCACTCAAAATTAATTAATGCACATTACTAGCCTCTTCGTTTTTCTCATCAGTAGGCAACCAGAAGCAGAAGTACTGAGGGGTCATTATGTTTCCTAACAGGAGAAGCAGACTGGGTATTTTTGTTACTGCTCTGCTCTCAGGCATAGCATTCCTGGGTGCCCAGCCATCTCTCACCTCTCAGGCAATTCAGGCCTTTGTAGGGTCGGTAGCAATCACATTGGTAATTAAGCCACAAGTTGATGCAGCGTCCTCTATTTTGACAAGGTTGTCTTTCACACCAATCCTTTCTCACGCAGCCTGCCTTGACATTTAATGATGAGCTAGATGAAATGTTCCCTGGAGTAATATGATTTGAATCAATTTTAATGTCTTGGAGACAGCCTACAAATGAAGGTGTGGATGGTATATTATAGATGTTAAGCAGAGCAAGGCCATTGCTGCTCGTTTCCACCGGTAAACCACCCAAAAAGGAGTTTTGAAAAGCACATGTTGATTGATCGTTTTCAAATGGAGAAGGAGCTTTACTGATGCACTTCTCCTTACAAGAGTTGTCAAGTAAAGTAAGGGTCACAGCCTCTGCAAACATCACCTCCACTGAGTGCCATTCTCCATCACTGGTGTTATGGGAAATGTACAGGAGCACCTTTGACTGATTATTGGCTTGAATTGACAAGTGAACATAGCCACTTAGCAACTCCAGCATTATAAACATGTCCCCGTTGCCTCGGAAAAGTAGAAGTGCCATTGGCTGAACAGTCTGAAACTTGAGGGCTATGTTACAAACGAAGCCCTTGGCTGTAACTGGGCCACTTGTGATCCACAGGAAGCCATTGCCCTCAAAAGAAAGTGTGGTGACAATTTCACACAGCGATCCGGTAAAGCCAGAAGGACATAGGCAGCTGAATCCATGCTGGCCATTTTGGAAGTGAGGGATACATATTCCATTATTTAGACATTGGTGATGGGTACAGCCCAGGAAAAGATCAGAACAGTTCCTTCCTCCGTAAAATGTTCCCGACTGGTTATCAAACGGGCAATGGCAAGTATAATCGCCAGGCAAATTCTCACAAGTACCACCATTTTGGCAAGGGTTTGAAGAGCATTCATCAATGTCTTCTTCACAGTGGATTCCTGTTAAATAACAAAGAATACGTTGAAATTCCATATATTCAGATCAGAAATAGAAGTTTCACATAATGTTCATGTATAATCTCTGGAAGTGGAGAGCTAGTTTAGGCTTTTGACGTTAATGGAATAAAATGTGAATAGTTATTGACGAAGCTAAAATTGATTATATCGTTCTGTGTACATTGTGCAGAGAAGTGCAGTCATGGGAGACCTTGAATTCTTCCTCCAGAAATAAGTTATTTGCCAAGTATAGTGGTTGACTCAAACCATTATTGTCAGACATTTTTGTGGAACTCAATATCATAAAAATGATAAAAGAGGAAAAGGTTGTTCTTGGCAGTGATGCTTGGTTCATACTATTTATTTGGGGACTCTATTCTCTGATATTGTTTATCCTGTCCTAGGCTGCTGATTTTACTCTATTGTACTTGAAATTGGTGATTTTGCCTTTTATCTTGTTTTTACCTCTTCATAATCCCTAAAACCAAAGTTTGCCAGATATATAGAAAGTCTAGACAACTCTCACCATGGATAGTTTCTAAGGTGAACAGAAGCCCCTGTTTCCTCCTTTCCATAGGTCTAGTATAAACCATGAAATACTTCCCATAACACTCTGTCTCATAGTTTTAACTTCACTTTCTTTTACTTTTTTCTGATTCCAAGTCAAAGAAAGATAATTAGAGAATTCTTAGAATTCATGTAATCAAAGTAACAAGAAGAAATACACCTTTCAAGAGTGATGGCTATTGCTTTTCCTGTGAGGTTCAAATGAACAAACAGGTTAACAAAAATTGACGTGTGTGTATAGCACAGTATGGTTTCCCCAACACCTTCATCCACATAACGTATCTGTGCCTACCACGGTCTTCTGAGGTTTTCAGTGCAGATATTCTTAGCTCTCTTTCACAGAGGATACTGAGGCTTAGAAAGACTGAAGTCTAAACTCCAAAGCACTCCCAAATCTGGTTTCTGGGTTTTTAAAATCTAATCTGACACACTCCATTCTTTCACTGATAATTTAGTGTATTCTCATTTACTGTTATTACTAATGTGTGTTCTTATTTTCCCACTTAATTCCATGCCTAAATGTATGTGTTAAGAGTACAAAAATGTAAGATAACTTAAAATATTAAATATTAAAATTAAATTATAAAAATTTAATCAAAGACTCCTATATTGACAGGGTTAAAGATCTGAATCCCAGCTATGCTGTGAACAGGTTACATTTACTTTTGTGTCTCCATTTTCTCATCTACAAAATGGTGTTAATAGTAGTGCTTACCTCAGAGGGCTTTTAAATGATTGAATGCATCTCACATCATATAGGATGATCATATAACATGATCATAAGATGATCATAATATCGCTTGATATATAAGATGATCATAACATTCCTTGATATATAATACATTCTCAATAAGTGTTGGTTGTTATTAGAAAGTAATAAACAAAAGAAATACCCTCTAATGACAAAATTCAAAGAGTACTATAGTCATTGAGAGAGAATGTTTGGAAGGTGTGGGTATATGGAGTGACCCACAAATTGCATAACTTTCCATAATGAGCATATTAGGCTAGAATCTCATTATATTGTGTTCTTCACAAAGGAAGGGATAATGTCTGTTTTATTCACCAAAATACATCTAAACCACAGCATAGTGCCTTGCTCACATTTGATACCTGGTACTTAATTTTTGAATCATTTAATTAATGATGACCTTTGTAGGGTGATTAAAGTATTTATAATGCATTTAATCTAATCCACTCCAAACCCTAAGGTGGTTTTTTTTTGGGCATATTTTCAGATGAATATATCCAATGTTTATCTTTGCCCACCGCCATTATGTATGCAATTTAGACTCTTGAAAGGATCCTGTTGTACTTACATTTTACACTACTTGGATTGCTTTCACACAATCTTTGTTAATCCAAATGTATTTCAAGCTCCATAAAAAGAGTGAACGTCTTATAAACTCAATTAGAACCAGCCACCGCACTTTACAATGCTGAGCACATATGCGTTATGAAAAGCTTGATGAGCAGAAAAAATAAAACCAAATTGAACTGATTTGTTATGTCCTCATCCTTAGAGGTAAAAAAAAAAACTGATACAGGAGATACATCCTAAAAGAGTGTTCTGATGAAAATTTAATTTAACTGAATTTATGAAGAGTCTAAACTTTTATATTAGAAGATATTTGACTTAAATTTGATTTTCACAGGATTTTGAGAACAAAAAAAAATTCATCAGTAATCATTAATTAAGGAGACTACTGAACAAGTCATGGGTTATAATCAAAGCAAAATACTTTGTTTTTTTCCCCCACAGTGCCTTTAAACATTTAATTGAGGGAAGACTTTTCCTCCTTTGCTCTGTTCCTCCACCTGATGCACCAGAGACCCTGGGGGAAGCAGGCATTACCTCTCCTTTGACCAGCAGCTCCCACACTGCCGGTCCCCAACCCCTTCACTCTTGGTTTACTGAGACTCACTCCTTTATCAACTCTCTCCATTGGGGTTCCTTCACCTTCTGACAGAAGCCTATAGGACAGGATCTCTTTCATACTGACCACTGACTGATATTCCTACCATGATTTCCATGTGGGCCTTACAATTTGTGTGCCTTTGACCTGTGGTTGGAGGCGGGCACATTTACTTTCCAGTACAACAGGGCAGCACTTCTTTCTTTCTCTTTCCTGCTGCCTTAAGTGAAGAGTCACACCCTTTCTTCTGTAGATTCCTCAGAGAGCTGGAGAATCCAGTCTAAGTTGACCATGCTTGTGACCCCTTCTCCACATTTAGGTGAGACCAGATTTCTTCTTGAAGTGCCTCACTCTGCTTGGGGTTAAAATATAGCTTCCAACCCCCAAAACTGAGTGGTGGGGTACAAGTCACAGCACAGCAGCAAGACTCTCCAAAAAAGTCTCTTCACAGACTCATTCTTTTAAACTACCTCTCAAGAACTTTCACATATGCTTAAAATGCATAAACATTTCAAAGCCTGAAGCCTAGTATTTATTTTGACATCCTGCATTAGAGTCTTTCTCATAATTCACTTCAGTACCTCACAGAGACCGTATCTTGACCTCTTATTTGAAACTTCAATTTGTTGTTTTGTCAAATTTACAAATATCTACTCCGTGCCCTATCCTCACATAGGACTGCAAAGTAGAGGAGACAGACATGGCCTCGATATGCCTACAGTGATAATATTACATTATAATTACATTATAATAGCAGTACATATTTATGAAAATACATTGTACATAGTAGGTTCCCAATGAATGGTTAACATGTGAGGCTCAAATTCAGGCGACAGCAGAGAAGATCTATAAAGTTTTAGGGGAAATGCATTGAATCAGAAATAATCATAAGTCTTTAGCTATGAAAACTCAACATTGAACATAGTGATTACATATCTACCATATGTAAAATACTGTAGATAACATGAGGTAGTAACTGGTTCCTGTCCTCAATGAGTTTACTGAAGAAAACTTTGTAAAAAATGAAATGATAGTGTAAGACAACACTGAAGGGATTTCACTAAACAGTATATGATGAATTCCAAGTGAATTGTGTAAGCAGTAACTTAACAGTGATGAATCTCCCGAGGGAGATTTCTCCTCAGGCTAGGCTGGGCTAGGCAGGCTTGAAGGAGAAAGGATTTAATACAAGTTTTCAAGTATGGATCAGACTGACAAAAAGGTATGTGGAAATAACTGAATAAACAATAATTTATCATTGGAAAAGTATAAGACATTTAGAGGTGATGGTGGATTTGTCAATCTAGTTGGCATGGAGAATTTATGTATAAAAATTAAGTCAGAAAGATTAAAGATAGACTAGAGAAGCCCTGGGGATATATCATTTTTATTGTTTTGCTTTATTTATTTATGTGCTTGTTCATTTATTTTCCAAATGCAGTGGAGAAAAATGGGGAATTGTTGAATGAAACACCAACATGGTTTCTCATAAAGATCAGTGACACAAGGATTTGTCACAGAGTAAAACAAGAAGAAACCAGATACAAGAAGACACATAGACAGCTACTAAATTTGTCCACACCTAAGATTATCAGGGTCTGCTACAAGACATTTCAGTTCTTACAATTTACCGTCTTACCTCTTCATTTATCCTTGGTTAGCAAGTAAGTACAAATGTTAGTCCTTTCTTTTGTTGCTTATTGTACTTCTTTTTATGAGTCCTAAAGTTTACACATTTGATCTTCCGTACAATAACTACCAATAACATTTTTTTCCTTTAAATACAAGCAGAGAAGCTAGTTTCACATTTTACTATCATGAAAAATCCCCAAAAACAAGATAGGAGAGGAAACTTGTGTTAAGGTCAATAGTCTAAAGGAAATAAACAGAATTAGATATTAAAAGCAGAATAATGAGCAGTTAGTCTATGCTTTTTGCCCTGTTTAAAATCAGTTCTATTAACATCTCCAATGTAAAATAAGATCGGGCATATTTATTGGATGAGCCCAACACAGTGAAAGTGGAAAAAAGATGGAAGCTTCTTTTATTGGCTACTGGACCACTGGCAAAGAACAAGATCTGCTGTCAATCAAGATAAAAGGATTAGGGATTACCTGTGTCATTCAGTCTTCCTAATTGGGTTTTAGTTGACAATGAATTGGTTATTTATGTCCATATATTTATAGTATGAGATGGCTTGCTTGAAGTTTACTGTTATTTTGTTTATGTGAAGGCAGTTTATTTAATTAACTAAAACCTGTCACTACATTTTATTTTTCTAAAGTCCTTTTAGTTTAGTGTCTAGCTCTATGATAAGACTGTATTTCAATGATATTCATGATAGGGAAACTTTTTACTACCTGTTATATCCCATATTTTCATCAGAACATATAATATTAATGGATCAAAGAGACACAGAGTTTGTTTAAGAAAAATATCTTTGACTATTAAAATGACTTTCGCTTTCATTCCCCTTTATTGAAAGTCACAGATAACGAAATATCTAATGAAAAATTATTTCTACAAAAAGTATAGACAAATAAGTAAGTTTCATCTTTCTCTATTGTAATTGACTTAGATTTTTTAATTTTAATAAATAGAAATCCAAGAAAAAATTAAGTATAAAGACGAAGGGCTCAGTGCATAAACATTTCCTTTACTCATTGTTTTAAGTAATTTTCTCTTACTCAAAAGTTCTAATTTTCATTTGATAGTAATATCTGTTATAGCATTAACATAAGTTTTTAAATAAACACCTTAAAGACTCTAACAATGACACCAATTAGCTCATACAAGTAACAAGAAAAGAGGGGGTTACCTATGAGCATCACCATTAAAATGTGAAAGCCTTGTGTCTTGGATCCAAACATTTTTCTGGACCAAAAGAGAGATCCATCCAAACACCTACTGGGTTGACAAAGCCAGTTCCTGAAGATCTCATACCATTTGCAAAAGTGGGGGCTTGTGTTTCAATGTCACCTTCTTTCTCTCAGGTGGAGTGTGAGGACTTAATCTTGACTAATTTCCTCCCCAAGCTGGATCACTGGGGCTTAGTGTAAGACCCATTTGTGCTGCTTACCAAGTAGATTTGTTGTATTTTTAGAGACTCTTTCTACTCAACACATGGTACCTCCCCTTTTTAAGTCACACTACTGAATGTTAATATGTTCTTCCACTGAATATTGACACTATTATCATGGAAAAATTAGTTTTGGGGAATCTAAATACAGATGGGTGTTTTTGGTAACTTATTACTATGGAAACTTAGAGCTTGATTTCAGTTTTCTTTACAACAATGGAAATGCTGGTGGGTTTTTGGTTGGTTTTTTTTTTTTAAAGTTTTTCCTCTCGTGCTTTTAAACGAGTAGTTAAGAAATTCATGGCAACTTCAAATCTATTGAATATGCAGGGAATGGAAAAGAAAAATTAAGAAAACAGCAGGAGTTTTCAGTAGACTTCACTGATATTGTGCCAAGAGTTATTTGTGTGGTGCTCTCCGACTTAAATTCCACCCCCTATGAAAGAATAACTAGTTTCTATTAGTCTTAAATATAATGGTATTTGATTTTTATAAAGCAGGATAATTTGAATAGGTAAGGTGTTTGGGACATAGAGTAATTGGTTATTGACTTTTTTTATTTTTTTTATTTTTATTTTTTACATTTTCTGAGAGGGGAACCTGAGGACTGCCAGAAGTTTCACCTGGGCAGTACAGGCTGAGAGGTCACTGAGTCCCACAGACTACCACAGTGCCTGAACTTTTTACCATTAGAGCAATTTCTTTAGGTTGAGACCTCATCTTTCGGAAGCCTTAGAAAAGATGCAAGTACTACCTGAGAGGGGTGGTGACTATATCAAGAGGCAGTCACTGGTGCTTTATCATGGACTAGCATCTCAGCTTAAACATCTGCCCTGCAACTGAGGTCAGGTAAGTTGTGATGGAAACCAGATGATAAGGCAGGAAAGATGTAAAGCAGAAGGCACCGCGACAGTGTGTTTCTTCATTCATGTATTACTCATTCATCCTTTTAACAGGTGCTGGAGCTGCAGATAGGATGGGGAGTGAAACTACACATAGTCTTGCTTCATGCGGCCTGCAGTTTTGCAAGTGTACGGTCATAGGGGATCTTGGGCAAACAGGGACCTTGGGGACTGAAGGAAGAAGTTAATCCACAGGGAGGCCAGCTGTTGAGGGTGGGGTAGGGAGGAGAGGAAACATATTCAGAGCTCTTATTAATAGATCATCTTGCAGAGAGTTTCTAGTAGTTCTCAGGAAGCCAGAATGAAGTAGAATAAACATGGACCAAGGGTCACACACACAAAATAATGTGTTTCAAATCCCAGCTTTAATGCTCACAAGGCTATGAGAATTTGGGCAAATAGCTTTCTTTAAGCTGCAGTTTCTTCATTTATGAAGTGGACATAATAAAGCACATTTTTTAGCGTGTATTTAGTTTTGAAACAGAAAGAGAGAGAGAGAAAGAGAGAGCATGAGCAGGGGAGGTGCAGAGAGAGAGAGGGAGACAGACAATCCGAAGCAGGCTCTGCACTGTCAGTGCAAAGCCTGACATGGAGCTCAAACCCACAAACCATGAGATCATGACCTAAGCCTAAGTAGGACACTCAACTGACTGAGCTACCTAGGTGCTCCAAAAGCACATTAAACAGTTATTTTTATGTAAATGTATTTTGTGGAATGCTTGGAGCATAGTAGTCACTCCAAATAATTTCAACAGTTTGTTTGTTTGGGAGTGAGCGTGAATACAAACTATTTGGATTAAAATATAAAAGGCTTGCTTACCAAATTTGTAGGCAACATGAACTTGTTGAAGATCATGACTACCCTGAAGCAGAAATGATGGTTACCTACCCAGCAGTCTTTTCCCCAACCCATCCTACCTCCCTTCCTTATGGGCAGAACATGCCTCCTACTACAAAGGGTGAAAATGACAAATATGTGTTTTCATAACCTCCTTTACCAGCTGGGCCATGGGCAAGTGATTCAGTTCTGGTCAATAGGATCCTAGAGGAGTTCTGTTAGGGGAGTCTGGGAAAAGCTTTATTCCTAATATAAAAAGATATGCACTTTTAGCCTGATATTGTCTTGTACAGATGTGTTCCTGGAACTGCATTAGCTATGCTACAGCCCTAGAGGTATAAGTTTAAAAATCATGCAAGATACTGAGAATGGGATCTTTGTTAAGTAAGATAATAGATTTTCCTCCTATGTAAGCTAGTTTCAGGTGTGGATTTTCTTTGTGATCCAGAAGCATCCTAACTGATGATGTTATGGTTATCAGGATCAAGAAAGGTCTTTATAGGCTTCAATGATGCACTCTTAAAGGAATTTTATCAAAGAAAAAATTTAAATTTGTACATTTTGTCCTTAAATTTTATTAGGATTTAAACAAACTTGGAGAGAGTACATAAAAATTGGGTAGGACATGAGGGCATGGATTAAAAAAAAAAGGTAGGATGTACAACCTGGAAATGTATACTGCAATTAGAAACAGACAGGGGCACCTGGGTGGCTCATTCGGTTGAGCATCTGACTTCAGCTCAGGTCAGGATCTCATGGCTTGTGGTTTTGAGCCCTGCATTAGGCTCTGTGCTGACAGCTCAAAGCCTGGAGCCTGCTTCAGATTCCGTGCCTCCCTCTCTCTCTGCCCCTCCCCCACTCACGCTCTGTCTCTGTCTCTCAAAAATAATAAATAAACATTAAAAAAATAAAAAAGCTAAAGAAAAAAACAAACAGATATATACCCAGCACCATGGATAGAGCTAAATAACATGATGCCAAATGAAAAACAGAAGAAAATGAGAACTTTAACACAATACATATGTATTAACAACACAATAATTTATATGAACACATGCATATTGAAGTATACATATTTAATATATTACTGAGGTTTCCAAAAAGAGGAGAAAATATGAATGGGGGATTAAGGAAATGAATAGAATAGAATAGAAATAAACAGGTAAGCCAAAATTCTCACTTGAACTAAACAAGACTGTTTTCCATAACCTGAGAAGACTTAATGTTTTTCACTTGAGATGAAGCAACCACAAAACTGGATGGAGACAGTTTATCAGTTAAAGGCACATGAGTTTCAGTTGACAATAAACTTAATTAACAACCAATAATAATTAGCATTAACATTTGTAGAATGTATTAGTTTATAGGTTACTTCCATGTCTATTATCCCAATTTACCTTTGAAGTGTGGATCCATGTTGATGTTCCCCATGGGGAACATCATGGAGAATAATGGCATCAAGGGTAAAGGATTCCATCATGGGGAATAATGGCATCAAGGGTAAAGGAAATGATAATCCCTCTGTTACTCTAGTCTTGATCTCAAGATATTCTTATTAAGTTTTGAGTCCTTTAAGAGGACAAGATGCACACTCCAATAAGGAAAGCTAATATTATACTAACCTTCCTGAAATCATGTCATTAAAGAAATTCTTGAAGAAAATGAAGAGGTTTAACCTGGAGAAAAGCAAATACCGGAGCACATCAGAGGGGTCTTCACGTAGCTGAAAGCCCATCCCATGACATCTCATGTTTTATTTGGTCCCGCCAGGGAAAACAAGCATCAATGGTAAGATGCCATAGGATTTATATTTATGCTCACTTGGCAGAATCTTCTCTTAATTGATGCTGATCAAACATAGAATCAGCTGTCTTGGGAGACAGGAAGTTTCTTGCCATTGAAGATGTGCAAATTCAGAAAGGATGTTACAGACGACATTTAAGAAAGGGTGGGTTGTAGAGTTCAATGGCCTCTACTGATTTTTGCGGTCCTAAGATTCGGTCATCATTTCTAAGTAAAGAATATGCTGTATGCATCATTTCTAAGTAGATAATAGAAGCAGAGACTTTCTAAGTGGAGAATATGCAGAATATAATAAGCTCCACCATCTTCCTAACTTTGTCACAGTTTTAGAAATCTATGAAAAGGGGAAGGCACTAAGCTCCTCCAAGGACTGCTGTAAGGTTTCAATGAGGAGACTGTTCAAAGCATGTAGTTTCGGGTCTCTGTAAATGCTTATCAAACATCACCTATCTTGCCATAATTTCCTACCTCCATTTTTAATTGCTTAAGAGGACAGTTAGGTTTCATGACACTCCTAAAGTTTCTCCATGTTGATTACAGTTAAATTTCACTTTTTTCCAGAGGTCAATGTTAGTGATCTCAACTATCCAGGACATAATCAAGAATAGATAAATCCTAAAAGTTTCTGTGTTTAAAAATAGAAATTGCAGGGCGCCTGGGTAGCTCCGTCAGTTAAGCTTTGGACTTGGGCTCAGGTCATGATCTCGTGGTTCATGAACTCGAGCCCCGTGTTGGGCTCTGTGTTGACATCTCAGAGCCTGGAGCCTGCTTTGGATTCTGTGTCTCTGTCTCTCTCTGCTCCTCCCCTGCTCACACTCTGTCTCTCTGTCTCTCAAAAATAAATAAACCTTAAAAAATTAGAGATTGCAAAATCTATTAACTACTTCTTCAGGCCCTAGTTCATCATTTGTTATTATTTTAGACACAACTAATATAAGCTTGATTACCAAATATCAGAACTTGCAATGAAATAGAATCAGTAAAGGAAAGGGAAAAGGGGGAGCGACCATGTATATTTTCAAGCAACAGGAAATGATGGTTGAAAGATAGTTGAAAGTGAATGTGAGTAGATGGAACTAACACTTACTGAGTCCTAAATCTGTGTCGAGCACTATGTTAAGGACTTCATCCTTGTGGTCATTTAATCACTTCAATAAATGATAAAGAGTATGTTGCTACCTTCATTTCACAGATGATGAAACTGAGCCAAGTTGCAATCGGTGCCCCAGTCTATTAACTCCTGCAATAAGCCATTGTATTTTTCCTACAACACACTGTCTCCAAGGGAAACAATAGCTGGCATAAAATAATATTAGAAAGTATAACAGTTTGGAGATATTGACAAGAGAAGCAAATCAATGTCTATTTTACAGCCCCATTGCAAAACAACATAGGACGACATAAGTTAATAATGTAAGTCATCAATTAAATACAAATTGCATGTAATATTTTTAAATCCAGAAATGCAAGAAAATTTGTGACATATTTCTGAGGTATTTTAATACAAAATTATTAAAAGAAAACAAATTTTCCCACAAGAATTATAAAAATGTACTCTTTCAAAAGCTCTTTTATGTGGGCCACTCCCAACCTGAATGATATCAAAAAAATGTGGTATGATTGGTGATTTGTTTTGTTTATTAAGATTGTGTATGTGTGCAGCATAAGCAAGAGATTGTTTCTTCCATATCCAGTCTTTTGTTCTATTTTGTTATTACACTATTTTAAAGTTATGATTCCAGAGACACACACACACACTCTCCAGACCTGACATTTGTTCAGAACCATATGGTAGCTCAGATAAAAAATTCTGAGCCCAGAGGAAGATTTGATTCAGTCTATTGTGTGAAAAGTATTCTGAGATCTTCAAACGAAAGACAAAATAGCTGCAACAAAGCTTTGCATTTCAGTTCTACGTTGTACTTGATTTTGCACTTCAAAAGTCACACTTTGAAGCTCAGTGTATATAGGTAAGTGATTTTTAGCTTTTTTTTTTTTTTTTTTCCGCACTAACAAGTAGAAAATACAGCACGGCACAGGCTCACTCTTGTTGTCTTTACTTTGAAAAGTAATTTCAGAGAAACTCAATCCAGTTCAACCAGAGCTATCCTAATTGGCTTTGATCAGTAAATCATCAGAAACGGCTCTGCTCTTGCTTGGTCCTTTTTTTCCCTCTTCTTGTCAAAAGTGAATGATTAAACACTGGAGTTATGGTGAATTACAAAAACCTGCTTTGTATTGGGTTGGATGTGTTGCTGTTCCACGCAATGTTTGCTTTCTCTCTGCCACGGTAAGAACTGGCTTTACATTCTTTAGCAGAACTGACTGTCATTTCTCACAAATTTATTAATATTTTTGCTCTGCACAGCCACAAAAATAATGTCAAAGGCCAAGTAAATTACTGACCTGGTAAGACCTGACGTTCAAGGCTCTCTACAATCTGGCTTTTATTTATTCCTCTTCCCCACCCCGCTCCCGGCCCCTACCAGCACTATTTTCCCCACTGTTCACTACATAAATGGTCTGTATTAAAATATTTTTAGAAAAGTAAAAATTAAAGCACTTTCAAAGTTCTCTCCCTCTCTTGACTTATTCAAAACCCAACTTTCTTTCAGGGTTCAGCGTGGTTGGCACTTAACTCTGTGGAATGCCCTCCCTGATAACTGTCAGACACGCTCTGTCCTCAAACATCTGAGGCTTGTCCAAATGGAACTCAGCATAGACTACATTGTATTGTTATTTATTGTTTAATATTTGTGATGTGCTTTTCTTTAACAGTATTATAAGGTTTGTAAGTGTAAATGCCTCTTTCTAGCTTTACTTTCTAATATACTTATTATTGAATACAACACTGCATACTATAAACTGTACTGTAGAATAGTACAATGTGTATATGTTTGAAGTGTAGGCAATACTGTCATGGGTTTCCAAAATTCAAGCAAATATGCATCCAGTCTCCTCCTGCACAGAAGTAGAGTCTAAGGCATTAGAAGACAATTCTAGTTTATGAGTAAGGGTTTTGGACCTGACATTCATAGATGTCGAAAGCATCCACAAATGGACATTACAGATCTATTAATCCCTTGAAAATATATGAAATATTTTGTGATTTGTTGTTACTGTATTTTCCATATTTTCTGGGTACAGAATTTATAGTAGTGACTCTCTAATAAGAAATGCTTAGTGGAGATATGTTAAAAAATGTGGATTCCTAAACTACATCTCCAGAAACTGATTCTATAAATCGGGATTAAGCCTATGTGATAAATCACCCGATATGTGAATTATCAGGTAATTCTGATAATGATGCTCCTCAGACATGGTCTAAAATTCCAACAAAATTTCAAAGGGATATTTTATCCCCAAAAGGCCCAAGAAACTCTGTTTGAAAGAAACAAATTGTATCTACCCATTAAAATGTATCAATTTGGGTAAACTGGCTTTGAGTTGACATTTTATTTATTTATTTATTTATTTATTTATTTATTTATTTACTTATTGGGGGGTTGACATTTTAAACTGTCCTTAATCAATGACAGTGATTTTCAGAACAAATAAGTTGATAAAGGTTTCTTGTTAAAAAATCTGGAACTACTTCACCAAAATATTTCTTTAAAATTACTATTTAGCCAAAACTCAAAGTCTTTAACATTCCATGGACCATCCATATGCTGCTTGTTAACTGATTACATCTCATTACATCCTTCATATGATAAACAGAACATATTCAATATGCACCAGGGCATTTCCCTCCACATTTTGTCTTTTTCCTCTAATCCTTTTTCCATTTCATCCTTAGGACATTCTTAAAATTAAAAAAACAAAAAGTTTTTGTCAAAAAAGCTATTCGTACAAGTGGACATAATTTCTTAGCTGTTTTACATATATTAATGACTAGACTATTCAGCAAATAAAGAAGAGGAAGGAGGTGTTTGGGGTCAAGTGTTTTAGTAATGGCTCTATTTAATGTGCATTCTACAGGAGATCATTTAGTTGCTTTGAGTCTCAGCTTTGTCAATAGCAAAGGGGAAGTGAGCTCATTGTACTGCTTACCTCTACACGTTGTTGTGAGAATCAAATGAGCAACTAATACGTAAATATTTTGGAAAATATAAAGTACCATACAACTGCAGGGTAACATGTTTCTCTAAATGCTTTAAATTTGTTGCTTGGTTAAAAAAACAGAAATCCCATTTTTTTAATGTTTTTGTTTTGTTTTGTTTTGTTTTTGAAGGAGAGAGAAAGATAGAGCGTGAGTGGGGGAGGGGCAGAGAGAGAGGGAGACACAGAATCTGAAGCAGGTTCCAGGCTCTGAGTTGTTAGCACAAAGCCTGACGCGGGGCTGGAACTCACAAGCCATGAGATCATGACCTGAGCTGAAGTTTTGGATGCTTAACCGACTGAGCCGCCCAGGCGCCCAGAAATCTCATTATTTTAAAAATTAAACTAACAAAATAACTATTTGAAATGTTAAACTTATGTTAGAAATAGGTTTTATAAATATAAATTCTAAAAGCTATTTAATTAAAATATGCAGCATACTGAACACACTATTAGCAATGCCTACTATACTATGTTCAGATCATTGTGCTCAGTGTTTAAAGATTACTTATTTATAAGAAAAAAACACTGGCTATTTCTCACAACCTCATAGTGAGATAAGTATTATGAAGCTGCATAAACTGCATATGAAACTGAGCTTATACATTTTTCAAGATCACTGAATTAGCAAGGGGCAGAGCCAGAATTTAAAGTCAGATCTGGCAGTGTCCAAAGACCATCTCGTTAACTAGGATGTAATTTTGTCTCTCAAAGTTTTCTTTCTTTACACTTTCCATATATCTGTCATACATTTCACTGTATATTGATCGCAAGAAATTAGTTTTAAAACTGTAAACACCCATGACAGTAATCAACAATTATAGCAATATGGCATTTTTTAGCAGGTGTACCATCTGTATATCATCTGTCTAATAGCTCCTATCCATGTCCCACTAAAATATATATGAAGACATGAAAAATATGGGGACTAACTAATTACTAAAAAATAAAATTAAAAGATAACCTACTGTCTGAACTGGGAAGAATTCCTAACTACAAAACAAAGGAGTGGAATTCAACAAGGCCAATATAATATATAAATATTAAACAAAACAGAAAAGTAGCAACCGAACTGATAACTGACCTTATTTCATAAACCCCATCACCCGAAGGGACAGTGAGAAGACACAGTTCTCCTCTGTGGTCTGTCCTAATGAGAAAACCAGGCAAACGCCACCCAGCTGCTTTTTCAAGGTAGCCGGAGGACTATTTCCCTCTTCCAGTCTTATATTTTGTCTTCCTACGTGCCGTCAGAAATTACAACTTGCAGAGAAGATAAGGCAACAGTAAAGACAGACAACCATACTTTATGTATGCCTCCCACAAGCGCCATTGGTATGCCCGCCTGAGAGAGAAAAACTCTGGCTGGAATTGGAACCTTGCCTATATTCCACTGGTCTAAGGGATCTCTGTCAGGTAGGTAAAAATCCCTCTTCAGCAGTCTCGCAACAGAGGAGTACCAGCTACCTGAAATTGAGCAGGATCTGTCTTCCTACTGCCATCTGAGGTGGAGCTTTGACTGTTACCCAAGGTAGTCAATGAACATGTGCCATGATGGCTCACAAATGTATTCTGTAGGCAAACACTGGGTGTAGCTGTTGCTAGCCCTTGTTATCTATCCTTGCTAAGGAAGGAGGAGGGAAGAGGAGGGAGAGTGGAGGTAGGTGGGGAAACCACTACCAATGTCATATTGAGGTCATGTATAGTTAGGATGATCTGGCATCAAACAGTATAAAACCTAAATGAAACTTGCTTAAATAATATTTGTTAGTTCATGAAAGAGGAAGTGCAAGAAAATACACCATCGTGGTTGCTTGACCCCAAAACTCAACAAAGTTAGGGATTCGGTTATCTACCAGCTCTGTACTACGCTGGGTGAAGGTTCAGCTTCATCCCAGAGCTATTCTCAGTTATAGGATGGATGAGAGGGGCACTCTTTCTACATGCTTCCTCATTCACATCTTTCCCATAGCTCTTCCTTAAGAACAAATAAGAACTCTCCTAGAAACCATCAGTAAGTCCTGACTCATACCCATTACTAAAGGAATCAGTGGCAGGTAGGGAGAGGAAATAGGATTACACTTTGGAACTGAGAGTGGAGTCAGCTTCCCTGAGATAGCTAGCTGCTAGGAAAAGAGGGCTATTAAATAAATTAATGCTCTTTTAGGAAGGAGTAAAGAAAAAAGGAATGCCTGGTGCTCAGGATATATCATATATCCATCACATATCCCTCATGCTCCACAAAAGAAAGAAAACATCACTCTAAAAAGTCAAATAACTTCTCTTTTTAAATTTTGATTTATAAAGGGATATGAAGAAAATTTTAGGAGATTGCACTATTTTTGTGATAATATGCATGAGAACGGGTTGCTATGTGTGACATAATAAGAAAGATGTATTTGGTCTCTAGCCCCAGTTTCTACACAGAGCTCCTAAAACCCTTGTAATTTCCTGAGTGAAATTGGAGATAGTAGCATCCTACACAGAGCTCCTAAATCCCTTGGAATTTCCTGGGTGATAAGAAGGTCTTTTGTTCTGAGGCAACTTTGGTGGGCTCCTGGATGGCTTCCAGAAGGGAGCTGGTCACCTGTGAGACCAAGCCAACCTTGGAAGTTTGGAACTTTCGTCCCCACCCCACATGCTTCAGGAAGGGGAGAGAGGGCGGAAATTGTCAGTAGTTAATCATATCTATGTGATAAAGCTTCCATAACAATCCCCAAACCATGGGGTGCAGAGAACTTGTAGGCTGGTGAATATATCAAAGTTCAGGTAGAGTGGCGTGTGTTCAGAGAGGGGAGGGAAGGTCCACACGCCACCACCTTATGCTCTCTTCCATTTTGCTGTTCCTGAGCTGTGTTCTTTATATATATACATATATATATATACATATATATATGTATAAATGAAAATGAAATATATATATAAATGAAAATGAAAATACAACA
>NW_024412620.1:1204250-1214263 GCF_014898765.1 Herpailurus yagouaroundi
AAAATACAACATATATATATAAATGAAAATGAAATATATATATGAAAATGAAAATACAACAAAATACAACATATATATATAAATGAAAATGAAATGTGTATATATATATGTGTGTGTATATATATATATATACATATATATATATGTTAAAATACAACATTCCAAAACTCATGGGATCAGCAAAAGCAAGATTAAGAGGGTAGTTTACAGTGATAAATGCCTACATAAAAGTTTGAAGAAAGATTTCAAGTAAATAACCTAACACTTCAAGAAACTGGAAAACAAACACACTAAGCACAAAGTTAGCAGAAGGAAGGAAATTACAAAGATTAGAGTAGAAGTACGTATAATGGAGAATAAAAACAAAAAAAATTATGAAACTAAGAGTTGGTTTCTTAAAAAGATAAATAAAACTGACAAACTCTTAGCTAGACTAGCTAAGGGAAAACACAGAAGACTCAAATAAATAAAATTGCAAATAAAAGAGAAGCCATTACACTCAATGCCACGGCCTTAAGGGAGAAGGAAATCCTATACCAAATGGGACAACTCGGATGAACCTGGAGGACATGATGCTAAGTGCTAAGTGAAATAAGCCAGAAAGAGAAGGACAAATACTACATGATCTCATTTGTATGTGGAATCTAAAATAGTCAAACTAACTGAAGCAGAGAAAAAAATGGTTGTTGGCAGGGGCAGGGGTGAGGGAGAAACGGGAAGATGGCAGTCAAAAGGTACAAAATTTCAATTATGAAAACCGAGTATGTCCTAGAGAGCTACTCTAGAGCATTATGCCCATAGTCTATAATACTATATTCTACTTAAAAATTTGCTAACAGGGTACATCTTAGGTTAAGTGTTATTAACACACACACACACACACACACACACACACACACACACAGTAAATAGTAAAATATGTGAAAACATTTAAAATAGTTAAACCTGTTTTCAAAAGCAAGTCATAAACACATAATAAAAATAACTACTGTTCTAATTTTAAGCTTTGGAAACAGAAAATAATAAAAACATCAGCCTAAGTGGTAAATCATATAAGGGCAGAGATCAATGAAGGAGAAAGCAGAATATGCAGTGGAATTGAAAGATTCAAGAGCTATAGGTTTATATTTCCATGGAGGGAAAATGATAGACATAAAAATAAACAACATATAAATACACAAATAAGTAAATAACATAAATTTTCTCAAGAAAAAAATTTTAAATCAAGAAGAACAAATACAAATTTCTTGTAAAATCAGATACAAAGGAAATGGAAATATATGGAGAAATACAATTTGGAATTTGGAGTCAGATATTTAAAATCTGAAAATACTGGGGCGCCTGGGTGGCGCAGTCGGTTAAGCGTCCGACTTCAGCCAGGTCACGATCTCGCGGTCCATGAGTTTGAGCCCCGCGTCGGGCTCTGGGCTGATGGCTCAGAGCCTGGACCCTGTTTCTGATTCTGTGTCTCCCTCTCTCTATGCCCCTCCCCCGTTCATGCTCTGTCTCTCTCTGTCCCAAAAAAATAAATAAACGTTAAAAAAAAAAATTTAAAATCTGAAAATACTGTAAAGAGAGTATATGAGTGATATAATAGCTAGGAGAAATATTGCAAGAGGTTTCTATCGACAAAAGTTTCAGGCACTAAACAGTTTTTATAAATTAATAATAATTCCCACGCTCGATAGTCTCTTTGGGAAACAGACAGAAAGGTATTCAGTGCACTATAAACCTAGCATACAGCCAGCATCTAAACATAGTTTTACCCAAAAGAAGATTATAAACCAATCATATTTATGTATACTGATCAAAAGTACTAAACGAGATATTAACAAACTAAATTAGAGGTGCATTTTTAAAAATCCTGGCAAACATTATCTTTAGGACACAACCTTTAAGATATGTGATCAAGGTTAACATCAGCTTGATAAGTTCTATGGATAGCATGTTCCCTTGACATGATGTGATGAAATGGCACTTTACCTCTGTGGTCTTCATTCCAAAAGGAAGGAAGTTTAATTAAGAGAATAGCATCAGCCAAATCCTAATTGAGGGACATCCTACAAAATACCTGAGCAGTACTCTGCAAAACATCAAGGTCATCAGAAACAAGGAGTCTGAGAAACTGTCACAGCCAAGAAGAGCCTAAGGAGGTGTGCCAACTAAATGTAATATGGTATCTTAGATAGAGTTCTGCAACAGAAAAAATACAACAGGGAAAACTAAGGAAATATGAATCAAATATGGACTTTAGTTAATAATAATACTGTATTAATATTGGGTCATTAATTGTGAAAGTAGCAAGCTAATGTAAAAAGTCAGTAATAGGGGAAATGGGGTGTATGATATAAGGGAACTCTGTACTGTCTTTGAAATAATTCTGAAAATATAACACTATTCCAAATAAAAAGTTTATTTAAAATGCATTAAAGGAAATGTAAATAAAAACCATGTGACATAACACCCATTAAGATGGCTATTAACAAAAAAAAAAAAATACCCCATAAGATAGCAAGTGTTGGGGCACTTGGGTGGCTCAGTCAGTTGAGCATCTGACTCTTAATTTCAGCTCAGGTAATGATCTCAGGGTCATGGGATGGAACCCTGCATCAGGCTCTGTGCTAAGCGTGGAGCCTGCTTGGGATTCTCTCTCTCTCTCTCTCTCTCTCTCTCTCTCTCTCTCTCTCTCCCCCCTCTTCCCCTCTCCCCTGCTTTCTCTCTCTCTCTTTCTCTCTCAAATAAAAAATAAAATAAAATAAAAATAAAATAAAATAAAATAAAAAAGTAGCAACGTTGGTGAAGATGTGGAAAAATCGGAACACTTGTCACCATTGGTGAGAATGTACAGTGGTGCAACCACTATGAAAAAGAGTACGGTGGTTCCTCAAAAGCTTAAAAACAGAATTACCATATGATCCAACAATCCCACATTGGGTGTATACCAGAAAGACCTAAAATCAGGGTCTCAAAAAGATATTTGTGCATCCATAACATAGCAGCATTATTTATAATAGCTAAATTAAGGAAGCAAACCAAGTGTTTGCCTTTGGGTGACTGGATAAACAAAATGTAATATATATACACAATGGAATATTATTTAACCTTTAAAAAGAAGGAAATTTGGACACATGCTACAACATGGCTGAAATGTGATATATGCTAAGTGAAATAAGCCAGTCAGAAGAAAAATACTGTATGATTCCACTTATGTGAGTTGCCAAGAAGAGTCAAATTGATACAAAGTAGAATGCTGGTTGCCAGGGGCTGGGCAGAAGGGGGAAATGGGGAGTTGTTTCATGGGTACAGAGTTTCAGTTCTGCAAGATGAAAAGAGTTCTGGAGAATGCACAATAATACGAGTGTACTTAACACTATTGAAGGGTCTATTTAAAAATGGTGAGGAAGGAAAGTTTTTTGTGTGTATTTTATCATAATGAAAAATGTAAAAAATGAGAGTAAGAAAATGTTTTTTTAAAAAAACACATTATAGGAAGCAATTCAAAATTATGATCATTCCAGAAATACAGATACTGCTTAAAACTGGAAAATTTGTCAGTGGCATACATCAATATGTATAATAACAAAAACATGATACTTTCAACAGGTACTAAAAGTCAATAACATACAACCCCATATCTAGAAAATACCATTCTGCTGGAATAGTGAAATGGAAGGAAGCAAGATCGACATGATAAAGTGCATCCTTTACCAAATGCGCAAATAATGGTAACTGAGTAAAGTAAAATTATGAATCTAATGAGTTAATATTTAATTAACTTAATTATAATCAGTTACACATTAATCTGAACGCATAATTACATTTAAATATACCTTTTGAGATTTGTCATCAGGTTTGGTCATCTTAGTAAGAGATAAAACAAAAATGTAGCTATTGGAAAGAAACTATTTGCAAACAAAATATAATACATTTCATGCAATATTTAAAATTGAGGCACAGGGCACCAGGGTGGCTTAGTCATTAAGCCTCTGACTCTTGATTTCAGCTCAGGGAATGATCTCACAGTTTGTGAGTTCAAGCCCTGTGTCAGGCTCTGTGCTGACAGAGCCTGCTTGAGATTCTCTGTCTCTGTCTCTCTGCCCCTCCCCTGCTTGCATTCTCTCTGTCTCTCTCTGTCTCTCTCTCTCTCTCAAAATAAATATATAAACTTCAAAAAAATTAAAAAAATAAAACTGAGACCTGTACTAGGTCCTGAACATTAGCTCATTTTATCCTTTTAATAACTCTAGAAAATAGACATATTCACATATTTGGAAACTTGAGTCTTAAAAAGGTTAAGTTCACACAAATAGCAACTGGACCCAGTTCTCACTTAAATCTCTGTCCATCAAATCCTAAAGGCCACTTTCTTTTCCTTCCTCGTGCTTTTTCATTTAAATTTTAGCTCTGATTTACAAAACCAGAGATTTTTCTACAGAGCTACAACAGAGTTTACCAAAATTACAGTTTTAGAAAATATTCCAGAGGACAGAGACAGAGAGGAAGGCAGAAGAAACACACAAAAATATTTTTGGGTGAGATTAGAATTATTTTTAATTTTCCTTATTCTTTTTGGAGTTTCCCAGTTTTCTACAATGATCATATTTTACTTTGCTTTAGAAAAATGTAATAGACATTATATCTGAAAACAGACCCACAAAAGTTTCCAAGTCTCTGAAAGCCCAAGTAAATGAAAGCCCAAGCCCAGTGAAAATTTAAAGCAGGGCTGGATGAGTATCTGAATGAGAAATCTATCAAAATGAAGCTGAATGGGATTTTTGTTTATTTTGTTTGCATCGTTTATGGTTTACTCTAGAAGAAAAAGGCATGATAGATTTTGGAAGATCACTAGAGATTCAAGAGTCTTCATTAGGTGTTTAACATCTCTGTTTTAAAAATGTATCTTTGTTGATTTCATTGTTTGTAAATGTCCTTTTACTTCTGGTTCCGCTGTTGGCTCCTGCCCTCAAAATCGCTGACCCCACTTTAATGACACAATGCTACGAAGGTTGTACCACCATCTAGTGGTGACTCAGGCTAACTGCAGAACCATTCATTCATTCATTAGTTCCATTTGTGTGTGAGATAAAAACAGCTGCTTGCGAGGGGCGCCTGGGTGGCTCAGTCGGTTAAGCGTCCGACTTTCAGCTCAGGTCATGATCTCGCGGTCTGTGAGTTTGAGCCCCGCGTTGGGCTCTGGGCTGATGGCTCAGAGCCTAGAGCCTGCTTCTGACTCTGTGTCTCCCTCTCTCTCTGCCCCTTCCCCGTTCATGCTCTGTCTCTCTCTGTGTCTCAAAAATAAATAAATGTTAAGAAAGAAATTAAAAAAAAAAAAAAACAGCTGCTTGTGTACTTGCTACGAATTAGACATTTTGCTAAACCTTTTGGTTTTATTGATTCAGCATTCACACATGGTAGGCAGACTTCTAATATGGCCCCCAATGATCCCCATCTCCTGGTATCTATACTCTTGTGTAATCCCCTCTAATTGGTTCTGGAGTGGAACTAGTAATTTGCTTCTAAAAAAAACCCCAAAATATGGCAAAGGTGATGGGGTGTCACTTCTGTGATTATGTTAAATAGATTGTGACTTCCATCTTGCCAGATGGCTCTTTTGATGACTTTGATCAAATTATCATTGTTAGAGGGTCCATCGCCATCAAGGAACTGAGGCTCTCTGTCCAACCACCCTCATGGAATTGAATCCCACCAACAAGTACATGAGTGAGCTTGGAAGTGGATTACTTCTCAACTGAACCTTCAGCTGAGACCCAAACTCTGGCTGGCACCTTGATTGCAGCCACAGGAGAGACTCTGAATTAGAGGGCCCAGCTAAAGATATCACACATAAGCCATGAAGTAATAAATGGGTGTTATTTTAAGCTGCAGAGTTTTGGAGACGACTTGTTAAGCAGTAGTAGATAATTAACACGTCACAATAAGTCTCTGAGGGAAGTAGCAGTACAATCCTTGTTTATAGGAACTTAAATCTCAAAAGAGATTAAATAATTTAACCAAGCATGCATACTAGTAGATACAACATGTGGAGTTCAAAATAAGATGTTTGATTTACTAAACCATGTTCTTACCAAGTCTTTAATACTGCCATCCCGTTTAAACATTTCCCACAAGCCAGGCACTGTACAAGGGACTGGGGATGCAGAGAGGAAAGATATCAAGAAGCTCACAATCTTACTGTGGAAAAGTTACAACTAAAGTAATCAACACTTGGATTAGAGTAACTTAAATGTTACACCCATTAGAGTGTTTAAATGTGAAATTGTGATGCACAAAAGATGTGCATCTGACTGCATGAGAAGGGGATGAAGGTGCACCTTAAGGCATGAGGTAAATCAAGGAAAGTTTCTTCAAGATGACACCTGAATTAATAATCATGGAGGATGAATTAGAAATAACATTGCAAATGGAAAAAAAATGTATGTGGAACTACATAGATAATTGAATATTTCCTGACTCCTGGAAAAAAAGACATATTTTTATTGTATATATGCACATATATGTTATACATAGTGCATATATATGTCTGTATTTTATAGGAATGTATGTATATACTATATATATTACACATATAATATATATGTAATGACTTGATTCCTTTCCTAAAACGTCGACCTATTTTTTAACTACCTTTTCTCCACTTACTTTCTTTTATATGTTTGTCTAAAATGAATTGATCATATATCTGTGTTTTTATTTCTGGACTCCATTTGGTTCCATTTACCTACATCTAACCTTTATCAATAGTACAATGTCTTGATTCTTGTGCTGCTACAGTAGATCTTGAAGTCAGGTACTATGACTTCTTCAACTTTGTTCTATTCCAAATTTGTTTTGGGTATTCTATTTCCTTTGGTTTTCTATTAGATTTCAGACTCTCTTTGTCAATTTGTACCAAAAAAAAAATCCTCCTGGTATTTTGATTTGTATTACATTATATGCATACATCAAATTTCAGAAAATAGATATCTACCCAGTATTGAGTTTTCCAATCAATGAACATTTCATGTGCATTTATTTGGGTGCCTATGATTTCTTGCATCTGTGTTTTATAGGTTTCAACATGCTAATCTTGCAAATGTTGTGTTAGATTAATACCTAAGTATTTCATTATTTTTGTGCTACTGTAAATGATACTTTAAATATGTTTCCATTTCAAATTCATATTCAATATTAGTATATAGGAACACAATTACTTTTGTATATTTACTTTGTATTCTGCAACCATATTAAACTCATTAGTTCTAGCTTCTTTGTGGCAAATTCTTTGAGATTTTCTACTTAAATAATCACGTCTATTAATAGAAAGGATTTTTCATTATTTTTTCCAAGCAGTATAACTAGGCTTTTGTTTTGTTTTATCATATAGCACTGGCCAAGGCCAGCAATACAATATAGAATAGAAATGGTTGAGAGTGGACACCTGTGTTTTTCTCCATCTTAGAAAATATTCAGTCTTCCAAAATTACATGATGCTAGTAGCTAGCTCTAGGTTTTTTGTATATGGCCATTATCAGATTGAAGAAGTTTCCTTTATTCCCACTTTGCTGAAAGTCTTTATTTTTATTTATTTTTTTAATGTTTATTTATTTTTGAAAGAGAGAGAGAGAGAGAGAAAGAGGGAGAGAGAGAGAGGAAGACAGAGAATCAGAAGCAGGTTCTAGCCTCTGGGCTGTCAGCACAGAGCCGGACATGGGGCTCAAACTACAAACTGCGGGATCATGACCTGAGCCGAAGTCAGACACTGAACCGACTGAGCCACCCAGGTGCTCCTGAAAGCTTTTATAATGAATGAATGTTGAATCTTATTAAATATGTTTTCTGAACTTATTGGAGTGATCACATGAATTTTTACCCTCATTTTGTTATAGTCAATTATCTTAATTGAATTTTGAATTCTGAGTGAACCTTACATTCCCAGACTAATTCCACTTGATCTTAATGTATTATCCTTTATAAATATTGCTGGATTTGAATTATTCATATTTTGTGTAGACATTTTATGTCTGTGTACATGAGGGATATTGCTTGATAGTTGGGGTTTTTTTTTTTTTTTTCATGTACTGTCTTTATTTGGTTTGGGTATCAGGCTAATGCCAGAATTATAAAATTAGTTAGAAAAGGGGCCCCTGGGTGGCTTAGTTGGTTAAGCGTCTGACTTTGGCTCAGGTCATGATCTCACAGTTCATTGAGTTCGAACCCCGTGTCGGGCTCTGTGCTGACAGTTCAGAGCCTGGAGCCTTCCTCAGATTCTGTGTCTCCCTCTCTCTGCTCCTCCCCCACTCATACTCTATCTCTCTCTCAAAAATAAATAAAAACATTAAAAAAATTAGTTAGAAAAAATTCCCTCTCTGCTAATGTCTATAAGAGTTTGTATAGAATTGGTATTAATTCTTCCATAAATAATTTATAGATATCACCTGCGAAGTAATCCCAGCCTTGGATTTCTTTATTGACAGAGTCTAACAATGAATTTGGTTTCTTTAATGAATATTCAAATTATCTATTTCTTCTGGAAAATTTTTGACATTTATGTTTTTCAAGGAATTTGTGCATTTCATCCTGGTTGTCCTAAATATGCTTTTTATTACGCTGTTTTCTTTTTTCTTTTTTAATTTTTTTAACGTTTATTTATTTTTGAGACAGAGAGAGACAGAGCATGAATAGGGGGAGGGTCAGAGAGAGAGGGAGACACAGAATCGGAAGCAGGCTCCAGGCTCTGAGCTGTCAGCACAGAGCCCGACGCGGGGCTCGAACTCACAGACCGCGAGATCACGACCTGAGCCGAAGATGGACGCTTAACCGACTGAGCCACCCAGGCGCCCCTCTTTTTACCTTTCTAATATAAGCATTTACTTGGATAAATTAGGGATCGTTAAACTTTTTCTGTAAGGGCCTGACAGTAAACATTTTAGGCTTTGTGATCCATGTGGCCTCGTGGTGTGAAAGCAGCTATAGACAATAAATGAATAGGTATGTTCCAGGAGAACTTCATTTACAAAAATAAACCGTGGTATGAATTTGACCAGTGCGCTACAGTTCACCAATCCCTGCTATAAATTTTTGAGATTAGGTTATAAAAAGACAGTGGCTTCTATCTTGGATACACTGTGTTGCTCTCTCTCGGACTTCCTGCTGTAGGGAACCAGCTGCCATGGGATGAAGCAGTCCTGTGGAGAGGCTCACATAAATCACATTGGTAGCAGATCACTGCAGACTTGCCAAAGGCCATGTGAGTGAGTTTGGATTCTCACCCATTGGAGCCTTGAGATCATTGTAGTCCTATCGAATACGTTGATTGAAGCCTAAGGAGAGACTCTAAGCCAAAAAACTCAGATGAGTTGAGCTTTGATTCATGGCTCACAGAAAACATCAAATTAAAAAAAAAATTATTGGTATAAGCTGCTAAATGTTGGGTTGCTACATAGCAAATTAAATAACTGATACAAATGGATAGTGTAACTACCTAACAGCATGCTTCTAATTGCCTCCTCCTTTGTGCCGTTGTTATTATGCATTTTACTTTTATGTATGTTATAGTATCCCCATATATCATTACTATATTAGCTTTAAGCAATTAGTTGTCTTTTAGAATGGTTAGAATTACGAACAAAGTGTCTTTTACACTTACCTTGCTTGAATCTACATTTTTAATACCAGTTGTCAAGATCTTCATTTCCTTGTATTGATCCAAATTTCTCTCTGGTATTCTATTCCTTCCACATGAAAGCCTTCACATAATAGTTAGGCTACTGGTAATGCATTCTCTTAGCCTTTGATGTCTAAAAATAGTCTTTGTTTTGCCTTCATTTTTGAAAGACATTTTCACTGGGCATAAAATCTCTGAGCTGACTTTCTTTTTTTTTTTTTTTTAATATATGAAATTTATTGTCAAATTGGTTTCCATACAACACCCAGTGCTCATCCCAAAAGGTGCCCTCCTCAATACCCATCACCCACCCTCTCCTCCCTCCCACCCCCCATCAACCCTCAGTTTG
>NW_024412620.1:1214363-1342289 GCF_014898765.1 Herpailurus yagouaroundi
ATCACCCACCCTCTCCTCCCTCCCACCCCCCATCAACCCTCAGTTTGTTCTCAGTTTTTATTTTTTTTAAATTTTTTTTCTTTTTTTTTTTTCTTTTTCAACGTTTTATTTATTTTTGGGACAGAGAGAGACAGAGCATGAACGGGGGAGGGGCAGAGAGAGAGGGAGACACAGAATCAGAAACAGGCTCCAGGCTCTGAGCCATCAGCCCAGAGCCTGATGCGGGGCTCAAACTCACGGACCGCGAGATCGTGACCTGGCTGAAGTCGGACGCTTAACCGACTGCGCCACCCAGGCGCCCCTGTTCTCAGTTTTTAACAGTCTCTTATGCTTTGGCTCTCTCCCACTCTAACCTCTTTTTTTTTTTTTTTCCTTCCCCTCCCCCATGGGTTCCTGTTAAGTTTCTCAGGATCCACATAAGAGTGAAACCATATGGTATCTGTCTTTCTCTGTATGGCTTATTTCACTTAGCATCACACTCTCCAGTTCCATCCACGTTGCTACAAAAGGCCATATTTCATTTTTTCTCATTGCCACGTAGTATTCCATTGTGTATATAAACCACAATTTCTTTATCCATTCATCAGTTGATGGACATTTAGGCTCTTTCCATAATTTGGCTATTGTTGAGAGTGCTGCTATGAACATTGGGGTACAAGTGCCCCTATGCATCAGTACTCCTGTGTCCCTTGGATAAATTCCTAGCAGTGCTATTGCTGGGTCATAGGGTAGGTCTATTTTTAATTTTCTGAGGAACCTCCACACTGCTTTCCAGAGCGGCTGCACCAATTTGCATTCCCACCAACAGTGCAAGAGGGTTCCCGTTTCTCCACATCCTCTCCAGCATCTATAGTCTCCTGATTTGTTCATTTTGGCCACTCTGACTGGCGTGAGGTGATACCTGAGTGTGGTTTTGATTTGTATTTCCCTGATAAGGAGCGACGCTGAACATCTTTTCATGTGCCTGTTGGCCATCCGGATGTCTTCTTTAGAGAAGTGTCTATTCATGTTTTCTGCCCATTTCTTCACTGGGTTATTTGCTTTTTGGGTGTGGAGTTTGGTGAGCTCTTTATAGATTTTGGATACTAGCCCTTTGTCCGATATGTCATTTGCAAATATCTTTTCCCATTCCGTTGGTTGCCTTTTAGTTTTGTTGGTTGTTTCCTTTGCTGTGCAGAAGCTTTTGATCTTCATAAGGTCCCAGTAATTCACTTTTGCTTTTAATTCCCTTGCCTTTGGGGATGTGTCGAGTAAGAGATTGCTACGGCTGAGGTCAGAGAGGTCTTTTCCTGCTTTCTCCTCTAGGGTTTTGATGGTTTCCTGTTTCACATTCAGGTCCTTGATCCATTTTGAGTTTATTTTTGTGAATGGTGTGAGAAAGTGGTCTAGTTTCAACCTTCTGCATGTTGCTGTCCAGTTCTCCCAGCACCATTTGTTAAAGAGACTGTCTTTTTTCCATTGGATGTTCTTTCCTGCTTTGTCAAAGATGAGTTGGCCATACGTTTGTGGGTCTAGTTCTGGGGTTTCTAGTCTATTCCATTGGTCTATGTGTCTGTTTTTGTGCCAATACCATGCTGTCTTGATGATTACAGCTTTGTGGTAGAGGCTAAAGTCTGGGATTGTGATGCCTCCTGCTTTGGTCTTCTTCTTCAAAATTGCTTTGGCTATTCGGGGCCTTTTATGGTTCCATATGAATTTTAGGATTGCTTGTTCTAGTTTCGAGAAGAATGCTGGTGCAATTTTGATTGGGATTGCATTGAATGTGTAGATAGCTTTGGGTAGTATTGACATTTTGACAATATTTATTCTTCCAATCCATGAGCAGGGAATGTCTTTCCATTTCTTTAAATCTTCTTCAATTACCTTCATAAGCTTTCTATAGTTTTCAGCATACAGATCCTTTACATCTTTGGTTAGATTTATTCCTAGGTATTTGATGCTTCTTGGTGCAATTGTGAATGGGATCAGTTTCTTTATTTGTCTTTCTGTGGCTTCATTGTTAGTGTATAAGAATGCAACTGATTTCTGTACATTGATTTTGTATCCTGCAACTTTGCTGAATTCATGTATCAGTTCTAGCAGACTTTTGGTGGAGTCTATCGGATTTTCCATGTATAATATCATGTCATCTGCAAAAAGCGAAAGCTTGACTTCATCTTTGCCAATTTGGATGCCTTTGATTTCCTTTTGTTGTCTGATTGCTGATGCTAGAACTTCCAGCACTATGTTAAACAACAGTGGTGAGAGTGGGCATCCCTGTCGTGTTCCTGATCTCAGGGAAAAAGCTCTCAGTTTTTCCCTGTTGAGGATGATGTTAGCTGTGGGCTTTTCATAAATGGCTTTTATGATCTTTAAGTATGTTCCTTCTATCCCGACTTTCTCAAGGGTTTTTATTAAGAAAGGGTGCTGGATTTTGTCAAAGGCCTTTTCTGCATCGATTGACAGGATCATATGGTTCTTCTCTTTTTTTTTTTGTTAATGTGATGTATCATGTTGATTGATTTGCGAATGTTGAACCAGCCCTGCATCCCAGGAATGAATCCCACTTGATCATGGTGAATAATTCTTTTTATATGGCGTTGAATTCGATTTGCTAGTATCTTATTGAGAATTTTGGCATCCATATTCATCAGGGATATTGGCCTGTAGTTCTCTTTTTGTACTGGGTCTCTGTCTGGTTTAGGAATCAAAGTAATACAGGCTTCCTAGAATGAGTCTGGAAGTTTTCCTTCCCTTTCTATTTCTTGGAATAGCTTGAGAAGGATAGGTATTATCTCTGCTTTCAACGTCTGGTAGAACTCCCCTGGGAAGCCATCTGGTCCTGGACTCTTATTTGTTGGGAGATTTTTGATAACCGATTCAATTTCTTTGCTGGTTATGGGTCTGTTCAAGCTTTCTATTTCCTCCTGATTGAGTTTTGGAAGAGTGTGGGTGTTCAGGAATTTGTCCATTTCTTCCAGGTTGTCCAATTGGTTGCCATATAATTTTTCATAGTATTCCCTGATAATTGTTTGTATCTCTGAGGGATTGGTTGTAATAATTCCATTTTCATTCATGATTTTATCTATTTGGGTCATCTCCCGTTTCTTTTTGAGAAGCCTGGCTAGAGGTTTGTCAATTTTGTTTATTTTTTCAAAACACCAACTCTTGGTTTCGTTGATCTGCTCTACAGTTTTTTTAGATTCTATATTGTTTATTTCTGCTCTGATCTTTATTATTTCTCTTCTTCTGCTGGGTTTAGGCTGCCTTTGCTGTTCTGCTTCTATTTCCTTTAGGTGTGCTGTTAGATTTTGTATTTGGGATTTTTCTTGTTTCTTGAGATAGGCCTGGATTGCAATGTATTTTCCTCTCAGGACTGCCTTCGCTGCGTCCCAAAGCATTTGGATTGTTGTATTTTCATTTTCGTTTGTTTGCATATATTTTTTAATTTCCTCTCTAATTGCCTGGTTGACCCACTCATTCGTTAGTAGGGTGTTCTTTAACCTCCATGCTTTTGGAGGTTTTCCAGACTTTTTTCTGTGGTTGATTTCAAGCTTCATAGCATTGTGGTCTGAAAGTATGCATGGTATGATTTCAATTCTTGTAAACTTATGAAGGGCTGTTTTGTGACCCAGTGTATGATCTATCTTGGAGAATGTTCCATGTGCACTCGAGAAGAAAGTATATTCTCTTGCTTTGAGATGCAGAGTTCTAAATATATCTGTCAAGTCCATCTGATCCAATGTCTCATTCAGGGCCCTTGTTTCTTTATTGACCGTGTGTCTAGATGATCTATCCATTTCTGTAAGTGGGGTGTTAAATTCCCCTGCAATTACCACATTCTTCTCAATAAGGTTGCTTATGTTTAGGAGTAATTGTTTTATATATTTGGGGGCTCCGGTATTCGGCACATAGACATTTAGAATTGTTAGCTCTTCCTGATGGATAGACCCTGTCACTATTATATAATGTCCTTCTTCATCTCTTGTTACAGCCTTTAATTTAAAGTCTAGTTTGTCTGATAGAAGTATGGCTACTCCAGCTTTCTTTTGGCTTCCAGTAGCATGATAAATAGGTCTCCATCCCCTCACTCTCAATCTAAAGGTGTCCTCAGGTCTAAAATGAGTCTCTTGTAGACAGCAAATAGATGGGTCTTGTTTTTTTATCCATTCTGATACCCTATGTCTTTTGGTTGGCGCATTTAATCCATTTACATTCAGTGTTATTATAGAAAGATACGGGATTAGAGTCATTGTGATGTCTGTATGTTTTATGCTTGTAGTGATGTCTCTGGTACTTTGTCTCACAGGGTCCCCCTTAGGATCTCTTGTAGGGCTGGTTTAGTGGTGACAAATTCCTTCAGTTTTTGTTTGTTTGGGAAGACCTTTATCTCTCCTTCTATTCTAAATGACAGACTTGCTGGATAAAGGATTCTCGGCTGCATATTTTTTCTGTCTAGCACACTGAAAATCTCGTGCCAATTCTTTCTGGCCTGCCAGGTTTCAAAAGAGAGATCAGTCACGAGTCTTATAGGTCTCCCTTTATATGTGAGGGCACGTTTACCCCTTGCTGCTTTCAGAATTTTCTCTTTATCCTTGTATTTTGCCAGTTTCACTATGATATGTCGTGCAGAAGATCGATTCAAGTTACGTCTGAAGGGAGTTCTCTGTGCCTCTTAGATTTCAATGCCTTTTTCCTTCCCCAGTTCAGGGAAGTTCTCAGCTATAATTTCTTCAAGTACCCCTTCAGCACCTTTCCCTCTCTCTTCCTCCTCTGGGATACCAATTATGCGTATATTATTTCTTTTTAGTGTATCACTTAGTTCTCTAATTTTCCCCTCATACTCCTGGATTTTTTTATCTCTCTTTTTCTCAGCTTCCTCTTTTTCCATAACTTTATCTTCTAGTTCGCCTATTCTCTCCTCTGCCTCTTCAATCCAAGCCGTGGTGGTTTCCATTTTGTTTTGCATTTCGTTTAAAGCGTTTTTCAGCTCCTCATGACTGTTCCTTAGTCCCTTGATCTCTGTAGCAAGAGATTCTCTGCTGTCAGCTATACTGTTTTCAAGCCCAGCGATTAATTTTATGACTATTATTCTAAATTCACTTTCTGTTATATTATTTAAATCCTTTTTGATCAGGTCCTTAGCTGTTGTTATTTCCTGGAGATTCTTCTGAGGGGAATTCTTCCGCTTGGTCATTTTGGATAGTCCCTGGCGTGGTGAGGACCTGCAGGGCACTTCCCCTGTGCTGTGGTGTATAACTGGAGTTGGTGGGTGGAGCCACAGTCCGACCTGATGTCTGCCCCCAGCCCACCGCTGGGGCCACAGTCAGACTGGCGTGTGCCTTCTCTTCCCCTCTCCTAGGGACGGGATTCACTGTGGGGTGGCGTGGCCCGTCTGGGCTACTTGCACACTGCCAGGCTTGTGATGCTGGGGATCTGGCGTCTTAGCTGGGGTGGGTAGGCAAGGTGCACAGGGGCAGGAGGGGCAGGCTTAGCTTGCTTCTCCTTAGGTGATCCACTTCAGGAGGGTCCTGTGGCAGCGGGAGGGAGTCAGACCCGCTGCTGGAGGTTTGGCTCCGCAGAAGCACAGAGTTGGGTGTTTGTGCGGAGCGAGCAAGTTCCCTCCCTGGCAGGAACTGGTTCTCTTTGGGATGAGCTGACTTTCTTTTAAAGTATTTTAAAGATGTCACATTGCCATAGTGCCTGATAGTCTGCTAAAATTCCTATCTTTGCTCCTCTATATGTAATATATCTCTCTTCTTTGGCTACTGGTAATATGTTTTTCCAAAAATAATGATACAAATGATGTATCAAGGAGTGTGTGTGTGTGTGTGTGTGTGTGTGCGCGCGTGCGAATTTCTTCTTAGGGTTCTCTGAGATTCCTTAGTTTGGGATACAATGTCTTTCATTATCATTACTTTTAGAGAATTTTTAGCTATTTCTCTTTGTCTATTTCATTTGTTTCATCTCATTTCTTGCTGCTACTTCAATTACAGATATGTTAAACTGATAATATCCCAGAGCTCTTGGGTGAGTTTTTTTTTTCCCCTCTTCATTTTCAGTTTGGTTAATTTCTATTTACTTATCTTCAAGTTCACTGACTCTTTCTTCAGGTGAAGTTGAAATAATTCTTCATTTCTGATACTGTATTTTTTAAATATTTCATTTCAGTTACATTTGACACTTACTGGAATTTTTTATCTCATTGTTGGAATTAACAATCTATGTATGTATATTGTCTCTTTTTTTCTCTAGATATTTTGACATATTGATCATAGTTATTTTAAAGACCTTGTCCACTAGCCCCAACATCTGGAACATCTCTGGGCCTTAGTTTTTAGCTATTCCTGTATGCCTGCAGCACAGAAGTCATTTCTCTGTTTGTTCTTGTGGTGGTAAACTGTTGTTTGTCATTAAATGCTTGGTAGGGTGGTGGTAAGGGGCAAGTGTATTCTATGTTTTGCTGGTAAACCTCAGTTTTAGGTAGGCTTCATGTGCTTAGCTCTTGGAATTGGAACTTTTCAGCTCTCCTGTCCCTCTTCCCCATGGCAGCCCAATTCTGGCTTGTGTCTGCAGCTGATCTTGTGCAGAAAAGAGTTTCTGATCTCTTCCAATGATGGAAGCCTCCAATGGTGTAGAAAACTGAATACGGGGTTCTTTTCTGCCTCTCCCACAAGAAAGAAGGTTTTCTTCTATTCTTCTTCCAGGAGCAATGGGTCTTTCCTGTGCTCTGAAAGTGACAAAGTCTGCTGTCTATTCCCCACTGGCTTAAGATTTTTGCTTCCTATGAGAGAAGGGTCTGAGTAGACGGGTAGGTTTTTTTCCTTCTCTGCAGTGGTTGCCGATCACTTCCTGCAGGCCTGAAACAAGAAGGCAGTTCTCTCTGGTCTGCAGCCCTGCTTCCTCCAGTCTTTCTAGGGAGTTCTTATTGAAGTTCTGTGGAAAGGAACTGCAAATGAGCGCAAATTCCCACTATGTCACTTCTATATTGTCACAAAAGCCTACACTTGGCCATTAGTGACTTAACAAATTTGATTCCTTCTTACTCTTTTGCATGATGACTGGTGTCTCTTCCTTTCATGCCGTGCCATAGTTGAGCTAATATGGGTGATACTCCTTAACCTGTCCCTCCTTTGAACTCAATCTGTTTGGTTGTCTTTTACCTCAATTCTGTGATGAGTCCAAGAAGAGTTATGATTTTATATTTTCTTCGTGTTTGTCTTATAGATTGGGTAAAAGTGATATTCTTTCCAGAATTCTACATTCTAGACAAAAGCACAGCCACTTTTAACTTATGAAATTCCTATTATATTATAAAATGAAGAACTACAAAAACAGAGCTGAAGAACTGGATTATGAATTAAGTGTTTATATTAATCAAATTAACAGTTTAAGACCAACCAATACACGCAGGAGACTCTTGGTGGTCTAAATTTAAACCTTTCTTGAAAGTGAGGCCAGGTCTCGGCTGTGATGTCACCAGAAACCCCAAATGTGGGAAATTGGAAAGGAGAGAAAGAGGGAGAGTAGCCAGGAGAAGTGCACACTTGATAAAGTTTTGTTTGTCAGGTTGTTGCTTTGCAGCATGAGAGATGGGAAAAAGAGAGGAAGTGAATGATAATGAGACTTTTGGAGAAGAAACTATAATCAAAGCCCTTGTGGAAATCAGAGAAGAAAGGCAGATTTTTCAAATGCTGGTCTATGAATGAGTGGCTAACACAGATTTTTTCTTTCCTTTATCACAGGTCCTCCCTGATTACCCCAGTATAAGGTAACATTTCATGCCCTAGAACACTTCTCTTGTAGCATACCACATATTACCACTGGCTGTGCATGGCTAGCATTTTGTTTACATGAGCCTTATTATTTTAATTAGAATAAAGGTTTTATGAGAGGAGAAGACAAGTCCCATTATTATTTATATACTCCTTAGAACTTAGCATAGTATGATTATACTAAGTACATTTTTAATTGACAAAAGGCAATTGATTTTCTCTTCAGGGATATTAACCATTTATTTAGTTTGTCTAGGTATATCATGATACTGGTCTCTTGATGTTCTCTGACCAAACTCTATCAGGGACTCTGATAGAAATGGATGAGCCCAGAAAACACCGTTGTCTCTGAAGTTTTCTTGAGACCACAGAAATTCTGCTTATAGGCTAAGGGGGCAGGAGACATAGATGTTCCTAAGACACACCTCTGGTCCCATGTTATCTATTTATTCACCCATCTACCTGTATATAACTTCATAGTTTATCATTACGAGTTTCAGAAATTGCTCTTTTCCATTTGTTTGAAATAATCTTTTGGTGTCTCTCAAATTTTTGTCTGATTTGGTTTTCTTTCTGGAATTTCCTTACATGGCGAGCTACCTTTGGCTTGTTGACTACATTTCAAAAACTGGTAACATCTCCTTCAGATCCCTGAACTAGAACATAAAGGCAAACAACATCCATGGTCTTTTGTCTCCTGTTCAGTTCTGCATTTCCCAGTGAGGAGGAAGCAGGCACACAGGATCCTTTTACCTAGTCTTTGGACCATCAGCAATATCCTGTTTTACTCCACACAGTTATCTGGCATCAATCAAAGAACACAAAATTCACACAAGCTGTGAGTGTGTGCCTGTGTGTGTGTGTGTGTGTGTGTGTGTATGTGTGTACAGCATGGAGGGTTGATGCCAACAGAGAGAGGGTGCTAGGTAGAGGGGGTAAGGAAGGAGGATCAGAATACAGGGAAGATCTAGGGGTTCTATAAGGATGAAAAAAGAAGGGGGTGTAGAAACAGAACCTGATTTATTTTACACAGAATTTCTCTCATGTTCCAACTTGGGGCTTTTTTGAGGTAGTCATTTTTGTTTTTACAGTTCTTTAGTGAATATTATGCAATCTCCTAAGCAACTCACCAAAGGCGTGCACCTAAGGTGGGAAAATATTTCTGGCTTATGAATAAGTGTTTCTTGTTTCCATTTACAGAAAATTTCAGAGTGTCAAATAGTTTCAGCTATAATGTATCTTTGTTAAGGTCAGAACAAACCTTTTTAGAAAGTTATTTCATTCAACTATCACCCTAAATAATGTTGGATTATAACAAAGTTATTAGATCATTTTCATTTATGAAGTAGGAATAGTTATTTCTTTTTAATAATAATTTTTTTCAATGTTTTTATTTTACTTTTGAGAGACAGAGCATGAGCAGAGAAGGGGCAGAGAAAGGAGAGACACAGAATCTGAAGCAGGCTCCAGGCTTTGAGCTGTCAGCACAGAGTCTGACACAGGGCTTGAACCCCCAAACTGTGACATCATGACCTGAGCCAAAGTCAGACACTTAACTGAATGAGCCACCCAGGTGCCCCAGGAATAGTTATTTCTTTTAAATAGTTCTGCTGCATAAGCTCTGGAGACATCCATTAGTATAGTTCTCTTCAAATTCTAGCTTTTCATGGAAACTCTAACCTCAAGAAAGTCACTAAACCACTGAGGCCCAAACTTTCTTCTCTCTACAAGGCTAATAATAATAAACACACTCCAGGTTTCATATGAAAACAAAATGGTGTAAACAATGTTCCTTGATAACTTGGAGATACTCCGTTCTCATCTGACCACAACCTAATATAGATGCTTTTCTGGTATAAAATAGGGATTCTGTGAATGGTTTAGATAACCCACTGAATAAACCTGTTGTTACCAAATCTATAGAAATAGTGACAGCTACTCCTATCACTGACCAGAACGACGACCCTGCATTAAAAGTGACTTTAATAAAACTGAAATAAGAAAGATTCCTTGAAAGGAAATAGCAAAAAGCAAATTGAAGATTAAGGTTATTAGGATTTTTAATTACCTAAATTATAATTTATAATTATAATAAATTAATAAATATAATTATAATTTGTTTTAATTAGTATGAAGTAAGTACTTTTATATTATCTACATTATATAGATATTAGATATAATACCACTCAAAACTTCATAAATTTTGTAGGGAATTTTTTAAAGGATGCATGAACACTCTTCATATGTAGTTAAGATTTGAAAATTGGTCTTAAGACCTTAATTGTAGTTTTGAAAGAAAACTATTTTAACAGAAGCACCTTTTATTACCATATATTCACCTTCCTTTATTCTGTTTTCCAAAGTACATTTTTTAGAAGTAAGTAGTTTGGAAAAAAAAAATAAAGTGAAAAAACACACCAATGTGATTTAATCTTCATAAAAATTCCATTCTTGCTAATGGAAGTAGAGTTTATAAAGGGCTATGATTAGAATAATATGTCATAACCCAAACATTTTAAATTCCATTGGGTGAAACATGATCTGTAGTACTAGTCTGAACTGTTTGGGCAATACTTTTTTGTAAGAGTTTGATTACTAAAATCCCTAAATCCTTAGACATGTTTAAAGTAAAATAATACTATTTTTCCCATTCATTTCACCTTTTAAATAATGAATTTTTATCCTTTGAAAAAAAATGAGCACTTTTTAAGCAATTAGTAGTGCTGAGGGTACCTGGTACATTCATCTAGATTTGCACAAGAAAATTGAAAACAGCCCAGCTATTTAACTGAGAATATTAGCTACTGAGCAATGTTAGCCACTCCTTCTCTTGCTATGCTATTGCTAGGGTCCCATGCTCTTTACTATGGATTCTCTACCTAGCACATTGCAGAAGTTGAGATCCTATTAATTTAGCAACAGCAAGCCTAGCTTTTAAGAAACAATGGTTTCTATTAGTTCCCATGACTCCTTCTAGAAAGGATGATAAAATGTTGAGAAAGCAATCCTATTTGGGGTGGGAGGAGGGGGTCTTGTGTTCAGTCCTGTGCTTCTTTTGCATGTATTTTCAAATTTTAATCTGTTTTTTAATCGTATTTGTAATGCTTTGAAAGAACTTTAACTTGATTTACAGTCTTAATTGTATTTATGTTGTAATAATTAATTAGCTGTTGTATGTTGGATACTACTACACAGCATTTATGCATATATTGTCTGAGATACAAGAAGTACCTTCTCCCTGTGCCTTTTTCATCTGGTGCCAAGTTTAAAGACTACCTGCATTTGTAACTCGATTCCCTACTTGGCTACTGTGGTGGCAGCTCCAGAAAATGAAATTTCCAAATATGCAGTTGCACTTTCTCATTTCTAACAGGACCTAATTTCCTTGTGAGAGCAATTTCCCTGGTCCACTGAAGATCTGTCGAATTTCTATCCAGTTGCACATCTTATAGCTGATCCACAGCACTTTTTAAAGTTATATTTTATTACAAGCATTCTGTAGTCATATTGATTCATTTAAGTGAGGATTTCGAGCTCTGCTGTTCCACATTTTATGAAGCAGTAGTTGCACTGGAAACAGTTCATCCTATTTCTCTCTCCCCTTTTAGTTCCTTTGGTCCTTTCTTGGCATTCAACAATATTGCTAGCAGAGTTTGGAAAATGAACATCTACTAATAGTACCAGGAGAAATCATTAGTATAACGAAGAGAAGCTAACAGTCCAAATATCAGTGTGAAGTGTATTTTTGCCGATTGGGACTATTTTCCAAATAAGAAAAAAAAACTATACGTATATATGTGTGTGTATACACACACACACACACACACACACACACACATACATATATACACTTTTCAATCTGGCCAACTCCCAAGTTGGTATTATTTTTACATTGTGCTTAAACAAATAATTCTGTATATTTTCTATATAATCTATTTCTTTACTGCCTAGAGTCTCTGTTCAAGTGGAAAGTCTGAAATATGGAAATTGTGAAACCAAATTATTTGAACCATCTTCATAGCTTCATTCCCTATCCAACCAAGCCTTCTTCCGACTGTCTGTAATTAGGATCCTGTTAACCTGCAGGGCTCCTCACCCAGCTATGCAGTCTCTGTGGTCTTACCTAGAGCAAGATATTAGGTGCTATCTTCCTCACTTGCAAGTGGGAAGATATTATTCCCACTTGCAAGTGGGAAGATTATATTAAATTTAAATACATGTAGTTGTATGCATGTATTCTTGGTGTCTTGCCTTGTCATCAGAGAGAAAAATTAGAACCACAGGTGTAGAGTAAGAGTAGAGGAAGGCCCTCAGGTGTTGGTCACACCATCCTGGTACCATCCTGGTTAATTGAATGTGATGAAGTGCCAGCAGGATTCTTGAGTTCCTTACTCCCTGGGATTTGGGCACTACAAGATGCCATACCATGTACTAGCCTTGGAAGTCCTCCCCTGGCTCATCCCTAACTTCTTGAATACACTCCTCAGAATAAATTGTGCCTTTGCACGGGGACTCCCAAATTTCAGCAGCAAACTCTATAAGCAGAGGCCCCAGCATACACAGACTTGGACTCTCTCAGATACTACTCTATCCAAGACTTGAACTTGACTTATCACCCTGCTAGGAAGGAGGGTCTACTGCTTCCTTCTTCACATTTTTCATAATTCTCATTTTTGTCATCCACAATCGGACTCAGCAGCACCTCATGGAAAAACTTCCATTATGGCAATACACTTCTGGGAACTGGTTAAGTTCAACTGTAATAAACAAGAAGTCAGCCACTCAGATGTGCAAAACCCAAGAGTGGAATTTATTATAAAGTTTCAGGATGCAACGATCAGAAGTAAAGATACTTGCTAGTCTGTGGAGTTACATATGATGCTCACTTCGCTTGTTAACAGGAAACTACAAGGCAACTACAAACATTCTTTACCATTTGAACTTCCTCTGATGTAATCATCCTCCATTACAGTGACAACTTCACAGCAGAAACTTGGTTTGCTTTTTTATTCTCTTCGAAATGATATCATTAAACCACTCTTCTGAAGGGATCAGAAGAAACTACAAGAAATTTATGAGACTCTGTCCGGCTGTAGACCCTTTGCCCCTCTATCAAAGTTGGGTGAAATTAGCCTATGGGATCAATAGTTATTATAGCAGGTGGACAGGCCAACAAGGCAGATGATTTTCTAAGGTTTCTTTCCTGAGGATACCACACTAAAAACAAATTTGTTTTCACTCCAACAACCTCTGAAGGGGATTTCAGAACGTTAGCTGTTTGATGAATGCTACTATTGAGACAGATTGGGATGTTTCTAATATGCCATAAAAGGGATTGTGTTTCTGGTCTCTAGGTGAATTCTCTTGCTCCTTCTAATTGCAATTGGCATGTAATCCCTTGTGCTGTCTACCACAGAACTGTTTCTGCCTTCAACTCTTGCCTGGGGAAATAGTTTCTTGGGAAAGTATTTCAACAATTTCTAGGGTTTTTTTTTTTTTTCTAATTTCACTCTAAAATATATGAATCTGCAATGGATAAATGACTATGTTTGCATAACCTTATTATTAAATCCTATCACAGAATATTCTTAAAGGCCTCAGGCTAGAAAATGATGGTTTTAACAGGAAATGTCTGTCTAAAAAGACATGTGATCACTGAAGAATCATGAAGAGACTCTCCTGGGTTGTCTTTTTCATGAGAAAAAAAAAAAAAAGGAAACTTAAATATTTTAATTAGCTTTTTTTCTTTTTTTTTCCAGCTTTACTGAGATATAAAGAACATATAACTTTGTATAAGTTTAGGGTATAAAACATGATGGTTTGATACACGAATATATAGTGAAATGATTACCACAAGAAGGTTAGTTAACACATCCAGCTCCTCACATAGTCACTTTTCTGTGGCAAGAACTTTTAATATCTACTCTCTCAGCAACCTTCAAGTATTCAATCCACTATTGTTAAGCACAGTCACCATGCTGTACATTAGATGGTCAGAACTTATTCATCTTATAACTGAAGGTTTGTGCCCTTTGACCACTTTCACCCAATACAAGAGAATTAAAAGTTGCCTAAAAATTATAATAGAATAATAAAACTAATGGTATCACTGGTTATAATAGCATATAATTAATAATTAACATTATACTTAATAATGTTATAATTAATTAATATAATCGATATAATTAATGCCATGAATTAATGTTAACAAATATTAATACTAATACGTTATGTAGAGAATATATATTATTACAGTATAATACCTTCTCATACATGATTGCTATCACTATTATAAATAACCTGTTGAACTTGACACCGTGAAGAGTTGGGGTGATAAGAGGAAAAAAAACTAAAGAAAGGAGAGGAACCTGAAAACTTACTTCCCATTTCCCAATTTTATCTCCTACGTTATAGTCATATACCTTCTTGAGAGAATATCAAAGAGAATAACAAAGATCAGTTTCAAGAAATGCCTCCTTTATCTACTTGCAATTAAAAAAAACATTATTTTGGGAAAAACAATTCTCAATTGCTTTTTTATTTAAATTACAATTTGGGAATCAGGAACACGATTTTAAGAAATGATAAAGTACAATTGTACAACTAACTCAACTAATTAACAACGGTGGTTTGTCTCAGGGGCTGGAAGTTGTGATATAGAGAGAGGGAAAAAAAAGTTCCGCAATAGCAGCATTTCAGAGGAAAATTCCCTTTTTAGAAACAAGTTACCTGAATTAATGAGCTTAGCTGACTCGCTGACTAAATCATATCCTTTCCTCCCTGGAAACTCCTCAGACAGAAAATCCTTCAAAGGTTTCTGCTTATCCTCTGAAGTGCAGAGCAAGTCCCATTTTATTAAAAGTCTCTCCACCATTAATGAAGGAGATTAGTTTCACTTTCACTTTTTTCCATCCAAGAATCTTTACCACAGAGAAAAGATAACTGACAGAGAACAGGTGGCATACAAATCCTTCTAAAGCAGTGACTACTGCAAACAGGGCAAATGGGCAATATAAATATGCAAATGTGGTCATTCATGTCCTTATTATCCATAAATGCGAAACAATTAAGTGTGAAATGCTTTGGGGAATAATTGAGGTGAAATGGCTTGCATGTGCTGTGCGACAGTGAAGTGTATTTTGGTGCTCAGTTGCCCACTTCGTTGTCATCCTTGAGGGTTTCACAGAAAGCTCTGCAGGCCTGTGGGACTCATGAATGTTAATTAACCCCGAGCAAAGACGACACCTACGAATGTAGAAAATGCATTTAAGATGCAGCTCCCCTCTCAAGCCTATATGCTCTAAACTTAGAATTAAGGCAAGGGTCATAAAACTAAAATGCCTACAAACACCAGGGGATCATCTGAAGAGGCAAGGCTGTTTTCAGTTCTGGCTACTGATGCCAGGTCGTCAAGTGGGAACGTGGGTCCACGCCTTTGGATCTCTCTTTTCAGGTAACATATCTGGGAGGGTTTGGAGCCTGGTGGTCCGTGTTCAGGTCCCAGCTGGGCTGTTAGCTGTTGTGATCCTACTGAATCTCTCTGTGCCTTAACTTCTTCATTTGTGAAATTTGGATAATGATATCAGTAGTATTTCAGAGGACTTTTTAGAAGATTAAATATTAGAACAGCATCTGGCACAGACAGAATGTAATTACTGTAAGCCATTAGTATCATTTAAGACAAGTCAGAAATCCAATTTTGCATTTGGGAGTCTTCTAACTCTTAAATGCTAGTGACTTGTTTTTCTTTTAAAAATTATTGGGTCTGCTATAAATCAACCCCATCCAAAGTGAAAATCTGGACCAAGGCCCTCAGTTTGTGACTTCTGCATTAAACATTTGAGCCCGTTGAAAAGCTCTTATGAATTTCTGCTGGTTTTAAGGCTTCATGGCCATTGTTAGGAATTATTTATTTGCTTGTATATTCTCTTTCCATTTGCAAAAGAACTTATACTTTTGATAGCTTACATTAAAAGCCACAGTCTCAACTATCCTGGTTGTCAGTAAAGCAAAAAATACACAGGTCAATATAATAGCATGAAAATGTAGAAGGAGGAGAATAAGTGTCCTAGACAACTAAAGCTTGGAAACCTTATTGACACTGAAGAGAAAATGAACCCTGAGCTTCATGACAGCCAACACAAAAAGGGAAGCATCATGAGTTTGTAGCGATCACATGATCCAACAGAAGGAGATAGCATATCACGCTGTCAAAAGAGATTTCTTTCAACTCTGAACTCTAAAATTTCTTAAAAGGGTCTTTGTAAAAGGAACATTGGGCAATTTAGCAAAGAGTGACTTAAGTAGCACTTGCATTGAAAAAGTAGAGAATTTCTGTATGTAGTAGCTCCTTAAGCCAGCCCTCTGGGCATGCTTATTCATAGCCATGTAAAACTATTTCCAAGAGGCAGAAAGAGAGGATAACCTGCCCAGATATATCTGGACCACACAGAAATGAAGCTTAGAAATTTTTGAGGTAAAAGTTGGTAATATGATCCTTATTTTTTAGCTTTCCCAAGTATCAACAATTTTAGTGTGGGTCCATATGGAAATGTTATAGCAATATAGACATTTATGTGTTGACTAAAAGAAGATCCATTTACTCCACAAGCCAGGGATTTGTATGGATTGGGGGGAGGGGTAAGCAAGTAGGAGTGGAGAATCGCACAGAAGGGCCAGGAATTCTCAAACTGTAACTGTGGGCCCATTCAAGTCCTTGAAGGATTCTGGAATAGAGCTCCAGAATTCTGCAGCAAAAACAGCAGGCAAATAACCTCAGCCTAGGAGATTTTTGAGAGCAGTTACCAATTTTCTACTTCTATTATAGAAGAACTTTAGAAGAACTTTAATCTAACTCCTGTAGAATGGCTGGTGTGGAACAGGCCTGCATCCTGACAGGTCAGCAAGGTTTAAAAAAGCAGCAAAATAGACTCTGAAAATGAGTTCTAGTAAACGCACCTTTATTGTCTTTTCTCCCTCCCGAGAATATAAGCTACGTGATGGCAGAGATCATCATCTGTTTAGTATTTTCTGGGCATGCAACGATGCCTGGTACAAAATCTGCTCTTAATAAATACTGGTTGAGTGTATTATCAGTTGTTTGTTAGTGTACGTTCAGAAACATACATGCATGATTTTTTTTAATGACGATATTCGCTTTGGCAGATTTTCTACTTCATAGCTTCTGCTGGATACAACTGAGAAACAGGATCATTTGCAACTGAAAATAGGCTGTTTTATAACACAGAGCGTTCTTTATAAAATGTTTTACCATCCTAGAATGATCATTGTAGTATCTTCTCTGAGATTTACTTTCTTATACTAATACGTACATAAAGTATTTGACTAGATTAACAAATTTGAAATGTCTATATATCCTTAAAAGAAGTAAGACTTTTTCAATTCATTCATCCATTCTTTCACCAGTCACTTATCACATACTTTTGGTGGTCATTAAGTCTGCACCAGGCATGGTGCAAGGTATTGGAAAGAAAATTGTGAGCCCACAAACCCCTGGGCTCAAGGGGGATACGTCATGATGGAAAATACTTACATTGGGCTTTCGGTACACTAGAGGCTGTTCTAGGCTTTTTGTTTATATTATCATTTATTCCTTACAACCACTCTATAAATTAGGTTACTATTATTATCTATATTTTGTGAGGAAATAGAAGGACACAGAGAATAGTCTTCCTTTACACCAAGGAAGTCTGGCTCCACAGCCCATGCTGCCAACCACGGTCACAGTTCACTTCATCTTGCCCGATAAGGAATGCCTAGCATAGTGCCAGGCACACCGTGTGTATCTGAACATGGCATATTGAATCAAACCTCTTATGGTCTAAAGGAGGAAAGCTTGTTTGGAAAGCATCAAACACATCCGAAGAAAAGAGTTTACTCCTCAAAGCCCATCAGTTATTTGGCTCCCTCACAACAGAGAGCGCAGAACATTTTTAAGAAGTTCAACTATTCCAGTGGTTGGTATGTATTTGACTTTCCTAATCGGTATGTAAATTTCTAAAATTTTTCATATGAATTAAGTGGCTGTGGAAAGTTTTTCTGTTAATTTCAGACAGTGACAATGCTCATTATTACTATTGCAATGAGTTGTACTATCATCTGAAAAATCAAAGGCTCTAGGCACAACCTCTTGTGGCTTTAATCATTTTCTATGGGTTGTTGGTTTGACCAAATCGATTTAATACATGACAGCTAGAGGATTTATGACAAAGGACAAAATATAATTACGCTCATTAGTTGCACATATACAAATTAAATTTATGTCTAAATTTTCCATAGAGAAAATCTTTGGAAGACATCACTGTATTTCCTAAAGAAAATAATTACAGTTCACCCTTGAACAACATAGTTCTGAACTGTACAGGTCCATTTACATGAGGATATTTTTCAACAAATAAAACACAGCACTGTAAATATAATTTCTCTTCCTTGTAGTATCCTTAATAATGTTTTCTTTTCTCTAGCTTACTTTATTGTAAGAAGACGGTATGTAATACATATAACACAGAAAATATGTGTTAATCAACTATTTATGTTATAGATAAGGCTTCTAGTCAATAGTAGGCTATTTAGTAGTTAAGCTTTGGGAGTGGGAGGACTTAAAAATTTTATACAGGTTTTCAACTGCATGTGGGGTTGGTGCTCAGCCCTACAGTATGGAAGGGTTTTAACCGTATTTATTCTGTGCAGCTGAAAGAATACTGTATTTTTATTTTTCTCAGCATGCTTTCTGCAATCTACACTTGCCTGTGAAATATGGATTAAGTGGGGATTATGCAGTCTAAGTGACTCAAGCATAATCATAGTCTAAGATCCTCTCATTTCTCTATTACAATATAGTCTTTAAAATCACTGAAAAATCCACTGCTTTCTCTAATGTACATTGCTTAAATAGGCTAAAATATTAAAAGAGGGAGAATGACAATAGACCAGAACAAGGAACCACTTAATGGAAATTGACTAAAGGTCCTAGTAAGGCATTGCTTAGATGAAGACTCATAAAGCTGATATTAATTAATGATCTTTCAGGATCTAAGAGTAATAATTCACACAGGAATGGTTCTCAGATGAGACAGTGGGGTCATGAAAGGAAATATATCCTTCACTAGAAATAGGGAGGAGCCGAGGAATCTCTTCCCTTTTCCTACTGCTTTTAGGTGCATGATTTGCATGCTAAAAATCCTCACCAACGAGGACAGTTCAACTAGGAGAGATGCGCCAGACGCGCACTTGCGCTGGCTCCTGGGCCTTGTCAGTCCTGCTGGGCTGCTTTGTGTAACTTGGCATGGTGATGTGTTCAGACAGGATGGATCAAAGCGCCCAAGAGCCCACTGTGAGAATTCAAAGGCAAAAGGCTTCAGATGATCTGGAATGTATCTTGGTGTAAAGCTTCCCGGTGTTTTAATTTCTTGTAACATTTTACCTTTTGGGGCTTTGCAGAATTTAACTATGGTTGAAGTTAAGTGCTCAGCTGGGTGCCTGCTTCTATCATTTTTCCTAATGAATGCTCTATGAGCAATTGGATTATCTTACTTGGATTTTCTTACCTATTTGTCTAAGCTGTTCAAATCTTTTCACTGGAACAAATTCACTGAGCTTCTTCCTGCTTCTGTGGGGGAATGTGAGATACAAGGATGCCCTTAACTGCTAGATAAATCTAGCTACTTAAGTGAAAAACCACAGCTGGATGGCTGCTCTAAGCAATATTATGAAAGTGGGTTAAGACAAGAAATATAGGGCCTTATTAAAATTTCAAGGTCGATTGAGACAGGCAAGATATAATGAATGGTATTGGAGTTCGGCCAGGTCAATGGTGTTAAAACTCACTCAAAGACATAGATAAATTTGAGGCCCAGGCCTTTGTTTAACCTCCCATCCAAAAAATGATTCTTCTTTGCCAAAACTTTTGATGATATTCCAGAATATTTGTTTAATAGGTGACTTAAAAGCAATGCTGCTTTCAATTTAATCACCTTGGGCTCTGCAGAACCCAGGTGTTAAGAAGAAAATCAGTCAATTCTTATCTTTATTTCCCTCTTTTCCTGTTTATTAAATCATTGAAACAAAATAACATATTAAAACATTTAAAACACAAAATGAAATGGTCACATACAGAAGAATATTAAAGAAACAAATGTCTTCATCATGGAAAAGTACACAAGAATGAAATCTTAATTCTATTGTTGAATTTGGGATGCATAGTTACGAAAAAGTTTTATAGTCATCATCTAGGTACCATCTTTGTGTTAAAATTATGTTAGCTTTAATAAGAAGAGACACACAAATTTCACTATTGGTCAAAATTCACCCAGAAAACAGGATTAGATATACATCTCCCACCTTATGAAACTTACACTAACCTTTAGCCCCAGATCTCATTGTTAGTATTCTTCTTTTAAGTTTATTTTTACTTATTTTTGAGAGAGAGATAGAGAGAAAGCAGGGGAGAGGCAGAGAGAGGGGGCAGAGAGAGAATCCCAAGCAGGCTCTACACCACCAGCACAGAGCCCAATGCGGTGCTCAAACTCACAAACCATGAGATCATGACCTGAGCCAAAACCAAGAGTCGGACCCTTAACCAACTGAGCTACCTAAGTGCCCCCATTGTTAGTATTCTTAGCTTACAATAAAATATTCTATGAATATGGAAAAAAAACCCATCCCACTATTCTTTCAATGAACTTACTTAATGGGACTTAAAAAGTCATTTTTAAGGATCTTCTAACTATCATCTTCAATGATACTTAGAAACTAGAATTTCATTATGAATATTTACAATTGCCTTGATGCTACTTACTTCTAGGACACTGATCTTCAGTTTGTTTTTATATACATTCTTAGAGTTGGAAAGAATCAAAGAGGTCATCTAGTCCTTTCTATCACAGTCCGTGGAAGACCTCATCTTTCCTACTCATGAAAAAAAATTCCAATCACGTGTAACCTTGCTTCCTTACAAGGATGCCTGTCCATTTGTAGATAGCTTTAGTTATTTGAAAGCCATTCCTTTTATTGAGCTGAACTTTGTCTGTTATGACCTACACAGGTTTTAGTTGCCTTCTTCAGAAGAAGGTAGCTAACAAATTTATTGAGCTATGAATGGATGAAGCATACACTTTTCTGCCTGTGTGTTATACTTCAATAAATTATTTACATGAACCAAATAAGGGAGGTGAAATCACCATAACTGAATTATCACGGTTTTTCAATAGAAGGTAAACCACAATTTTGAGAGAGATGCTTTTAAAGAAAACCCATTGAGGAAAGAAAAGAACAGAGATAGCTTTTAACAGTTGAGTATCTGTGACACTTTTAATAAATGTTTCGTTCATATCTTCCTTTTTGGAGCCAGACTACCATCAGAGAAGTTAAAAACAAGTCTTAAACTTACATAGGTGCATCTCCAATGCATCAAAAGTGAGTCTAGTTCCTCTTTTCTCAAGAAGTTGTGACAGAGTTTTGGATTGAGGAATCCTTCATATAAAATTTTAGTGAATTTATTAAGAGCCATCATAAATGAGAGAAAGAGAGAGATGTGAGGAAGAATGGGCAAGAGACAGAAAGACAGATTAAGAATGGAGAAAGATGACAGTAAAACAGGCTAATCTCTATCTACAAAATAGCTATATAATAACTACCTGGAAAAGTTCAAATAATAAAGCTATCTTGATCTACATTGTGAATCCAATTTAAACAAAAATTTACTTCTTTGTAGAGAGCAGACTATTTTGCTTGGTTAGATTTTTAAACTCTTAAACAGTTGGCTAGCACCTACATCATTGTGTGATACTTGGAAAGTACTAGAAGTTTCATATGTGCCAAAAAGGGCCTATCCACACACAGCCTTATCATATCGTTCCCCCACCCACACACACACGCTATGAGAAATAAACCAGGGAAGTCAAAATGGAAAAAAAGAATCCAAAAACATTGTTATATGTGAACAAAACCTTGTGCTCCTCCCTTGAGAAGCCAACTCAACCAGAGTAGATATATGATAACATCTAACCAGTGAAGTTACTTTTGTCATAAACCAATGAACTAAAAATACTCATTTCACCCAATGATAATGCCAAGGAAAACAGTAGGCACAGAGATAGAGCAACCTTGCCTTAAGCTATGAAGTGCTTATAATCACATTTCCAATAACTCGTACAGAATTGGCATGATCCATTAAAAAAAGAGATCATGAAATCATAAAAAAATAATTTAAATTTTAAAAGATTTAATTTTTGGGGCGCCTGGGTGGCGCAGTCGGTTGGGCATCCGACTTCAGCCAGGTCACGATCTCGCGCTCCGTGAGTTCGAGCCCCGCATCGGGCTCTGGGCTGATGGCTCGGAGCCTGGAGCCTGTTTCCGATTCTGTGTCTCCCTCTCTCTCTGCCCCTCCCCCGTTCATGCTCTGTCTCTCTCTGTCCCCAAAATAAATAAACGTTGAAAAAAAAATTAAAAAAAATAAATAAAAGATTTAATTTTTATTTTTTTTATTTTATTTTTGATTTTATTTTATTTTTGAGAGAGAGAGAGAGAGAGAGCGCACACGCACATGAGTGGGAGAGGAGCAGAAGGAGAGGGAGACAGGATCCGAAGCAGGCTCCATACCCAGTGCAGAACCCCAAGTGGGGCTTGATCTCACAACCTTGAGATCATGACCTGAGATGAAATCAAGACTCAGACGCTTAACTGACTGGGCCACCCACGTGCCTCAAGACTTCATTTTTAATAAAAGTATTTCTCACTAAAGTACAAACTCTTATAACACATTTGAGTTTTTTTGTTTTTTTTTTTAACATTTATTTATTTTTGAGACAGAGAGAGACAGAGCATGAACGGGGGAGGGGCAGAGAGAGAGGGAGACACAGAATCTGAAACAGGCTCCAGGCTCTGAGCAGTCAGCACAGAGCCCGACGTGGGGCTTGAACTCACGGACCGTGAGATTATGACCTGAGCCGAAGTCAGATGCTTAACCGACCGAGCCACCCAGGCGCCCCGACATTTGAGTTTTTCTTTGCAAATTTTTAAATTCCTGATACGAAGAAAGTTGGAACTGTGAAATTTAATGATGTTAGATGCTTCTAAAATTGAAGATCAATCACAAATCTACAGAACACATTTTTCAAATTATGATATATCGACTTGCATGGAAAACTTAATTTATCAAAATTGGCATAGACCATAATTGGGGCAAGAATTCTGAACCTCAACTAATTATATTTGGTTAAGGAGAATGAAGGAATCCTCCTAGGATTCCTTAATGTTTTTAGCTGCTGAGAACAAAACTTTAACTGATAGGTGGACTGATGAGCAATACTTGCTGCTGGGAGTCCTGCGATTTGACTGAAGCTTCCACTGAATGGTGTTAGCTTTTATATTCGACAGACATTTGTTGGGCCTCCTATTATGGGTTAGGCACTGGACTAGGTCCTGGAGCTATATAATCAGCAAGACATTCAAAGCCTCTTTTATGGTGGACAATTCCAGTCAGGGCTGGGAGGGGAGAGCTAAAAAATAAACAGGTATGTGTGTGTGTGTGTGTGTGTGTGTGTGTGTGTGTGTGTGTGTCTTTGTGCGTGTGTCTTTGTGCGTGTGTGTGCGCGCATGCGCACGCGCATGCACATGCACACACATGCATGTGTGCATTAATCATGTAGTAATTAATAAGAAGAAGAAGTTAATGAAGGTAAGGAAATAGAGTATGTATATGTATATGGTGGGGTCTAGAGTCAGGGCATCTTATTTACTGAAATCCAAAAAGACCTCTCTGGAGAAGTGGCATTTGAACTAATATCTAAAAGAGTAAATGAGGCGTGCCTGGGTGGCTCAGTCGGTTGAGCGTCCGACTTTGGCTCAGGTCGTGATCTCGCGGTCTGTGAGTTCGAGCCCCGCGTCGGGCTCTGTGCTGACAGTGCAGAGCCTGGAGCCTGTTTCCGATTCTGTGTCTCCCTCTCTCTCTCTGACCCTCCCCCCATTCATGCTCTGTCTCTCTCTGTCTCAAAAATAAATAAACGTTAAAAAAAATAAAAAATAAAAGAGTAAATGAAACACCATTATGGTGTCCTGGAATCTTCGAAGAAGAGAGGCAAAACCTAGAAACAGAATGGCAGTGAGTAGGAAGAAAAGGAGACAGATGTAAAATAAAGAAATTAGACCCAGAAGATGGGAGAGAACACTGGTAAAATGGTACCGAGAGGTCAAGTAACATGAGGACTGAAAGCTAAGCTTTGAATTGGCACAATGGGAATTATTGACAAGAAAGTTTTCACTGAAGCTATGGGAGCAGCTTGACATTAGAGGGCTAGGGAGGGTAAGAAAGTAGAATAAGTATAGACATCTCTCTGGAAGAGGTTGGCCTAGAGAAGTGGGGTGACACCTGGAGATGCATTCTAGAGACCATTTTTATTTCAGATGGGAGACAGCCAAGTTGATGAGAATGATTTAGAATACAGTGGAAATCAATGATGCAAGATACAGAAGAAATGATTGGTAAATGAAATTCCTTGAGTCACTGAGGGCCCAATGCATGAGTGGAGGGCCTTGGGTGAGAGTGTAATATGGAAGGTAGTCCAAACATGGGCAGGTACTGGGATGTGGTGAGTAATGAAAAACAGGTAAATTGGCAGGTGTCAGAGTGTCAGTCTGCCTTGAACATTCAGGATCCCGGCAAATTCTTGCTGGCTGTGCCAAGAATGCAAGACCTGACCATTCTTTACCTGAGCCAATATTCGGGATTTTTTCTTTTCCACCAAGCAACTTTGAGGTGACATCTCTCTCTGGGACCAAAAGCAGACTGACTTACTGCTTGCTATGAAAACAGCTCTTAGGCTATGGATAATGACCTAGGCATCTGGTCTGCCACTTGGAAGACAACAGACTACAGATTAAAGATCCCTCTTTTTTTTAATGTTTATTTATTTATTTTGAGAGAGAGAGAGCACACAAGCAAGGGAGGGGCTGAGAGAGAGAGAGAAAGAAAGAATCCCAAGCAGGCTCCACGCTGTCGGCACAGAGCCCAACACAGGGCTCCATCTCACGAAGTGTGAGATCATGATCTGAGTTGCAATCAAGAGTCAGGAGCTTAACTGACTGAGCTACCCAGGCACCCCTAAAGATATCCCTCTTTAGGACCTCGAACTATGGAAGCAAATTTCAACTGTCAATCGGACAGTCTGGTTCAATCACACAGATGACTATAGTAAGAACCCATTGTCTAATGAGACTGACTAGAATCAAGCTGCTCATCAAATTTAAACCACCCAGATCACTGCTATTACCACCATCACTGCTGGATTCCATTCTCATACTGGACAAAACAATACATTCACCGTCATGGGCGATAGCAAAAAACTGTATGTTTGTGATCTAGAAGCCACCAATGCCTGTGACTCCTGCCAAAATTGGTCTGTCTTTCAGTGAAGGGGGCCACATTCCATGGAGCATTTCCTCTGCCTTATATTTTTCTAGAAAATTGAGTACATTGGATCTCTGAGAGTCTCTTTCAATCTCTCTTTTTTTTAATATGAAATTTATTGCCAAATTGGTTTCCATACAACACCCAGTGCTCCTCCCAACAGGTGCCCTCCTCAATGCCATTCACCCACCCCGCCTCCCTCCCACCCCCCATCAACCCTCAGTTTGTTGTCAGCTTTTAAGAGTCTCTTATGGTTTGGCTCTCTCCCTCTCTAACTTTTTTTTTCCCTCTCCCTCCCCCATGGTCTTCTGTTAAGTTTCTCAGTTTCCACATAAGAGTGAAAACATATGGTATCTTTCTCTGTATGACTTATTTCACTTAGCATCACACTCTCTAGTTCCATCCACATTGCTACAAAAGGCCATATTTCATTCTTTCTCATTGCCAAGTAGTACTCCATTGTGTATATAAACCACAATTTCTTTAACCATTCATCACTTGATGGACATTTAGGCTCTTTCCATAATTTGACTATTGTTGAAAGTGCTGCTATAAACATTGGGGTACAAGTGCCCCTATCCATCAGCACTCCTGTATCCATTGGGTAAATTCCTAGCAGTGCTATTGCTGGGTCATAGGGTATGCAAACTGGTACAGACACTCTGGAAAACAGTGTGGAGGTTCCTCAAAAAATTAAAAATAGATCTATCCTATGAGAGTCTCTCTCTTAAGCACATGCATGACTAACATTGGTATTTTGCCACTATAGACATATTTTAAGGTTAGATTGTTGCTGTTCCAGTGTGATCAGCTGACTCTTATTTTCAGTTTTCCAGGCTATCTACAACCAGACAAGAGTGTGTTGTTTTTCTCATAAAGGCCAACCAACAATTGGCAGATATCCAAGAAATTCAACAGCTATTCCATATCTGCTTATCATTCATTCTCTGGTAAGACTTCTGGCATCACTGAGATGTGAGGCAGGCTTTTGGAAAATCAAGCCCAGAAGATTTTTGACTATATCTCCTTTACCTCTTCCTGGTCCACATACTTTATTGAGGCAGGCCACAAAACACAGCCATCACCAGAAAAGAATTATCTCATGTAGGCCACCTCCTAGGCAATGATCAGAATGAAAAGGGTGAAAGGTCATATAGATTCCTTTGAAAATTCATGAATCTGCCCCTACCATTAATAACCAGGCCACCTTGGTTTGTATATACTCTGAGTGGCAGCTCACCTAAAGGGGAGACTAAGGAATTGAGACTTTGATTCAGCTACCTGGATTCTTTTATTGAACTAACATGGTCCTAGATAATAAAGAGAATGACCACTTGGTTGAAAATACTGGCCACCAATTTTTACAGTGGCCCACTTGGACCAATTTGAAAAATATAGTGTACCACTACAAATTTTTTAAATGACCTTTTCATATTTATACTTGACTCCTTTCACTGAAAGGTACTGGTTCAAGCAGATATTTGGAGAAAAGGTAATGATATAGCTGCAAGGAGGGAACACATCAGTTACATAGCCATGGAAGGGAGAACAACAATCAGCACTTGAGGGTAGGACACTTTAGACGCTAGGTGGTTCAGGGGAAGGTGGAAATTTATACTCTCCTTGTCCCTTAGACCCAGCATTGCCGACTGGAAAACAATAACATGGTCTAACTGAATCCAGCAGCATCTGTAGTTGACAACTTATTTCACTACTGGATTTGTCGACATGCTATAAAAACTCTGTAGTCCTGGAGATCCTAAACTACTCTGCCATGCCTGACACCACCGATGGCATTCCTAAACCTGTCCCCTTCTCAACCTTGGATGTGTACAAACAGATGGACACCTATAATATTGTATCAATCCTAATAATGCAAATTTATATGCTCCTCCTGATGCCCAAGCAGCTTTGAGTTGTCATACATAGTAACCAAGGCTGCAACTACTCAGTGACACTGCCCAATGTACCACATTAACCAAACCAACATAACCATGATCTAAATCAAGTTTAGCAACAATTTCCAAACTGGAGTGAAGTGTGTTCCTCTGTATTATATATTTGTATGTGAAAGAATGCTTTTCCTTGGAGAGTGAGGGTTACTCATCTATTACCCCAGAGATTATTAGTAATGACGTCAAAGAATTGCCAGGTGGGTCTAAACACCCTTGCATAAGTCACAGACTGGCTTTAGACTATATCTTGGCTATCTGAAATAATGGCTTCCCTGGGATTTACTCCGTTTGCTGAGTCCAGGACCTTGGGGAGTAGAACTGAAGTCAATATTACATGCTGACCTTATCCTATTGCTTAGAGTCTTGTTGACAGTATCCTTTAAAAAAATTTTTTTTAATGTTTTATTTATTTTTGAGACAGAGAGAGAGACAGAGCATGAGCAGGGGAGAGGCAGAGAGAGAGGGAGGCACAGAATCAGAAGCAGGCTCCAGGCTCTGAGCTGTCAGCACAGAGCCCAACGCGGGGCTCGAACTCACGAACTGTGAGATCATGACCTGAGTCGAAGTCGGATGCTCAACCAACTGAGCCACCCAGGCGCCCCGACAGTATCCGTTGTATGAGGCAAATAAAACAGATTTGGTCCCAATCTCTGACAGTCCAATTAATCAGGGTGGCTAATAGAGTGGCATATCCATATGAAAAATCAAGTTTAGCCAAGAACGCGTATGGCAATGGGATGGTTTGCTGGAAGAAGCAATCCATCATGGGCTTGTGTATCCTTGCAGGCTCTTGCTAAGAATGCCAAGAATGCATGGCCCTGACTGTATGGCCCCAGGTCATTCCTTGGGGTTGGTTTGACTGCAAGTTAATGTGAAGGATGAAGTAATGTCTCGCTCTCAAAGAGTAGGCTCCATACTGCTTTCTATAAAAACAGTGGATTCCACATCTCAGTGTTCTTCAGTTGTTCCTCTGTCATACTCGTCTGGTCCATATATATAGTGTCAACTCTGTGGGACTTGTGTGCAAGAGCAATTGAGGTAAATCTGATGCTCATGCTGTTTGTTGTGTGGGCCTTTTTTTTTGTGACTCAAAAGTCTTATGTCTTCTGCCAGCATCCATGAAGCATTCACATACTAAGTTACGAGCTTGTAATTAGGATGAAATCAAATCTCAGATCCAACAATAGGTTTAGTAGAGAGAAGATCAGGTAGTTCTTCTTTGACTGAAATCAGAAATCTGAAAATCAGCTTAGAGTAACAAAGAAGGGAGTATTGGAAGTTTGAAGGAAAAGAAAGTATAAAAGGTCATTTTGGGAAGTGGAACTTCCAAAGGATTGTTTTCTAGTGCTAAGGCCCTCCTTGAGATGTGGGTCATAAATTTAAAGTGATACTCATCAGTGCAGTGGGTGACTTGTGAGGTTTTCTCCAGCCACATTCAAATTGCTTGTAGATGTGGAGAAGGTCGAGTGTTAGGTCTAATCATAAGAGTACTTTTGCCAGGTAAGTGCAATGGAGAGAGACAGGGTCAGGGTTGCTGACAGTATATGCAAGGGAATAATTATAGGATTAGACTAGGAAATCCAAGCTGGGATAAGGAATGAGGTAATTAGTAAAGAAAAAAATATTAGAACAATTGACTAGGAACAATGAAAAAAGTCTTGGAGTTAAGAGAACTGGAAAAAAATAGAGGTTATGGTTAGAGAATAGAATGATTGAAAGTGAGGTTTTTTTTTGGTTTTTGTTTGTTTTTTTTGTTTTTTAGTGAGGTTACTGGTGATGAAAAAACTGTGATCATAGGGTAAGTAGAAGTTGTGGGGTGGCAGTCATGGTGTTTAGAAATAAGTAGGCCAATGGGACATAATGGGTACATGGACTTTCTTCATGGGTGTTGAAGCCTCTGAGAATGATAAAAGTACAATACTAAGATCTTCAGTGATGGAGGGGAAGGTACCAGGAGGAAGGAAGAAGGTTGCAGTGAGGACAGGAAGTAGGTGGCATCATCCAAAGACGCAGGCTTTAAAATAAGTTGAGCGTTTGAATGAAGAGAGAGGAACGACTGCCTAGAAGTAACAATGAAATGACAGGGACATGTAGCTTATTTTCAGGACCAGTTAACTGGGATTTGGGAGAACAGAAAACTGCCTCCATGTGAGAGGGCTGCAGAAGAAATAGTATCCTGAGAAGATAGCTGGATTTCAGCTAAAGCAAGTAGGTGAAAGAAATGTTTGGACAAGAGCTTAAGGTTATTGGTAACTGAGCTTAATAATAATGCTTGGGATCTTTAGCACATAGTGGGCAGTCCAGAAAAGGGTGGGAAATTGGGTGAAATTAGGCAATGCACAGAGCATTTTGGCATAAGAGACCGAGGCCCAGTGGACCTGGCATGAAGGGACTTGGGTGCTGGGGCATCTAGAGGGGACTGAGGTATGTTCACCTGTAGGTCATGGTGAGATTACTTCTAAGAGACTTTAGAGGAAGTTATAGTCAATTATGATTACATACTTTTCAGGAATTCTTATGTAACGTCTAGGAGGAGGTGAATAGGATCACTACAGAAGTAGGAGTGGTTTTTACCAAGAGCAGGTATAATAATCTCTTTTGAGTAAAAAGAGATCCGACTCTTCTGTAAGAGATTTGGTTGATCTAAGGCTTTGAATACTTTCCCTAGGACTGGGACCTGAGCTGCTCAGGGCTCAAGTAAAATTCCAGGTGAATGTAATTTGAAGATGGTTGGGGAGAAGGAAGCGGGGGTGGGGGAGAAAGGTCTTTCTTAAGTGTCTTCTGCATTACTGTCAGAAGGCAGACTCTAAACAACTACAGCAGTGAACTTCGGTATAAGGGTTGTAACCATTGATTAGGTCAGGTGAAGGTCACTAATATTGTTCTTCCCAACGATTACCATGCTTAAAGAAACTTTGGGGGATCTTGGGCAGCTAGAAAATGACATGTGGTGTCAATATGGCCACCCTCACAGGAAGCAAACATGCAGGTGATGACGTCATATGAGGGTTTGCATATGATGGTCCACTGCAAGCACATATCCTAGCATCTTCACCCTCTGCTCTGAACATTTTGTCCAATTTTTTGCACTAACAAACACCTTTATATGATTAGAACATGTTACTGCCCCTACAGCTTTTTTAAATGGTGGTAGCCCATACCTCTCACAGGAAAATAGGATTTCAACATGAAAATGTACCATTCAGGTCCTTGAAGTTGCAAGGACAGCACCTATAACCTATAACAATGTGAATTATTGAGAATTGAATTACGAATTTCCTAGTGAAGAATTTATAATGGTGTTATTCCTTTGTTTTAGAAAATTAATCTTTTTCTAATACATGGCCAGAATATTTGATTTGGAGAGTTGGCATCTGTCTACTGATTATTCATTTGAGAGCTTTTCCTTAGGTCATTTGACTTCAAGTCAACAAAATGATGCTTACCTGTAAAGTAGCCAAGACCCTTGATGGCATGGTTATCTATCTCTGTCATTAGGGTACCACAGATATGCCCATTCTCTGTATTTGTTCTAAATTTGGTTTACCAAATCATAGCCGTTACATTTTCCTACTAGCTATAATACCTTAGTAGAGCACGGGTAGTAAGTACAAAAACATGATTTTCAAAATTAATCTATGTACAAGGAGGTGGCACACTTTTCCTAATTATTGTAGTTACCATAGCAAAACCAAAAGTAGTTCAAGCAAAAATGTGCTCATACACAATACAAACAGTTTTTCTGTATAGAGGTTAATATGCATAACAAAGGCAGAGGAAGTGAATTAGATGAATCTATTGGAAATATTAATACACATTTTATTAAGTAAGTAAAAACTGAAGCAACACTTGATCTTTTAGAATAATAGTCTTATATGTGTATCAAATATATTTAAGTTATTTAGGACCTGAACTCTCAAAATTAAAATTGTAAGTAAGAAAAACAATGAATCTCTCAGAACAACAATAAGCCTAAAACATAAAGTCAGCAAATGAACAAATCTTATTGAAAAATCTCTCTTTAGACAGGAGATATCAACTGTCCCATATACCTCAATACTTCATGAATACGTGACACTTTCAATGCTACATGTTTGGCTCTATATGCCGATTTCAGTTGGATTTAGGTAAAGTGACAGGTTTTAATTTTTAAGGAAAAGTGAATGCTTCATTTTTAGTAACATTGTGCTTGAAGCAGATGAACCTGAGAATTGAGAGCTCCTGTAGACAGTCACTTTGCCAGGTGGCTCTCATCGGGGTGTTTATTGTTAAAAACCCCGCTATTTCTGCCTGAGGTTTGAAGCCAGGACTTCACAAGATCCCCTGCTGCACTCCTCAATTCTTTCCACGCAGAGAGCAGATGGGTGAAGCAGAATAAATCCCAGCCTCAGAGGCAATAATGTAGCATTCCAGAGACCAGTGATGGTGTTGCTTTTAGTTGGACTAAATGCTAATTGGAGTTGGGAGTGAAATTTAGAATGGAAAATTGGACTTGCTTTATGAGACAGTTGGGAAACTTGTTAAGGGTATTATCACTACCATATTTTGATAAACAGAAACAAAATGTTAATATTACAAACTTTAGTCAATTGTTTCTAATTTAGCTTGGTTGGTTAGAACAGGATGCTTCAAGGATAAGCACACAGGTCATGGGATCCTGTCTTAATCTTTAAACTAACATGGTCCTTTGTATTAAAAAATGCTAACTTACCAAGTCATTTGGATTCTTGTAACTTCTAATAAATTATATGTGACAAAAATAGCATAAATAGGTCATCTCTTCTGATCTGTCTGTATCTTTTTATGGTTTCACTGAGGCAGTTATGACACTGCCTTGTATTTTTGTGCATCTTTTTCATCATGGTTTTTCCGCTTTTGGGGGGAAGAGATCATGTATTTTCATTATTATATCCCTAGAACTGAGTCCATTGCCCCAAACTGGAAAGCTAAAACATAATAGAAAGAAGCAGCCAACATTCCTTCCAGTAACGGTCAAGGATGGTCATACAAAATAAAGTTAATTTACTGATTTTGGAATGGACTGAACAGTGTTATGCAACGACAGGCTTTCTTTGATTATAGGTTTATTTAACTTACCACTAAAATTATGTGACCATGTGGGTTTAAATAAATGCATCGACCTGTAAATCAAGTGTTTATGCACCATTATTATTTCAATTTGAGTGCCGCAGCTATGGGGACAAAACAGTCATGACAGTATGTGAAGACATTTTGCCAAGGAAATTTTATTTAATGATTTTGGGGAATTAGAGGATAGTAACCACTATTGCAACCAGACCCATGAGTTTCCAAGTCATTAAAATACCTAAATGGATCTTCATATTTTTCTCAATTATAACATTGAATGAGACTTTTGGTCTCTCTGGGCCATGATAACTTGCTGTACTTGTTGGAATTCCCAGAGAAGCCACGGATAAAAGCTAGTCTTCCTTCAGAGGGGCTTGGATCTTGTCACCAGAATTCTCTGCCTCCTTGTTTTCACTATTTCTCACTTTCCATAACCGCAAGCTCTCTTTATTTCTATCTCCCTGCATATTGTCTTCTGGGGCTCTGAGTTAATTTCTACTCTAGTATATTTCACTTTTTAATTATAAAAAAGTTAGAAAATTACATTGCATATGCAACCATAACCATTTTCAACACAGAAGGTAACTCTATACATAGTGAAGAGTAACAAACACATCCTTAATTATAATAAAAAAGAATAGTTTGTAGCTATATTTAACAACTCCAGTGGTTTCTTTGAATGGTGATCTGTCACTAAATGTATTATAAAGAGTTGCATTTTTTACCATGATAGAAAAAAATGTTTTAATCTAATAAGTGATAGAACTGTAAACTTTTACAGATGTATAAAAAATAAATTTGTGTCATTTATATCCTTAGCAGAGGCCAGTGGGAGCCCTGTGGCACCACATGAACAAAATAGACCAAAATAATAACAATGTAACAGCTCTGAAATTTAACTTATCATTGGACCCATAGCCCACCAAAGTAGGTCAGGACTATTTTCCAAAACTAAGCAGATCACTGCCTGCTAATTTTTTTTTTTTAATTCTGATAGGACTCAGAATCTCCTAACATAACATCCAAAATGTCAAGGATTCAACTGAAAATCATCCATCATTCCAAGAACCAGAAAAACCACTAACTGAATGAGAAAAGAAAATAAACTGGCATCAACACTGAGCTGCATCAGATGTTGAAATTATTTGACAAGGATTTTAAATAAATCATCACAAAATGATTTAATAAGCAATTAAGAATTCTCTTGAAATAGGGGCGCCTGGGTGGCGCAGTCGGTTAAGCGTCCGACTTCAGCCAGGTCACGATCTCGCGGTCCGTGAGTTCGAGCCCCGCGTCGGGCTCTGGGCTGATGGCTCAGAGCCTGGAGCCTGTTTCCGATTCTGTGTCTCCCTCTCTCTCTGCCCCTTCCCTGTTCATGCTCTGTCTCTCTCTGTCCCAAAAATAAAAAAAAAATTTAAAAAAAAAAAAAAAAGAATTCTCTTGAAATAAAGACTTCCTAAATTTGGCAAAAGATATAAACCCACAGATTTGAAACGCTGAATGAAACCCAAATAGAACAAACTCAAATAAACTGACACCAACACATCATAAATAAAATTCTGAAAGCTAAAGACAAAGTTGAAGGTATTATCACTACCATGTATTTTCTCTTCAAGCATCCAGAGAAATGATGCATTACCTATATGGCAACACCAATTTCAGTGACACCAGATTTCTGATTTAGATTGTGATTTAGATTGTGATTCGGATTCTGATTTAGAATGAAATGGTGTATATTTTTTCAAATGCTAAAAGAAAAGAACTGTCAATTCTCTGCACGAGTTTTCTAAATTATATGTAGTGATTAAAACAAGAACTATAATACCATCTGATCTTCAAGAAAATGATATTCTGAAATGGGAAAGATAAAGAAATCTAAATGGAAATAAAGGCCCTCTATTTCAGTCAAAGTGTTAATGTTAATACCAATAGGCTGTAATACCCAGAACCTCCACCATGAAACTACACAAAACAATATACCCAAAAGTGCTATAAATAAATCAAGATGAAATCCTGAAAAACGGTCAAGTAACCCACAGGAAGGCAAGGAAAGAAAAACAAGGGAATCCAGAAGAAAACAAAATAAGAAAATGAGATACTTCAACATGAACATATCAATGATTACTTACACTAATTAAAAAGGCAGAAATTGACAAGATAAATTTTTTAAAAAGCTGACCCTACAATATGTGTTTAATATACTGTTTATAAGAAATTCATTTCAAAAGCAATTACAAGTATAGGTTGAAAGTATAAGGATGGAAAAAGATATACCATGCAAACATGAACTTTTTAAAAGGCAGGAGCAGTAAATTTCATATTAAAAAAAAAAAAAAGAAAATCTGAAAGAACTGACAAAAAAAAAAAAATTCCTAGAACTAACAAGCCCATATAGCAAAGCTGCAGGGGATAAGGTTAATATACAAAAGTTGATTGCTTTCCTGTATAACAGCAATGAACAAGTGGAATTCAAATTAACAACACATTTACATTAGCACCTCAAAAATGGAATACTTAGGTATAAATCTAACAAAATATGTACCAAATCTATATGAGGAAAACGACAAATCTCTGATACAGGATATCAAAAAAGAAATAAATAAGTGGAGAAATGTCCCATGTTCATGGATACGAAGATTAAATATTTTCAAGATTATTAGTTCACCCCAACTTGATGCAATCCCAACCAAAATTCCAGCATATAACCTCATAAATATGAACAAACTGATTCTAAAGTTTATGTGAATGGGCAAAGGACCCAGAATACAACACACAATACTGAAAGAGAAAAAAACTGGAGAACTGACGTTACCCAAGTTCAAGACTTCCAGACAGTAATCACATGTGGTATTGGCAAAATATACACAAATAAATAAATAGAACAGAACAGATAGCCTGCAAATAAACGTATGTAAATACAGTCGATTGATCACATACAAAGAGCAAAGCAATAGTCTTTTCAGTGCATGGAGGAACAAAAGATAGTCTTTTCAATACATGGCAGGGGAACAACTGAACATTTACATACGGAAAAGTGAATTTAGATAAAAACCTTACACCCTTCACAAATATTAACTCAAAATGGACTGCAAACCTAAATCTAAAATGCAAAACTATAAAATGTCTGGAAGGTAACATGGGAGAAAACCTAGATACCCTTAGGTAAGTTGATGACTTTCTAGATACAATAATAAAGACATGATCCATGAAAGAAATAATTGATAAACTTATTAAATTTAATAAAGTTATTAAATTTAATAAACTTATTAAAATTTAAAACTTCTGCTTTAGGAAAGGCATTATCAAGAGAATGAGAAGACAAAGTGGATAATTCCTCACGAAATCTCTCTTCTCTTTAAGTACACAACAAAACTAGATTTTTTCAGTCTGTGCTGTAGTTAAATGTGGTCATATGACTAAATCTGACCAATGAAATATGAATAGAAGAGATAGCCACTGCATTTGGTATTGGTCCCTAAAAACCTAGATGCCATGCTCCATTTTCTTTCCTCCTGTAGTGGCTTGTTGCAGAAGAGCATGAGAAACTTGGAAACCATTTTTGAAGATGGAAAAAAAGAGAGAAGAGCTTATGACCCTGAATCACCATTTAGAGGACAACTGATCATGAGAACCCATTTTTGGAATTTACATCCGTGAAAAATAACTGATTTCATTAAGCCATAGAGATTTGGGACAGCCACGACTTCTTTATTCATATAGTCATTCTTGGCAGCTTGTCAAAAATTGAGGCCAGCACACTTTTCCAGAACATTCAAGTGCCTCTCCTGTTTGGATCTGCAGATTCATTGGTCAATTATGTTCTTTTGTCTAATGAGGCAATATTTACAATGACCTCTAACTTCGATATAATTTCCTCTTTATAGCCCTAAATGTAACATTGAAAAAATTTATAACTCCCCTAACCTGTTTCAAGAAGAATTTAAAATAGCTGACAAAAATACATATACTATACCAAGATCAATTATTTTTTTAAAAAATAAGAAAAAAAAGGCATCTATAAGAAATAGGAAACTTAAATAATCCCAGGTAAGGTAAATACATAAATATATTCCAGAAAAAAACTGTATGCTTATAGAACTCACATTGGCTGATAAGATTTCTAACAGACTGTATGATCGGCAAATATGATGCATTCCACAATTTATTTCATGCTTTTTATCAAGATTTTTTTTGCATGCTTTTTACTAAGGGAAAAATCATGCAAGGTCGAAGTTGTTCAGGAAAAATATTACTTCTCCTGACATTGACACTGGGGAGATTTTTCTCCTATGTGTTCTCATAGAGGGGACAGTGATTAAGGAAATGTCTTCTATAGCAAACTTACAACAAACAGTGCCATGAATCAAAGATCATTAAACTTCACAACTGAAACTCTAAAAGGGAACAGTAAGTGAAAATAATAAGTGAAAAATTTCCCTTGTTTTCTTATTCCTTATTTACTTTTTTCAGAAATCCTCAATAACAACCTAAATTTTTTCCTCAGGTATCAATTAATCTATTGAAAAAGGAGTAAGATGGAAAAGTTAGATTGTAATTAGTTTTCTCAGTGGTGTCTATGCAGTAGTAGGTCAGCCGCTACTCATTACCAAATATGGGGACTGCCTTCAAACTTCTGAAAATGTTCAGAACACGGAAGCAGACACAAACACAAGTGCTCATTGGGAAACACACACACAAACCTCCTCTGGGTTTCAGCGTAAGAATGTTCCGCAGAAGAGAAAGATAAAATCGTTTACATTTGACATACATGAACAACGTTAGCTATAAAGTAGGGGAGGAATATTCCTTGAGACTAGATAATTGTTCTCAGTGTAAATATAAATAAGTGCATTAACCTTTTACAGGCAAATATGAATAACACAAAAAGTTAGCATCATTATAAAATTTAGCAACATAAAAATTTCAACATTTTCTGTTTACAAAGTAAAGGATTTGAGTCAGGCTCTGATTCCCAGTATAATGCATAAAAAATATTTCCCCTTTATACGCCTCTTTTATCCTTATTTTTAACATTTTCCTCATGATTTGAAGAATTATGATTTACGAAATACGCTGTTTTTCATGCCCACAAGGGGGACCCTTTGCACCATAGCAGCAGAGTTTATACAGCACGGATCTTACTGCTATTACACCATTTGGTTAAATGCATGATCTGCCATAAAGTGCTAAAAAGTCAAGGCATCTCCCCTCCCCTTGTCCTCACCTGTGAGTCCAGGGGGACAGATACAAACATAACCTGAGGCTTCAGGGTAGCTGAATGAAGAAGGCAGCTGAGCAATGTGTCCGTATTGTTTCTCTGAGGACAGCTCCACACACGCCCCACCAGAGTGGCAGGGGTTACTGTTGCATTCATTGATGTGAGTCTCACACTGGGTACCTGTGTATCCTGCAGGATAAAAGTTCAGAGAAGCTGCTAAGTCAAAGATCCTCAACCGTAGAGTTTAATGCCTGAAAGGAGGCCGATCACTGTGCTGCCACCAATTCACAAGACAACGTGCTGCTTTCAAGGAGCTAGCAAGAAGAAAATGGTAAAGGAAGGCTTCCTTTTTTTTTTTTTAATTTTGCAAGTCCAATTTTTAACATTTTATTTATGTATTTTTCAACATAATTTATTGTCAAGTTTGCTAACATACAGTATATACAGTGTACTCTTGGCTTCAGGAGTAGATTCCCGTGGTTCATCACTTACATCAACACCCCATGCTCATCCCAGCAAGTGTCCTCCTTAATGCCCATCACTCATGTTTCCTGCTCCCAGCCCCCCACCCCCATCAACCCTCAGTTTGTCCTCTGTGTTTAAGAGTCTCTTACGGTTTGCCTCCCTCTCTGTTTGAACTATTTTTTTTCCTTCTTTTCCCCTATGGTCTTTTGTTAAGTTTCTCAAATTCCATATATGAATGAAAACATGATATCTGTCTTTCTCTGACTTATTTCACTTAGCATAATACCCACCAGTTCCATCCACGTTATTGCAAATGGCAACATTTCATTCTTTTTCATCACCAAGTAGTATTCCATTGTGTGTGTGTGTGTGTGTGTGTGTGTGTGTGTGTGTGTGTATACCACATCTTCTTTATTCATCAGTTGATGGACATTTGGGCTCTTTCCATAATTTAGCTATTGTTGATAGCACTGTTATAAACATTGGGGGTGCATGTGCCTCTATGAATCAGCGCTCCTGTATCCCTTGGATAAATTCCTAGTAGTGTTATTGCTGGGCTACAGGGTAGTTCTATTTTCATTTTTTGAGGAACCTCCACACTGTTTTCCAGAGTGGCTACACAAGTTTGCATTCCCACCAACAGTGCAAGAGGGTTCCCATTTATCCACATCCTTGCCAACATCTGTTGTTTCCTGAGTTGTTAATTTTAGCCCCTCTGACTGGTGTGAGGTGGTATCTCAATGCGGTTTTGATTTGTATTTCTCTGATAATGAACAATGTTGAACATCTTGTCATGTGTCTGTTAGCCATCTGGATGTCTTCTTGGGAAAAGTGGTTATTCATACCTTCTGACCGTTTCTCCACTGGATTATTTGTTTTTAGGGTGTTGAGTTTGTTAAGTTCTTTATAGAGTTTGGATACTAACCCTTTACCCGATATGTCATTTGCAAATATCTTTTCCCATTCTGTTAGTTGCCTTTTAGTTTCGTTGATTGTTTCCTTTGCTCTGTAGAAGCTTTTTATCTTGATGAGGTTCCAATAGTTCATTTTTGCTTTTACTTCCCTTGCCTTTGAAGATGTGTACAGTAAGAAGTTGCTGCGGCTGAGGTCAAAGAGGTTGGTTAAGACCTCTTTGAAAATAGCAGTAGCAAAGGAATCACTTGTATAATAGTGATGAGTATTTTTTAAAAGACTTGATTAATAAGGCTTGAAATAAAAATAGGACTTCAGGATAACCCTGATTTCCCAATTATCTTAAAGACTCCAATTCCTCAAATACTGAATTTTTAGCAAGAAAAAAATATGTAAGAAAATAGCCAAAAAGTCAGCAATATGCACATAGCCAACCCTAAATTCTTTTCTTAAAACTCAAAGTACAGGTAAATGATTACTTCTGCACACTGAGTAAGACAGAATAAAAAATTATTTTGTATTTGAATGGATTTAGCTGACTCATTTTATTACAGACAAGAATAAAAACAACGGAACATTAATTATTTAGTACTTTATAAAAATATTATATATAATATATATATTAAATATCATATATAAAAGACAGTTCATGCCAGAACTCTTTCTTTGGTTTCACATACATGTGCACCTGTTTAAAAAAAACTACATATATTCACATACATAAATATACATATACATATAAATATAATTTGTGTGTGTGTGTTGACATAAGTGCAATTCCACTATATACCTGCTTCTGGAGCTTACTTTTTTCACTCCTTTGAACAATCTATCCATGTTAGTAATATATATCTAACATAATTTTTAACTATTGCCAAGTATTCTGTAACATCAAAGTACCATAATTTAAACATGCGCTTAGTGGACTGATACATGTTTTGCTAGTACAAACAATGTTGCAGTGGATACTATCATTATATATTCATGCTTGAGCAAATATCTGAGTATAACACTGGGGTCTATGCCTAGAGGTGGAATTTCTAGGTTATAGGTTATATACATTTATTTTAATAGATACGGATAAAAACCTGGAGTAGTTTTACCATCTATGTACTTACTAGCACTGGATGACCGTGCATATAGCTCCAAGTCCTTGCCAACATTTGCTATTACCAAATAAAATTTTTTAACAGTTGGTTAGATAAAAAAATAATACTTCATTGCTATTTGGGTTTACATTTTCCCCAGTTACTACTGAATTTAACTTTTCTGCAAATTAAAAAAAAAATCATTTCATGACTTTTTCTTGTTTTTCCCATTAGACTGTCTTTCCTATTGATTTATAAGATTATTTATATAGCACTATACATATATAAGCTGATATACGAAGTTCTTAAAGGAACATAATTTGATCTATAATACAAGTGACTTCACAGTCAACTAAAGATCTTTGTAATGTCACTTAACTCCTCTAGAAATATGTTTTTAAATTTACAATCCAAAATTATAAAACTTATAAATCTGATCATGGTATTTCTTTATTTTAAAATCATCCAATGGCTTCTGCTTTCACACAAAATAAAAGTCAAAATCTCTAACCTAAAATGCCTTTTATTATCTGGCCTCCATCCCATCTCTAAATTCCTTCCCTAGAATGTCTTCTCCCCCAGGGCCTTTATGACACGGTTCCCTCTACTAGAATATCCTCCTCCAAGACCATGGTTGGCTAATGCTTAGTTTTGAGACTTAATCTTGTATGACTTTTCTCAGAATGACTTTTCCTCATGAACAGATCTAAGTATGATCCCTTCGTTTTCTCTCATATCACCCAGTTATTTCTTTCATTGCTCATATAATAATTTTTATTATTTTTGTTATTTTTATGTATAGTTGCTTCCCTCAATAGACTTTAAGCTCCACAAAAGCAGGGACTGCTTTTTATTTATTCACCCTTCCAATACTGAGCAATGCATAAATAGTAGACTTGCAATCAACGACTGAATGAGAGTCAAATAGCAATAACTATTTAAATTATAATTCTAGTTTTTCAAGTAAATTAGAGAATTGACTATTAATAAGTAAATAATCAAAACATGATATAATTGCTCATTTTGTAATTTTAATAAAAAACCTGAATGGGTTCATATGTCAAATCATAACCACAACATAAATTCTGTTGCTCAACAGTATAATACATATGTCACATATGACCCTTGGGGTCTGTCTCAGTCATCTGAAGAAGACACTTAGATGAAAAAGAAAACTAAAAGCACATGTCAGATCACAATCCTTTGTGGTGACCTCCCACCAAGAACCCTATGTCTCTTAAACCTGAATATCTACTTTTTTACAAGTTTTTGTAAACTGGTATTTGTTGTGCTACAGTGAACTTATTGAAGAACGTTCCAACTATTTTCAATTTTCTTCTCGGAGTCTCAAGACTCATGTGCAGGCCAGGTTAGGAAGTAATTTAAAGCCTTCATAAATCTTTTTTTTGCTTTCTGACTCATATATTATCCTATTCCTACGGTGAACATTAGGAAGGTTCTGATTTACGGTCTTCCCAGCCCTGTCCCTACCACTGGGGCCCTGTGGGAATTCCGTGTGCTGCTCCCTTTAACTATGTATATAAATAGATTCCTTCAGCCAAGGCTATATTCAATAGTTTTAACAAGTTTCTCCATAAACTTTGTATGAAGAAACAATATGATATTGAGTCAAGTCCCCAGGGTTCTTATGTTTTTCTTTTTTTAAACAAATCCGATCTTACCTGGGTAACATGAAAACTTTTAAGATAAGCATTTAAAATGAATGACACTTCTTGTAATTAATTACTTTTGACATGAGGACCCCAGGCAATTACAGTGGTGGGTTCTTGCCATTGCCTTCAGTTGTGGTGGTCTTGTTTCTCAGATACAGGGTAGCCTGTAGCATCAAATCTTCTCTTTATATGTAACAGTAAGAATAGGGTATAAGGAAATTCTGAATTTTCTGTCTGGGCAAAATCACCGTTGTTCCACTCACCCAAGAAAGAAACTCAGATGCAGACCTGCCCTAAGTCTGTGCCCCTTTCTTAGTTTCCACATCATGTCTCTCTCGACATGAAGTTGTAGTTCTGACAACTAGCCTTATCTCTTGTTTAAAATAGTGCACAACAGTTTTTAAGCTAGACTCCCTGCCTTTCATTTCATTTCTCTCAATCACCTTCCACTAAAGTTCCAAAGAGTTCTTTTTAAATTAACAGGTCAGGTTATGGTATCCCTCTGCCCCACAGAGTGCAGGGCAGACAAACAGTATGGGATCGGGCTTGAGCCCTGTCTTGTCCCCCAGCCCCAGCTGTCTACCACCAGCCAACCCTATGTAGTCCAGCATTTTGGAACAATCATTTAAAGTTCTACAATTGGATATGCTCCTTTCCATGTGTGCCTGCAGCCCTTTCTTCCTTCTGTCCTCCTTTTCCTCCTTCTCTTCTTTCCCTAGACAAATAATGGGCTGCTATGCGCTAGCCATGGGGGTCTAGAACACTCAGTCTCCTAATTTTGGTACCTAGTTAACATTTACTGAGTGCTTACTATGGTCTAGGCTGAGCTAGGAACTTTATATATATTACTGGATTTATCTCTAAAGCAACTCTGTGAAGTGGATGTCATTATCATCTTTGCTTTGCAGATGGGGAAACTGAAGCTCAGAGAAGTAAAGTTTCTTGTCCAATATCACACAGCCAGTGAGTACATTTCTGGAATATGCTTAGTGATCTTTTAAATTTTCTAAAATGCTGCCTATTGGGTCAGGCCATCTCTGTACCTCTCCCTTTATTCCCTGTTACAGAATTTATTATAGCTTTTTATTGTACCAAAAATCATACTATACACATTTTTTCACACTGTCTCCCAACTAGAATTTAAATTCCTTGGAAAAAAGGACCATGTCTTTTTGATTCCAGACCCCTGATATATATAAATTATACTGAACTCCATGTGGTTTAAATGATTGAATCCATGAATGAGTGGAACACATATTGATTTGTCTTTTTTAAGGTAGGTCTTCTTAACTGCCTGACTTCACTACAAACCCTCTAGAGAACAGAAAATATTCTCATATGTAATTCCTACCTCCTGTTGTAGAACCTGGTACGTAATAATAGTTGCTTTTTTTTTTTTCTGAGTACCTAATATGTTCCAGGCTCTACTTTTATAATTTTATTCTTCTTAATACTACAAGTCATTTTTCATCCCTCATTTACAGATGAGGAGCTGAAGAATGAAGAGGTGACCAACTAGGTCACTCAGTTAAGAAGTGATGGATTTGTTCTATTCCCAAACTGTCCATTCTACCTCTGCTTCCAGATAGAGATCCTTTACAGGGCGTTGTGTGAATGTTGAGTGCTGATTGATGACAAGAATGTGAAAAACACATTTTGGAATATTTTGAGTATGTAAATCAAGCCAATGACCAAAGGATAACAAAACATGCCCCGTTCATTACCTGGAAGTGGGCAGACACAACCTACAAAGATTTCCGAGCCACCGAATTCCAAACTTCCTTTTACAGTTTCACGTTTACTTGTTTGTTTGTTTTACCTATGAAATACATTTAGCCAAAGCATATTAAATGTCCCTTAGGTAGTGAGATGCCTTTCAATAGGAAGCTACTAACAACTTGACCCCAGTCTCCATGCTTCCTCCCCAACCACAGGATTACTTTTTCCTGAGACAGTAAAATGAAAGGCAGAAGGGGATAGATGATTAGTAAGCTTGTAACAACAAGATTTTAAATAATCATATGTTTATCATTATTTTCCAGTGGATCAAGAAAGAAGACATGAAATGCTCTCTTATTTCTATCAGTGAAATCCCAGTGAGAATTAGATTAAAAATATGTTAAGTAGTTTTTTTTTTGATAAAACTAACAGCAATATTCACAGGTGACTGGTTGGCTCAAGTGTTATATAATGTTTTCTACTGATTCTGGTATTACCTCTACATTCTAGCCTAATTACCCTTTATGTGTAATTTTCAGTTATGGTTTATGTATATTAAACTAATAATCTCAATTATATTATAAATGCTGAGGAGAATACACCTATTTCTGGAATAATCATTCTATACCCTCTATGGGACCATTGTAATTATGTTGACTATGAAATATAATACAGTCTCCTAGGGTTTTAATATTGTTTCATGGGTTTCAATATATTCTAGGTATCAGTGAAAATATCTTGGAAGAAAAGGAAGCATCTTCAAGTGAATTTTTCTCCATGAAGACCATGCTAAAATTGATTTTTCTATTCATTTTTCCCTCTCTGTTTCCTCTAGATGGTTCTAACGATTAGGCGCATGGTAACCTACTTTAGACAATGCATAGTATAGCAGTAGGTATGTTTGAGCAATGAAGAATTCAGTTGAACAATGATAACTAGTGGGATGCCTGGGTGGCTCACTCGGTTAAGTGTCCGACTTCAGCTCAGGTCATGATCTCGTGGCCCATGGGTTTGAGTCCCACATTGGGCTCTGTGCTGACAGCTCAGAGCTTGGAGCCTGCCTCAGATTCTGTGTCTCCCTCTCTCTCTCTCTCTCTCTCTCTCTCTGCCCCTCCCCTGTTCACACTCTCTTTCTCTCTCTCAAAAATAAATAAACAATAAAAACTAACTTCATAAAAAACAGAATCTAGAAGAAAGAGTTGCTTTTAAACCTTTAACAGTAAGATTTTTTTTTAGTTTACATTTGCCATAAGTGGTTTGTTTCTACTCTACGCAAAAAAAAAAAAAAAAAAAGTTGGTGGAAGATATTTTGTCACTTACCAGGCCAGCAGTGACAAGTGTAATTGTCATCACTGTCCTCACATGTAGCATTATTGTGACAGGGTTTTGACCAACATAGAGGCATCAGGGTCTCACAATGTGTCCCTGTGAATCCACTATCCACGCAGTTACAGCTATAGCTGGAGAGTAAAATGAAATTTTCACATCAACTCTTGGTCATATTGAGATCAAGTACCTTTATTCTGTCTCTTCCCCTGTCCATCAGTCTGAGACCCCGAGCATGGCTTTAACACTTGTCTCAAAAACTCTGGGGAATTATCTCTACAAACCTGAACACGTTATGTATTTCCATACTGGTACCTGATTATCTTTTAAAATTTATGATAATCTTTAAAAACTTCATGCAAGATTATTTGGAAACCATGATTATTTGCTTCAGTTTCCTCATCCATAAATTGAAGACAGTAGTACCTATGTCACAGGGTTATTGTGATAATTGAATGTGCATAGAAAGAATAGACACGGTATCTGAAACATCAGAAAACACTGAATAAATTATTACTAAGTAGTACTAAATAAAGTTGTTAATATTTGTGAAGGCAGTAGAGAATGATTTATACCACTGTGGTGCTCTTTTATATTTACAGCCCATTAATAAGGTCCCTTATGAAAAATGAAACAATAAATTATTTAAAAAAACAGGAAAAGCCCTCATTATATAAATTGTGACTTACGTTCTCTTATTTTTAGATTACAGGAATATTTTAGTCTTGCTATTTCTATCCATTCATTGGTTGAGTGAGATCATCTGAGAGACTCAAAACACAAATCTGATGGGGATACTTGTCGACTTTATCAAGAGGAGCTTTTGATTTATATGGGATCTCCTCAAGGATTTAGTATTATAAAAACATGGGGTTGCACACTCGGCTTTGATGAAATGAAGGTCTAGGGGAAAGAACACCTATGAACTTATAAAGACTTAGAGTTCTGTTCACTATGGCCTGTGTGAATGTTTACCACCAAACACAGATAAGAAGATTTCACTAAGGAAACTGAAATATTAGCAAATGTAATAAGTCACTATAATTTGTTATGTATTGCTAGTGAGAAATCCTCTTACTAATTAAAATACTTACTAAAAATCTACTATATATAAGACATTAGAGACAAGAGCCCTGTATTAGAGGCTGGCTAGTGGGCCCCAATTCCTGGAAACTCTATTTGAATATCCCTTTGGTCTACAAGAAACTTGTTTGTTTTTTGTTTCTTGGGTGTATAGTTTCTGACCTTCCCATAAACCTCATAGAAAATGTGTTCATTTTTGTTGTGGGAAACTAAAGTCAGGTTGTATTTGTTGACCTTGTACTCATCTTCCCAAAATTTAGGTACTAAGAGAGAGAAGGGTAAAACAGAAAAATTATCCACGGCACATTACACAAAGAATTGAAAGGTGGCAAGGTTCAGTAGCCTTGTTTTGTTTGCATCTCCATAGGAAGCAAAAGCTTTGTGTATTTTCTGTCCTGATGTTTTCTGGAGGCAGTAAAGCATGGATGGGGGGACCTCCTGCTCTTCCTCTGCAGTACATGTGTGGAAACTTCCATTCTGGTCAGTCTACATGTTGGTCAGTAATCTGCCTTGGGGAATATAGATTCTTGTCACTGGAGAATGATTTGGGTAAAACTGAAAGTCAGAGTCAAGACGTGAAATGTGATTAAAAGTTATACTTTAGAGTTTACAAAAGAAACACACAACTACATTGTTCTATTTAAAATCACATTATTTTGCTGGATATATTTGAAGTACATGTGCCTTTTACTCCTCCCCTTTCGAGTCTGATTCTCTTTGAAACTTAGATTTGGGACAAACTGGATCTTATTTATTAAATAAAGAAGAATTGGATTCTAGTCTTTCTTCTACAAAGAATTAACTGTGTGAACTTGTGGGAGTCACCTAACTTCCCTGAACTTTGGACATCTAATGTAATGTGAAAATATGAATGCTCAGCTTGCCTTCCACTGAGCTGCTGAAGGATCCAACAAAACATTAAATACTAATGTTGTTCAAATTGCCATGCATTTGATAATTCGGTATTTGTGGTTTAAAGAGGTATTAGAAAGTTATTTTTAAACTATTTTCTATAGGGGCACCTGAGTGACTCAGTCGGTTAAGATTCTGACTTTGGCTCAGGTCATGATCTCAAGGTTTCTAAGTTCAAGCCCCGCATCAGACTCTGTGCTGACAGCTCAGAGCCTAGAGCCTGCGTCAGCTTCTGTGTCTCCCTCTCTTTCTGCCCCTCCCCACCAGCTGTCTCTGTCTCTGTCTCTGTCTCTCTCTCCCTCTCCTTCAAAAATAAACATTTAAAAAAAATAAAATATTTTATATATAATCAATTACCATCACCTACATTTATTATTTATATTGCAGTAAGGTTTATTTATTTATTTATTATTTTAAAGAATAAATTAAAAGCCAATGATAGAATTGGCGGAAAAGTCAATGATAGAATCGACTTCGGAGCAGATTCACATAGCTACTTCTTGCCAGTCTACTCTCTCAAAAGTATTCACCCAAGTCTCCAAACACCTGGACATTCAAGATACAATCAATTTGATATCACTGCCTTTTCCAACACTGTTTATATACAATTTCTAAAGGACTTATTTTTCATCACTTGATTTATATGCTTGTAATTATGTAAATACCACCTTATATTCACATATAGAATAATCTATAACTTTGTTTTTGCACTTTCCCTACCTATAACAAGTTTAGTGGAATTGAAAAGTTGGCATTTTTTTTTGTAATATAAACAGTCCTAGATTACCAGAGTGACTTGGAAAATTCTCACTCTTGGGACAAATGACCTCTAAAGGATGAATTTTTGAGTAAAATCTGAATGTTACAAGTTTTTGTCATTTAAAGTGCAAAGCAGGGATTCCTGGGTGGCTCAGTTGGTTCTGACTTCGGCCCAGGCCATGATCTCACAGTTCATGGGTTTGAGCCCCCTATCGGGCCCTGTGCTGACAGCTCAGAGCCTGGAGGCTGCTTCAGATTCTGTGTCTCCCTCTCTCTCTGCCCCTCCCCTGCTCACTTTCTGTCTCTTTCTCTCTCTCAAAAATAAACATTAAAAAATAAAAATAAAAAAATAAAGTGGAAAGCAGTGTGAACATCTTCAGCTGAGGACAGTACAGTAGTGGTTGGTTGGTCAGTGAGTTCTCTCTAAGCCAATCGCCCAAACACAGGAGAAAACGTACCTATTGTGTCCATCTATGCACAGCCCTCCATGGAGACACGGCTGACTGGCACATTCATCAGTACTGAGTTCGCAGTGATCACCAAGGAATCCAGTGGGACAGTCACAGAAATAAGCCCCCAGAGCATCATGACAGGTTGCACCATTTAGGCAGGGCTGGGACCAACATTCATCAACTTCCATTTCACAGTTCACACCTTTTAAGAAAGTCGGCACAGAAAAAAGGAAAAGTTTTAGCACAGCGTTAATATTTTAGCTCTTTGCCAGTGCTTTATTTACCAAGGCTTTTTGTCAAATGTTACATTACCCAAAATAATTTTCCTCTTTAATTGTAATTGATATTAACTTTCTGGCATGCTTGTGGGAAGTTGCACAATGCAGAGCAGCTGTTACTTACAAAGAACTATTGGATACAACAGCTTGTGGCTTTTTAATCTGTTGAAACAAGTCATTTTTAGGATAAAGTTATTGTTAACTGTACTTTTGTTGGAAGCTTTATAGGGACCGGTCAATTTTCTTCATTATTTTTAAGCAGTTAGTTAGGCATCGTAAGGGGAGTGGGTGCAAGCTCAGACTCCAAAGCCAAATGACCCACTGTGGAATCCTAGCACAGCCACTTATTGGCTGTGTGATCTTTGGCAATTCCTTAATCTTTCCATATCTCAGTCTCTGCACCTGAAAAATGGGACCACTACTTGTAATTACCTCATAGGATTATTATTACAATTACAATGTGTTCTGAAATGCTTATGATAGTAGGTGGTACTGAATGCTGCCAGAGGGAAAAAAACAATACTTGGTCCTTCTATATTTATTGTACAAATATGATGTGCAATTATTTCCTTAAGTGCTCCTTCTGCATAGACATATTTTAAATTTAAAATTTCCATAGTGTTGTAAAATACTACTTTTAAATAGGAAATCAGTTTGTGACATAATATAATTAGTATAAGCTACTTCATTTTGGGGCACCTGGTTGGCTCAGTCAGTTAAGCGTCCGACCTCAACTCAGGTAGTGATCTCACAGTTGGTGAGTTCGAGTCCCGCATCGGGCTTTGTGCTGACAGCTCAGAGCCTAGAGCCTGCTTCAGATTCTGTGTCTCCCTCTCTCTCTGCCCTTCCCCTGCTCGCACTCTGTCTCTATCTCAAAAATAATAAACAAACATTAAAAAAATGTTTTAAAAGAAGCTATTTCATTTTAAGGTAATTTACATGAATAATCTCTATTTATTCTCCCCAAAATTGTAAATGAGTATTTACTATGCAAAATATGTTTAAGACTTATAAAAGTAGTCACATGGAGATAACAAACCACCTTACTGACTCTATCAAGATAATATTTGATATACCATAATCAAATTTGCATACATGTTTTAAAAGACACAAAAGGGGAAATATCTATATTTACCTATCTTTATTTCTATTCCTACAACCCAGGATAATAGATTATGTATTAAAATGATATTGAGGGATTTTCAAATGACTCAGAAGTTGCTAGTAGTCTGAGAATGTGCCCTCTTTCCTGACAGAAAAAAGCAGTAGCATATCCTAACACTGCTGACCATTTACAACTGTGACTAGATTCTATAAATACCTAAGTTGAAAGGGATCCCAGCATATTAAATTTGATTGTTTTTTGAGAAGAAAAACACTTAAAAATTAAATTTTATATTGATAAAAATATAAAGCTGTGGAACAGTATTTGTTGCTAGGTAAACGGCTTGCCATTTGAGGCCAGGCTATTTCTTACCCAATCTGGGATTGAGATCAATCATAACTATTTTACTTGGCATAACTAAGGTCAAGGGAACGAACACTGAACTGGCCAGTGGAACACGTGTATTTTCATTCTCATTCTCTCTCTGAAATGGCTTTTCAGCAATGTTTTAGCATCTTCATTTCTGCCATGTAAAATAATACAATAACATCTCTGTTTTCCAAGATGTAAGACAAAAATAAATTTGTTAAAATATTTTTTCTTACAATTATTTTTTAGACATATATAGCAACTAAAATGATAATGGGTTAGTCCTCAGTAACTACAAGGCACAAAATTACCTCCCCTGAAATGACAACGATCAATCATAACCTTTTAAAAAAAATTTTTTTTTAATTTATTTTTGAAAGAGAGACAGTGTGAGTAGGGGAGGAGCAGAGAGAGAGGGGGACAAAGAATCCGAAACAGGCTCCAGACTCCAAGCTGTCCACACAGAATCAATCATAACTTTAAGCAAAGTGAACTATGCCCATCCAGGAACGTTTGGTCGATGTGGATTTCCATAGTGCTCTGTGAGCAGAGGGCAACTGCTACTTACTCGACACCTGCCATATGCGGTGTCAAGGCAAGGTGATTTTACGTACATTCTTGTGTTTCATTCGAACTCCTTTCAGGAACATTGACTTGTCTGTGTCCCATAGCTCTTCAATGACTGTGTTTCTTCGATTCCTATCACCACCTATTCCTGTCCTTTTGCCAATCCACTTTTCCATAGTGCCTTTGCCTATATGACATTAGACTAATACCTTTGGTATCTTAGCCATCTATATTTGCTGCAAAGGATTAACATACAAAGCCAAACCAGTGGTTTAAAACTTGCTAAAACTTTTCCAAATTTTATTTCATAACTCCAATCAAATTCATGTATTCATCTGCAATACACCCGGATCACTTCCTCGTGCTTCAGAAATACATCATAAGCCATTATTTTAAATTCTGAAGCTCCTCTTATAAACTGTAGCCCAAATAAAGAAATCGCGATGTACATACAAGAATGTGTTTCAATAGTTTAGATATAATTTCAAATTCAACTAGTGACTTTCAGGTGATTTATTTGTATTACCTCAATATTACTTAACAACATGATTTTTATTGCAGTTTATCACTGCTCCTGATATAGACAAACATGATTTGGTCTACGTCTGCATGATGCTAAAGTAGTCGGATGAAATGTGGTAAATATAGCCAGTCATCCAGATGTTTTTGTATTTCCAGATGCTGGCTTCATAGATAAAACATCTGGATAGCTATGATTTTGATTTTTCACTTGGATGCTTACTGTCACATGCTTATAGCCTTTCAATATACAATTAATCAACATTCAAAACATACCTGTACTTGTAGTCCATTCCACCTGAAAACATTCATTTTATGCCTAGTGTTTTTAAGTAGTGCACCATGTTATTATAACTATATGTAGCAACAGCAATTGAATACAGTTACAGTGAGTAGCACTTCTATGGCTGATTGTCTAAGAAATAGAAAATTCATAATTCTAAAATTCTTTCACAAAAATTCATCCAGGAACCAAACCAATGGTTGCAGTTCATTAATAGTTAGTAATATGAAACATAAGAAAATAGAAAGGGTATGAGAAAAAAAAAACAGGGTAAGGAGAACTCACACCCAAAGAAGAAAAAGTATAAGACAGGAAAAAAAAAAAAATCCCCTGATGTCATTAGCTTTGGTGACTCACCAAAACTAATACTGTGCTAAAATCCAGAGGCTTCCCTACATAAATACAGGTGACCTAAGGTTTCATTAATTCCTGACAGTCAGGGACAGTTTCACTCTGAACTACTCAATCTGCACAAACTGTCAAAAGTTCAGAAAAACCAAGTATTTAACTAATATTGGCAACAACAGCAGTATCTGTTTTCAAATAAGATCACATTCTGAGGTACTTCAACATAGGGTGTAGAACTTCAACAGAGGAATTTGTGTGTTGGGAGAGGTCACAATTCAAACCTAACAGACTCCTTCTTGGTTTGCTTTTCTGTCACCATCTCGAAGTTCTTAATGACTTTTGAACTAGAGGCCCCACATTTTTATTTTACAGCAGAACCCACGAACTATGTAGCCTTTCTGCATATAAGCCCTTAATTCCCATTTAAACTTTTTATAACTGATATACGTAGAATGAGTTCTTTTTTTCCTGACCAAAACCCAATTGATACACATACCCGAGAGAGGAAAGATTTGAGTAGAATATTCAAACAAGCAGACTGTTCAGTTTTGGGTCCAGCCCTCGGGCACATAGTTAAAGATATAGCAAAAATGGGGGCGCCTGGGTGGCTCAGTCGGTTGAGCGTCCAACTTCGGCTCAGTTCATGACCTCACTGTCAGTGAGTGTGAACCCCACGTCAGGCTCTGTGCTGACAGCTCAGAGCCTGGAGCCTGCTTTGGATTCTATGTCTCCCTCTCTCTCTGCCCCTCCCCCACACTCTCTCTCTCTCTCAAAAATAAAATAAAAACATTAAAAAAAAGATGTAGCAAAAATGAAGCTGGTGCAGAAGTTCCACACTCTTCAGTCTTGCCATAGGCGAGCTGGGAATTTGGAATCACCCCAGATAGGTGTTGGGATCCCAGGAGAGAAGCTGTCTCCACTTCCCTTATAGAACTTTGGAAAGACATCAGGACACACATAATTCCCAAGCCACTGTTGTACAGGATGGTAGAACAGAGAAAACTACACAGGACCTGGGTAGATGGAAATTAAATGGCTTTAAAGAGAATACTTATTGAAGCAAGCAAGGCAGCCAAATGTGCTCTCCAATTAGTCCAACACACACTCTTTGTATCATGTTGAGTTAGGGAATTATAAAAATTGTACCTGCTATTATTACTTCCCTTCTTCCTCTTTTCCTTTGCCATTCATCATGGAGAGTAGAAAGAACATGGATTTTGTAGACAGACCACTTAGGACTAAGCTCTGCTCTGCCACGGCTAATTCCAAGGTTGGATTATAGTAAATGCTCAATGAATGGGTATTACCTATAATCTATTTGTTCTTTCCTATTACTTCTTCAATTCCTCTGGGTACACAGAATTGTAAACGTTTTGAAGTCTTTGGAAACAAACATATCCCTGGAAAGGAATTTGGAATAGCTTCAGACTCAGTTAAAACAAATACAGATGGCATACTGAGAGTATAGGAGCCAGAGATGCACAAATTTGGAGCTGTCACTATACTAAATATGATTTTAAAAGGGGTGAGGAGGGTACAATGGACATATAAGTAGCTAGTGAGCAATAGTAAATATATAGCCCGAGTTTGGTAGTAAATATTGGGATGGATCAATAGAGTTTAAATTAGGACAAAAGAAAGTAGGCAATAGGGGGCTTTTCCGGGACTGGAAAACTGCAACATAACAATTGCAGGTCAAGCACGAGAAGGTTTAGAGAACAATGCAGGCACATCAGTAGAAGAGCTCTCCACAAAGTCTAGGCCTATAAGGAGATACCGAGATAGAGAAGGAGATTTTGGACAGGAGGAGTATGGAGAAGCCAGATGGCTAATATTCTGCTAAAGATGAGGTAAGAATCCAACCGAAGCAAAGACATTAGAAGCGCAGGTTGTAGTGAGAACTTTGGTGGTAAAGTAGTTTTGGATGATGAGAGGGACTAACTTGAAGCTGCATCGGCATGTCGCTGTGGCAGAATAGATGGAGGTCACTGAAAACAGGAAGCTCAAGAAATTCTAAAAGCATATGGGCCATCAAATACTCCGGTAGCTCCTAATTGGATTTGGATAAACTGAAAACTTCTCATTGTGGCATCAAAAAATCTTTGTAATACTTAGTTTCATTTCCTATCACGAATCTGTCATCACTCTATGTGCCAGTCTTATCAGATCATTTTCTTTTTCTCAAACCCACCATATCCCCCTACCCTCTAAGAGTTTGACATACTGATCCTTTCTCTCTCTCTCTCTCTTTCTCTCTCTCTCTCCCTCTCCCTCTCTCTCTCTTAGGTTCTTTCTTATTTGTCCATCTGATGAAGTCATCCTTTAAGACTTATGTTAAATGTCCCACCTTCAGTGAAGTCTCCCCTGATTTCCTTACTGGTTCCACCCTCTTGTGTTTTCATAGCACTTACAGCATTATATTTTATTATTTGTTACTTTCTTATCTCCAACAACTGCTTTAAAGACAAGGATCCTTGCTTTGATATTCATAGTAATAACTGACATTTTTTGAGAGCTTATTTCACATCAGGTACTGTGCTCAGCATTTTATGTACCTTATTTTATTTTGTGTGATCTTCAAAAAATTATCCATGAGGTACTACCATTATGCTCATTTTCTTCAGGATGAAACCGAAGCACAGAGAAGTTAAGAAACTGATGCAGACCAACAGGCTAGATAGTGGTAGGGCCAGGATTAGATTACAGGCAGTCTGAAATCAGAGCCTGTGCTATTGGCCATGAGGCTACGCCACAGCCCCGTACATTATGTTCTTCAAGGATGTACATCCTCGGTGTGTAGAAACACCTGCCCCGTGACAGGTGTTTAGCACAGTTTGCTGAATTGAACTGAATGTGAAGAAGTTGTCTGGGAAAGAGAAGTCACTGAGAATACTGAGAGTGTCCTGGAGGAGGTAATAGCTTACAAAGAAAAGAAAAGAGAAGCGTAAGTGGTAAGTGAATGATGCACCAGTGGTCTTTCAGAAGCAGGGGGTTAGTGAGAAAGCCAACCCTTCCTTCCTTGACAATCAAGGAGAAGAAAAATCCTTTAATAAGGGTCGCATAGAAAGTGGTTTCATCAGATAAATGCCAAGTTCAAGTAAAGTCCAAGGAATTAAAGACACATTGGGAAAAAAATAAAATGTTGTGTTTACCTGTGTTTAAGAAAAGACTATGGATGCAGCGCCTGGGTGGCTCAGCTGGTTGAACGTCTGACTTCGGCTCAAGTCATGATCTCATAGTTTGTGAGTTCAAACTCCACATCGGGCTCTGTGCGGACAGCTCATATCCTGGAGCCTGCTTTGGATTCTGTATCTCCCTCTCTCTGCCCCTCCCCTGCTCATGCTCTGTTTCTCTCTCTCTCCCAAAAGTAAATAAACATTAAAAAAAATAATAATAATAAAGGCTATGGAAGCAGGGGCCATTCTAATGAATTTCAGGAAGCTTTTCCTGTGACATTTTCACATAAACTATACATTAGCAGTCTAACCCTAGGCCAGATTGATCTTCTGAACCCAACTATCTATAGGTTGTCTTCTCCACGTATCCCAACAGACATCATTCTACAATTCCAAATACAAACTCTCTCTCCTCAATCCACCCTCTCTCATCCCTGCCAAACTTCTTCTCTCAGTGAATGATATTATCTCCAAATAACCCAAGCCAGATTTCTAGGAGTTACCATTATCTTGGTATTATTTCCCACATTAGTCACCAAATCCTGTCATTTCTTCCTGGGAAACGGATCTAAAAGGCCATTGCTATTGCTACAACCTTATTCAGACCCTCAACATCTCTCTTCTTATCTTATTGCTTACTGGCCTCTCTCTTTCCAGGCATTCTCTACATTTCTGAGAGTGGTCATTATAAAATACAAATCTGATTATATCATTGCCTGTGCAAAGTTTGTAAATAGCTCCTCTTGTCTCCAGGATAAAGCCTTGGAATGTGGCAGAAGATTCAAAAAGATGAGGACTCTCCTGATACCACCTACAATGACTCTCTTGCAGCTCCACGGTCTCATGTCTTTAGGCTGCACATACGTGCCCCCCTTGCTTAAAATGCCCCATTCCTCATTCCTACTTCCTCCAGCTAATTCTAATTAGTTCTGAAAAACTGAATTTGAGCATCATGATGCCAGAAACTATACTTAACCACTTACATCTGCCTTGGGTGCCACTCCACAGTTCTTTCATAATTCCCTGTTACATAAAAGTATGTATTATATATTTGACTGCAAATGCTTATTTGTTTATATTATCTACAAAACTGTCAAAGTGATTTTTTTTGTCCTTTAACACTAAGATCTATAGCACATGGCACATACTCTTGAATATAGAAAATGCTCAATGAATTTTAAATGAATCATCCAGTCCTAGGTATAGATTAATTCACCCTCTCTCCTGAAAGGCAATCTGGTCTGCCAGGACAGGGGTCCTCAATGCTTCTGCGAGACTGAGCCCACTCTCAATCAAAAACCGTAAAGGCAAATTCATGGCTTTGGCAAGCGTTTAAAACAAAACGTTGTTTCTGAATGACTGTGCCCTAAACTTCTGATCAGTGTTTAGAGACTGTGCCCCTCCATATGCATCTTTCAGCAATTATAAATCAATGTTAACATTCTGTGCCACGAGATAACGCACATCGTATGTTATCAGCCTGGAGCAGGTCTTGTCACTGATGTTGTCCTCGTCACTCATTACAGTGGGGAGAGAGTGCACAACATGTGCCGTGTGGCCCTGATAGACTGCTCTGAACACCTTTCTCATTATCTTCAGAGCCCAGGCTTCAGAAATAATTGTACTCTCATTTTTGGTTAGCATGCTAAGTTTCAAAGTCTCCCGAATATATTTAATATCTAACAGGCCTCTATGCATATTTCCTTTTGAATAAGAATTATGTACACTGCACCTGAGTCCTTAAAGAATGATGCATTCTTACAGTTGTATCAATTACAACAATGATCAGTGCAAAGAGGTGCACTAACATTAGTTTCTATTACACGTATAGATTTATGCTACACTTTTCTCCTGTATATCACATTCACATATTTAACATCCTAAAGCAAAGAACGGAGGCCAAAGACTTCATTCTCTGATTAACAGTGTCAAACAAGCATTATATTGATTAGCAAGATGCTAATCAATGGGAAATTAAAGGCAGATTTCTTATTTTCAGTGGGAACATCTTTGGGGTTTTATCCAGTAAGATTTCTGGCTTGTGCATTTAGATAGACCTTTTCTAAGGAAACCAAAAAGTACCAAATACTTTTCACAAGACACTCACTTGAAGTAGACTTTACAAGCCTAGGATTTGCCTCTGAAAGACACCTGAATTTTTTCAATTTGAGGACTGCTCTTTTCTCCGTCATAAATTTACCATCTAGGAATTATGATGCACTTTATAATCAAGAATGTCTTGGTGTTGTACTATATTTTGGTTGCAGAAGTTTTCTTTCTTGGCCTACATGAAATCAGTGTAATTATCAGTGATTAATTCTGATGAAATATGAAAACAGTTTCGTATTTTTTACATTATTGTTTTACAATATTTATTGACTATATCTATTTTATTACTATTATTTATAAATATTATTAATAATTTATTATTACCAAAAGAGTCTCCTCCAGCATCCTGGCCTCCCTCTACCCAGGGACCAGGGCTCCCTGGTCTCTCACTGAAGGATCCCCCACACCGGCCCACCCACCTGGCCAAGGCAAGACAGTCATATTCCCAACAGATGTGCCTTCTGGGGAACAGACGCTTATAGCTAGGTTAGGGATGGAATCCCACGCTTTGTTCCCTAAAGAGCCCACTCCGAGGAACTGGCATCTCTCCACGGTGGTCTTTCTGCAATTCTCTGGCTACCCAGAACTGCACTGCACCAGTATGTGTAACATGGCCTTCTCTCCAGGCCTTGGGCACCTGGAGGCCTTCAGGCCTGAGGTCTATGGCCCAGTCTCACATCTGGATAGCTTCGTGCGTGGAGGGGGACGCTCCTCCCACAAGACAATCTGATACTATGGCTACAGAGAAGAAATAGTCATTCCCCATTTGGAAGTGCTGCCCGATAGGGACCCAGGCCTCTCCAGGAATGAGGGATCCCAGATATCTCTCATTCCAGGGCACCAAGGCTTCAAAATTTCCAATGTGTCTGACTTCGGGGTGATAGGGTTCCTTTGTGAAGGTGCAGCTTTGGACGTTGGCAGACGCCTGGTTTTTCCCATAGAACACCATAGGGATCCAGCCTCTCCTGAACCTGGTCCTGGTCGGGTTCTGACCAGGGCTGGACGGGATTCCTGCTTGCTCCAGACAGCTGAAGTGGACCAATGTGCCCGATTAGCTCTCTGGCACCAAAGCCCCAGCAGCCAGGCCTATCCAGGTAGTAGGACCTCCTGGTATCTCTTGCTGGAGGACCAAGTATTAGTGCAATGAGGTGCACTAGCACTAGTTTCTCTTACAGCTATAGATTTACGTTACATTTATGTCTCTTGTTGGAGGACCCCCAAGCAAGCCTGCCCCGCCTGGTCCTGGCAAGGCAGTCGAATTCCCCCAGATCTGCCTTCAAGGGGAACAGTCATCATTAGGTTGTTTAGGACGCGGAATTAGGCAGATGTCAATTTCCTACAAGAACCCGCTGTGGTGACCTGGCCTCTCCAGACCCAGGATGGCTTTCAGATCCCTGACCTCCCTGAACCGCACCCTTGGCAAGCCCGGTACATACCCTTTCAGCAAGTCTTGAACAGCCAGGACCCTCCAGGCCTGTGCAGCTAGGGCCTGGCGCCAACCACCTGCACATCCCCGGGGGGCAGGGTTGCCCAAACCCTGTGAGTCACTCTGAGGCGGGGAGCTGCATATTGGCGACAGTCCTCATTGGGACGTGATAGGGACCCAGGCCTTTCCAAGAACCAGGGATCCCAGGCGTCTTTCATCCCAGGGTATACTGGTGCCACCAAGCACGGCTTCAGAGCTCGCGACATAACTGGCTTTCGGATGTCAGGGTTCTTTCTGAAGGTGCAGGCTTGAACACTGGCAGATGCCTGGCTTTCCCCCAACATCCCAGGGTAGGGAGCCGGCCTCTCCTGATCCAGGTCCTGGCCCAGAACGGAAACCGGGATGGGCGGGATTCCCGCTTGCCCGGAGCGCGGAGCAGGTCCCGCATGCGCAGTTGGCTCTCCTCCGGAGACCCCAGCGGCCACGCCACGCGCGGCAGCCCTCGCTTCCGGGGTCTCCTTTGCAGGGGGATCCCCAGGCCTGCGCGCCCCGCCCGGCAAGGCAGTGGGGTGTCCCCACGTCTGCCTTTGGGGAAATAGGGCACCACTGTGGATGGCGGGGCTTGCAACTGGGCAGTTGCCTTGTGTCTCCACGACCCTCGAACTCTCCCGTCTGTGGGCGCTGGTAATGGCAAGACACCCTGGTGCACAGTATGTAGTGTTTCTTTATGACTTAGTTTTATTAACTTGCCGTTAGAGACCTGGAAATCAATCTCTTCCGTTTCTACGGCCTTTACTTTCCCAGAGAGACCTCCCTGGAATAACATCTGCCTTCAATCTTGACTTGTTTGTTGCTGCTTTTCTTAATTCCTGTCTTATTTGTCCTCTTGTCTGCTTCTATCAGCCGTGCAAGTTGAAGAATGTTCTTGGCACCATTTTAGCATTCCGATCTTTCTAGAAAAATCTTAGAGGCTAGAACTAGTTCTAGGACTAGAAAGACTGGCTCTTGTTTGTCAGCCCTAAGAGCAGAGAGTGGGGAGTGCATTCTTGTGCTTTTTGGTAGCAGTGATAATTTCAGGGGTAAGGTTGTCTGTTTGCGGAAATACTCGGCTTCCCCACGCCTGCTGCTTCTCCCAGCACTAACTCACCCTTCCTTCTTCTCCACACATTTTTTTTTTCTAAATCCACCTGGATGCTCTTCCTCCCACTTTACTCCTATCATAAATCTCAGAACATGTCAAAAGACATCATTTTATTTTAAAACACATCCCTGGGGTGCCTGGGTGGCTCAGTCGGTTGGGTATCCTACTTAGGGTCTCGCGGTTCATGAGTTGGAGCCCCATATGGGTGAACTTGAGCCCTGCCCAGGATTCTCTCGGTCTCCTTCTCTCTCTGCCCCTCGTGTGATTCTCTCTTTCTGCCCCTCGCTCACTCACGCGCACGCTCTCTCTCTCAAAAGTAAATAAATAAATAAAATATATTCCTAGTTAATATGCATGACTTCCTCAATAGTAGCCTATATTTAATATGTATGTATCTGTGTATTTTTAGTATGTAACATTGGTAAGATATATATAAAGCTTAATTCGGAGTAACTCATTTCAAAGTCTCCAAGATGCTATGTTTGAAAAACACTCTACTTTTATAAATGGTTTCTATCTCGCTTAATTTTGAAGTTCCTTGGGATCATAATAGGAAAATCGTAATAGTTGCATTTTGTGCTAACTATGCCAATGTTCTACATTTCACACTTCTGTCATTATAATGTTTTAATCATAACAAATATCTTTCTTGTGTTTTTGTTTATTAGGATAATTGTCATTCCTGAATATTTGAGATGTTATAGTATTAATACATTCTTAACTCCTTGGTTTTATGATATGGTGGCTTCAGAAATTAAATCCTTGCCTACACATATGGAAACTTTCCCATTTAAACATGTAAATAGAGCACAGAGATTATGATCTCAGTTAATCTGTTACTGAGTATGGTTCTAATATATTCCAAAAAGAAAGCAATTCAGTATAAGAAAAGGATACCTATAAAAAGTATAGGTAAAGATTGTTAAACACTAGCATTTATACTAGCAGCAATATTTGAAGATATTAAAATAGTGACAGCCCGCATTTTCATGGCTTCATAGTTTATGGGAAAACTTTCAGTAAATCATTTCATTGCCACCGTGACCCTGAGAGTTAGTTGATATTATGCCTGTATGTTAGAGTGAGGACCCAGAAGCTCAGAACTATTTATCAATATCAAAGCACTTTCTTAGAAACCACTAGAACACGTCAAAGCTGGGACTGGGAGCCCTGTCTTCTGCTCTCAAATTCCACAGCCTTTCCACTACACCCATTCTTCATATTACTACATATATTTTGGCTCATCCCCTCCTCACTCAGACCTGCACACCCACCCTGCTGATGGCTAGGAAATCACTAAGAGCAGTAGTCAGACAGAGGGGGCTTAAAATGGAGCATGCCATTCACAGCTACTCGCTAAACCACAAACCAGCCGTCAAAGCAAAGATGACAGAAGAGACATTCACCCCTCGCTAAACCCTCTGCAGTCCTTCTCCCTTGCTTTTCAGCTCGTTCTTATTCATACAATAAAAGTACTAATAAATGTAGTCAGAGGGCAGAAGTTTCAGTTGAACATTCTGAACGAAATGCATTGCTGCTCTGCTCGTAGGCCACCTTTTCTGTGAAGATTTTCCTGATCCGAAGCAACGTCATTGGCTCCTTTCTTCGTGCTGCGTCAGCATTCTGGTCAGAGAGCGATTCTAAGTTTTGTTTGCCTGCCTTCTCCCTGGGTAAACCGTGAGTATTTCGTCAGGGATAAATTTTGTCCTCGTCATTTTTATGTCTCCGTGGTCTGGCACAGTGTCCAGTGCCATGGAAGCATGTCCTGAATATTTGCTGAGTGAATAGTATTTGTTACTTTGTGCGCTCATTCAACAAACGCTTGTCAAAGCCAGAAACTTCATTTCTTCATAAAACTGTTTCAGATGGCTCTAGTTCTGAGCAAAAGCCGGAATACGTGTGAATTTTCTTTTATATGACACTACAGAAATGATCAGTTTCATCATTAAGAGCATATAGAAAAACAGTCACTTTCCTTTGATAACATGAAGATACAACCCATAAAATCCAAATGTTTTCTTTTGCCTGCTACCCATTATTTGCCTTTTGGGTGTGAAAGATATTTGTTATGAATATATATATTATGTGGTGAGTAAAATGTGAGGTATTTAGATAGATGCTCACAGAAACAATATTTAAGTGTCCTTTAAACTCATGTCTTACAGCGGGGAAGCCTGGGTAGCTCAGCTGGTTAAGTGTCTGACTTCGGTTCAGGTCATGATCTCATGGTCTGTGAGTCTGAGCCCCGTGTCGGGCTCTGTGTTGACAGCTCAGAGCCTGGAGCCTGCTTTGGATTCTGTGTCTCCCTCTTTCTGCCCCTCCCTGGCTTGCTCTCTGTCTCTTTCTTTTTCTCTCAAAAATAAACATTAAAAAGATTTAAAAAAACTCATGTCTTACATATTGTATATCTTTATATAAATATGGACTGTTAATAATTATTCCCAATAAACTGACGTAAGTTCATCAAATGGTTTATTTGTTAACTTTGTAATCAGCAAAAACTTTCAATAATAATGGTAATCATAATGATAATAACAATTTTTCTCATGAAAAAGCTTATATTTTATGATACACAGTACTTTTATTTCCCCCAAATTATTTTCATCACCATTAAGTTATCTATATGAAATTGTCATAGAAAAATGGTATTAAAAAAGTATTTAATTGATCAAAAATATATTTAGAGAAGATAGAACATTAAGCCTAGATTCAAATCTCCTCATTGCCTGAAATTCAAATTGTGCTTTTGATAAATGCTACTGTAATGGCAGGGTTAGTGCCAATGACTGTCAGAGTTAGTGACATCATACCTGTTAGTCTGTCAGAACGGATGAGGAATATTGGAGAAGACACAGAGAAGAACACAAAAAGTTATTAATAGAAGAAGGTCTGATAGGAAATTATAAATGAGTAATTTATATGTAATTCAAAGGCGTAGAATAAGTTTCAAGTGTGCCTGTGAAAGACTGTATGAAAATATGGTTGATACAAACTACTGAGGAACACTGTTGTTGGAACTATTCTGAATAGACCTGTCCTGAATAATCTAGACCTCCCACCAGAGGGCAATAGAGAGCAGGTCAGGGAAGGTATGCTCACGTTTTCTTTGCATGATCCATGATCCTTCTGTGTTCATTCCCATCTTAATTAAATGTTAAAGGGGGGAAAGGTGTTAACACTTGATACTTTTATTTTGTTCTTTCCATGTAATAATAGTCCATTCACTTGGACTATTGTATTATTGGGCGCTCTGATTCTACCCTAATAACCCCCTTCAGTATATACTCAACATAACAAGGAGAGTGATTTTCTTAAAATGTAAGTCAAATCATTCCAGTCCTCTGCTCAAAACTATCCAACAACTTCCCATCTTATTAAGAGCAAGAGAGAAAGTCCTTCCAGCCGCCCACAAGCCTCAATAGTCTGACCCTATTATGTCTTCTCCTTGCTCGCTCCATTCCTGTCACATCAGCTTCATTGCTGCTTCTCAGACTTTCCAGTACTCTTTACCTAAGGGCCTTCACATCTGCTGTTCCTCTGCCTGGATGCTATTCCACAAGACATTTGCTAACTCCCTTCCTTACCTATCTAGAATTTTATTCATGTGTAACCTTCTTAGTAGCGCCTTCCCTGGTCATTGTACCTGAAGTTCAGTTCCTAATTCCCCTTATTTGTTTTACTTTTCTCCACTGTGCTTATCACCACCTAACCTACTATGTATTTTATTTATTACTATTTTATACATGTCTGTCTCTTCCCTCTAAGATGGAAGAGGACTTTTTCATCACCTCTTTATTCTTATATTTACAGAGCCTATAACAATGCTTGGCACGTTGCAGGAACTCAATCTATATACACACCTGAGTGTATACGGGTGTCTGTGTGTTTTGACAACATTAATGGCTGGGTGAATTCAACAGATATTTATTTATTTTTTACTTTTTTAATATTTATTTATTTTTGAGAGGGAGAGAGACAGAGTGTAAGCCAGGGAGGGGCGGAGAGAGAGGGAGACACAGAATCCGAAGCAGACTCCAGGCTCTGAGCCCAAAGCAGGGCTCGAAAACATGAACTGTGAGATCATGACCTGAGCCGAAGTCAGATGCTCAACCTATAAGCCTCCCAGGCGCCCCTCAACAGATACTTATTTTTATCCATATCATCTATCCAGGACTGTTACTAGCAAAAAATACTACACACATACACACACACAGACACCTTTGTGTTGTCACATGAAAATGCACATAATTGTCTACATCAGTGGTTTCTCAAAGTGTGGTCCCCAAACCAGCAGAAGATCAGCATCAATATTGCATGGGAACTTGTTAAAAATGCACGGACCCCACCACAAATCTACTGAATCAGAAACTGTATTTTTAAACTTGATTTATTTATTTTTGATGGGGGTGGGCAGTGAGAGGGGCAGAGAGAAAGAGAGAGAGAATCCCAAGAAGGCTCTGCACTGTCAGCCTGGTGTGGGGCTCAATCCCGAGAACTGTGAGACCATGACCTGAGTTGAAATCAAGAGTCAGACGCTTAACTGACTGAACCACCCAGGTGCCCCAGAACCTGTATTATAATAAGCTCTCTGGGTGAGTCTGATGCATGCTAAAGTTTGAGAACCACTGATAGAAATAAGTTTATTGAGCTGGAATAGGCAATTGGACTTTTAATGCATTCTTGATGTCAGAGATTTCAAGTTTTGCTTGGATAAAATAAGCTTGGAAATATTCTGGCTTTAATAAATGCCAAGTGAGCCGTCTTCTTAGTGAGCCCTACACCTACCTTCCCATTCATCCCTGCAGTCACTCTTCCCGGCCAGGTCCTAATGTCTTATCCCTGGTCTGGATGGCTTTCTAACTGAGTAGTCTCTCCATGTGCTAACTAGTCTTCTAACTAGTCTCCATACACTAACACATTTTCGTGAATATAAAATGAATTTTTCGTATGTTGTCATCCTTGAAATAAAGATGCATCTTGCAATCAATAAGTAAATTTAATGGTGTTTCTTTTCTTATTTTCCAAAAGATTATTTTTATGCCAAAGACCTATTTTTTAATGAAGGAAATAAGATATTTTCCTACACTGTTTTGCTTCATCATGCATCAGATTGGCCTGGTCCTGCCCTCTTGTAGCCCCATTTTTCTCATGCTTCAGGCACCCTAACATGAAAACTGTTCATTTGTCAATCTGCTAATTTTAAGAAAGCCCTCAGTGAAAGAACGGTACACTGCATAAACTTGAACTAAAAGCAGCTATGAGCTCCTGTATTCTTTCCATTCAAAAAGTCTGCAGCTGCTTCCTTTCTGCTTAAGTTGGAGTTTTTGCTTATGCCTGGCATTTTCTCACCACTTCTGCCTCTCTCTGAGCCTATTTCTGCAGTTCATGAATCACCACGTAGGAAGCACAGTGGCATGCACAGAGAAGGATTCCCGCAGTGTGAACCCCCTCTCTGCGGGCTACTGCTCTTTTCCCTCTTCTCCCTCTCTCTGTCTTTTAAAATTTATTATGTTTTCTTACTTTGCTGCACTGAGGAGCACAGGCTTTTTCCTGTAAGCCAGGTTCTTTATGATCCTCTAAATTTGGATGTAGCACACGGCAGCTGGGTTATTATAGTAGTTTCCAGGATTCATTGGGAGGTCTGGGTTCAGGCAGAGCATCTATGCATCCATGCTGATTACTAATAGTCTTCTTCCCTTCCCAACTCCAGCTTTTCCCTTGGTCCTAGAGACCTTCTTTGGGTTTCTCATTAATTGGCCTTGGTCCTATAGACCTTCTTTGGGTTCCTCATTCATTACCACAAACACTGGGCGCCATGGGATAGCACTGAAGCAAAGCAAGCCTCCTTGTGGGTCTAAATGATGGGATATTGCAAGAAAAGTTTCTAAATTAAGTTCACATAAACCAAACTCCTGGCTCCCAGCCCTACCTATACATTAGAATCATCAATTAAATTTGACTCTCTGAAGGTGGAATCTGAGCATCTTTGTTTCAGATCTCCCTGGGTAATGGCTAATGCCTAGTCAGGGCTGGGAACCACTGATGAGCTCCCAGAATGCAGGCTATTTTACTTGTGGAGATTGGTGATCAAGACGAAAATCACACCTTTGTGTCCGAATAAGCCTAACCAGCTAATATCAGACATAATTCTTACTGCCTGATGAGTCTGTCACTTAAACTCTGCAAGCAAGTTATATTTATGTCAACAGAGCTAAAATAATAAAAGTTAGTTGATTTCTTAGAGGGCAAGAGAAGAACATAGTCAAATAGGGAACAACTCTGTTATACCAGGGTTTGGACAAGGGAGGTGACCTCATTGTGGGCTTTGAGCTAACGTTATGGTGAGAAAAAGGCATTGATTTTCATTGGGCCCAGCAGGGATACGATTTATCCACAGTATAAATTAATTCGTTGTAGAGTAAAATGTCTTATAATGGAATTTTACTATATTTCCCATTTGGAATATACTCTTGACATCTTTTATGCCTAAATTTATGCCACTGAAAGGATTCATTACAATCCAATTAATTGAAATGTAAAAAATAAAAACATACCTTGTAAAACATCATTTCTCAAGCTGTGTTTTGCCATTATGAGACTATTTAAGAACGCTGTAGCTAAAATGGCTGAAACATTTCTTTGATCTCATGTCTGTTTCTTTCAGTCACCATTCGCAATATTGTACTAGCAGCAGGAAATAGAAGATACTATCTCAATTAAACCATAGTGGGTTTTAAATGTGTCCATTATAAACAAAAGCAATCCCACACCAGCCCCACAAAAGTTTATTTTTTTTTAATCAAAAATTTTAAACATTGAAATTCAATTGCTGTAACTCAGTTTTAAAAAAACAGACATGATGATTTGGCATATAGATAAGGAGCTTTTCACGTATGAGTACTGTTTTATAACCCCCTTTACTGTTCCTCATAACTTTTAGCTTAGTACTGTAATTAAAGGCAATCAATAAAATAATTTTCCACATAACACAGCATTCTACCAACACAAAGCATAGAGAAGGTAAACTCTTAATATGTTTACCTCAGTTTCGTTACCACACAGGGTGTCCAGAAATATATGGAAAAATTAGAAAATTAAAACAATTCAGTAACAGTTTATTAAGCAACCATTATTGGCTATGCTGGGCACTTTGGGAATAGTGCCTTCTCTTAATACAATGACTGACATATAATAAATACCCAAAAAGGACTGATGAGTTAAAGCATAAACATAATACATGACTTCTGTCCTTTAGGAAGTAATACTTCAGTGGGACGAGACAAAAACACAGATCTCTGAAGAACAGGACAAAGTTCACGAATAGAGGCGCAAACCACTACGGAAGTAGTAAATAATTACTATTGCAGTTAAAAGTGTTATTTCAGCAGATGGTAAATCAGAAATGCTTCTTGAGTTAGGCGAGAGTTGAATGAAGTATTGAAAGTACAGAACGTCACAGAGTGGACACTGAATTGAGGGAGGGAGGGAAACCATTTGAACAGAAGATGAAGACAATTCAGGAAGTGGAATGCTCTGGTGGAAGGAGGTGTGGAGATACGATTACAATGTAAGGGACAAATTGTGGAGGGTTTTTAATGAGACGTGAAAATTATTCTCGTGTGGTGGGAAGCTCTCAGGTTTCTTCAGCAGGGAATGGCACACTCAGATCTATTTTAGAAGGATGATTTCAGAGGCACTGTTCAGAACAACCTGGAGAAGGCAGAGGCCGGAAATAGAATCTAGGAGGTTGTATAATAAGTATACACAAGATGATGAGGACATGAGCCAAGGTACTGTTAACAGAGTGGATAAGCTCAATTTGGAAGACATGTTGGATGTCCAGATAGATTTTGAATATTCGTTTTAGGTGAGGATTGAGGGAAAGGGAGCAAATTTCATGTCAGAGCAACTAGGGAAATGGCTATTTTATAAGAGATGTTTCCAGAATGTGTAATATTAGAAAAATGACATACTGGTGTACATTTTGAAGAGAAATACTTTACAAATAATTATATTGCTTAACATACATGGAAAAAGAATGACAAGAAAAAGAAGTGTGAAAGCGTTGAGAGAAGGCAAGTTGAAATTCAAGTACCACGGGAGGTTATAAAAGTGGCAAGCGATAAGGGAAATGTGGCATTAAAATGTGAAAAATGTCACAACGAGGTGAGTCAGGAAGCACAGAAAAGTGGCGAGCAGAAGTCAGAATGAATGAATGGGAGAAAGCATGGATTAGTGTAGAGAATCCAGAGAGTGAAACAGTGCATCAGAGATGGTCACCATGAAGAAATGACCTAAATGGGTAACTGGTTCTGGAGGATAGGGAGCAGAGAAGGTAATAAATAACATGTAACCTTTTAGTGAATGAACGGTCAACTCGTTACTCTGTACTGAAATACCACCTCAACAGAAACTTGGTGAATAGCTATGAGGTACTATTATTTACTGTTTCCAAGAAATTAAACAAGAAGTGACTTCTTTATTAATAAAATTGTGGTTTAACTCATTTACCATATTACATCAACCTTGCCATCACTGATCTGTTGATCACATCTTAGAACCCACTAACATGTATCCGTTCCATGGCCTGCTTTCCCGGTTGGCTGCAATGTCAGGCTTTGGACATTAGCTGATAGGCACACTTTAGCTAAGACAAAAGGAATCTTCTCTTGACGAAACTTGAAGTGCCCTGACCTGGAAAGCTAGGCCTCATAGGGCCCACTAATTCTAGACTGAACTTCAGATTTAAATAATGTAAGGGCTCTATTTAAAACGACAACAGTGACATCTGGCAAATGGTTAAACCCAGTGGACTTTTAGTAGTCTAGGATGCTTTCTAATTCCTGCCAAGACCATATTCATAAACAAGCGGCTAAGACAAAAAGTCACCTCTGCTTCTGTCATATTAAAGAAAGGGAAAGCTGATTACATCCTCTGGTATTCAAACGTGATAGCACTTACCAGAATAATCACGGGGGCAGATACAAGTGTATCTTCCTATCTCATTGAGGCATGTAGCTTCATTCTTGCAGGGATCTGAGACACATTCATCCACTTCCAGCTCACAGTGCCTGCCCTGATATCCTGGGACACAGAAGCAGGAATAGCCATCCATTCCATCCTGGCACACGGCTCCGTTGTGGCAAGGGCTAGAAGCACACGGATCATGACCCTTTTCACAGAATCTTCCAGCATATCCTTCTGGGCAGATGCAGACGGGGTGAACAGGGTCCTGATGGCAAACACCTCCGTGTTGGCAGGAGCTTGTGCCACAGAAAACAATGGCAGTTTCACAGGTTGTCCCACTAAAACCAGGAGGACATTTGCAGAGAAAGCTCCTTTCTCCTGGGGTATTCACACACGTGGCATTTCCTTGACAGGGATTGGAGAAGCATGGGTCTTTCGTGTTGTCACAGTCTTTGTCCAAATCAATCGCTGTGTCCGAACAGTGGCAACTGTTGTCCTTTGAAGTATTACTGCAGGTAGAATTGTTTCGGCAAGAACTTGCGAGGCACCTGGTGTCATTTTTATTGCCAGAGGAATCTAGAAGGAAATAAAAGATGTCAAGATGTTTACAAATAAATGGCTGAGGGTAAAAATAAAGATCTTCTTTCTGCTTCCGCGCACCTCAGAGAAACTCATTAATGAAATACAGTTGGCTGCATTCTAATGATGAGTTTTAGCAAATGATGTCCAATGATGAGGTCTTTGATTAATGATGGTCTGTCATATAGTTGGTAATGAGAAACAAAAGTAGCTGGTTTCAGATTCTTTGCTTTTCCTGCACTTCCCTTTCTCAGGGCCAAGTGAGCAACGGAATGCATTGAAGCAACTGTTAAGTTGTCTCACACACACACATTTTTGAAATTCACATTCTCCCGTGGAGGATCCTGGAATATACTGGGAAATGACATACAAAATTGTCTCTGAATATATGGCCTAACTAAAACTAATATTCAAATGAATGACTCAGTTTATGACTGCTTTGTCACAGTTACCCTTTGTATTCTAAAAAGAAAAGCATAGGAAGATGAAAATACTAAAAGAGGATAGAGGGCCAACTATTTATTGAAGGCTTGCCAGGTATTTCACATATATTATTCTAACCCTCATAGCAACACAGTGTTACTATGTACAGTTTACAGATGACAGATTAAATAAATCCCTCTGCAAGGAAACAGATGTAGTCAAGTTCATGCACTTTTATTTTCCTATGGACTTGTGTTTTTATATGCGTCTCTGTTCTAGGGATACATTTTTTTGAAATTCTAATTGGAATAATAACCAACAGAAAAACAATAATTCTTTGTTGACAAACTCATTAGCTATGTATATGCATATAGGTTGTCCCCAAATATAAATAGATTATGATCACAGCATAGTTATTTTCTCAATCGTGTATACTGAGAAGCCTTATGATTTCTCAACTCAATTGTATTTTCCCATGAAACACTGTCTTGCATGTGGATTCATCTACTATATCATTCTCTTATTTTTACTTTCTTTTTCTCAGTATTGCTCACAAATATAAGAGTGGCAACAGTACAGGCTTGTAATAAAAAAAAGTTACAAAACGGGGAGTTTGCTCTTAGGATATGAGACATAAATCAACTGTTGCTGGGAGAAAATAGTGTGCAAACTTTGAGAAATATGGAATGACAAATCTTTTCCCTCTCTTCCTGCAAAAGAAGAGGTGATTCTTGTAACCTGGTGTGGCCACAAGCAGGGTGATGAGGAGATACTTAAAAGAAATGATGGACTGGTGTGTCGTACAAGAGTGAGAATATTTTCATAATTATCTTCTCTGGAGTCTTTCTGGCAGCCAACAATTTTCCTCCAGTGCCTACACATAGAAAGTTAACATATGCTTATAAGGGCACCTGGGTGGCTCAGTCAGTTGAGCGTCTGACTTCGGCTCAGGTCATGATCTCACCGTTCGTGAGTTTGAGCCCCACATTGGGCTCTGTGCAGACAGTTCAGAGCCTGGGGGCTTACTTCACATTCTGTGTCTCCCTGTCTCTCTGCCCTCCCCTGCTCGCACTCTGTCTCCCTCTCTCTCTCAAAAATAAACAGTAAAGAAGAAGAAGAAGAAGAAGAAAGAAAGAAAGAAAGAAAGAGAAATTAACATATGCTTATATATTATCAGGAGGGTTGATCAGAGAGCCAACATTTTCTACTCCCTATGAGAAAACTCAACTAATCATCCTTTTACTTTAGTTTTAGTCTTTTTGTTTTTTTCAGATGCTGGCTTTCCTGTCACATCTTCAAATGTGATATCTTAGCTGCAGTGTCACTTCCTGAGAGCTTTCTCTGAACTCCTTTTCTAAATTTTGTTGTTTTATTTGCTATGTTACATATGCTGTTATTTTTTTCTGTATATGTTTGTTTTCTGTTTTCTTCATTAGAATGTTAGTTCTTTGGAGGAAAGGAGGAAACCTTGTCTGTATTTCCTGGGTCTGCAATATTACTCATCACGTAACAGGTGTCCATACATATTGGAAGGAAGGGGGAACATGTCACAACCGAAACATGGAAGGGGGCTGTGAAATCACATGTGTCAGGGAAAGCATACCAGGAAAAGCCTCACTGAAGAAAGGGTACTTGAGATTTTTTTTTTTAATGAATGCAAGGGGAGGAAAGATATTATTTGCACACAAAAGAACTAACGCATGAGGGGTATTGGCATTCTTGGCAATACTAAGAAAATTGTGAGAGGGTGTGGGGCATGAAATGGGGAGGGATATGAAGAAATATTTAATAAGTTCAAACTTTTGGAAGCATTTAAATTCTTGTGTCCAAGCTGAAAAAACTCAGTTGAATACTCCAGCTGTCCTCTTAACTGCACCAGCAAGGGAAGGCATTGATGAAATTTGGTTTTCCATTTATTTTTGTTTTGTTTATTTTGTTAGTGGTGATGGTGATGCTGTTGGTTGTTTCTTTCATTAATCATCAAGCATTATCACTGAAGCCATGAAATAAAGAATTAGTGTGGGAAGACAGCGAAGGAAATTGGCATTTATACCCAACGCCTTTCCAATGCAACTTTTAAAATAGATTTCTAACAATATTTGTGTAAAGCGTTTTACAGATGGAAAGTTAAGCTTTGTAAGGACTAAGTCATTTGAATGGTGTCAAAGAGAGGAAGGATTTGAATCTCTGATTTGTTTGGTTCTAAAGTCCATTTCTTTTTGCTGTATTATTTTGGAAGTTAGGATACTTACTGGGTAGGGTTTCTGATGTAAACATGATGATATTCGCATTAAGTGTTTTATTCTGTTCCTTTCTAAAATTCATGAAAGACGTGAAGGGATAACAAATAAGCACATTGAAAAATACTCAACATTATTTGCCATCAGGGAAACAGAAATTAAAAACAGTGTCACTACTTACCCACTAGAAAGAGCAAGTGACAAAAATTGGCATTACTAGGTGCTCACAGGGTGTGGAAAAAATGGAAGTCTTATTCAAGTCCTCTCTGTCTCTCTGTCTGTGTCTCTGTCTCTATCTCTCAGTAACTAATCATTCTTGCCTGTGTGTTACCAGTTATATTAGTGTTTTCAAATATTGGCCTTTGACTTTGTATAGTTTCTCCAGAAGATCTTTGTTTTCTGTCCTAGATTTCTGCTTTTACATTTTTGTTTTCTTAATTCTACTAAGAATTAAGCAGTTTAGCTTGTTATTTACTTTTTCAGGCATTCTTTCTAATTTATTAATTTAAGACAAAATTTCTGTGTAAGCACCGCTTTACTGCATTTTGTGTGATTTCTTTTCAGTGTTATTCAAATAAAAATATTTTCCGATTTTCATGGTGATGTCTTTCTTCTTTGAACTATGGAAAATCTGTAAAACTCAATTATATCAAATTGCTAACTGTGTTATTCAGAACTTCTATAACATTGGGGCTTTTTCTGCTTCTCTTCATTGAGATTGATGCATTGAAATCTCTGACAGTGAATATGAATTTTTCTATTTCTCATTTTAGTTCTGACAGTTTTCACTTCTATATTCTGAAACTATATTCCTGTGTCATAGAAATTTAACATGGTTACATTGTCCTGCTGGCTTGACCCTCATAGGCATAAAATATCCTTTTTATCTTTAGTAATGCATCATACCTTAAAAGACTACTTTTACTGTTGTTGTACTGCTCTATCAGTCACATATCTCATACGTGGCTGGAGGGAATACAAAATGGCATAGCCACTTTGGAAAAAAGTTTCAAAGTGTCTTATTAATTTAAACATACACTTATTCAGGAATCCCACACCTAGATATTTCCCCCAAGAAAATGAACACATAATATCCACACAAAACCTTGCTTGCAAAATTCATAGCAGCTTTATTCATAATGACTGACCCTGGAAAAACCCCAAATGTTTATCAGTTGGTAAGTAAATTTTAATATATCACACATTGGACTACTACTCAGGAATAAAATGGGCAAATTACTGACCCAGTGAACAACATGGAGGAATCTCTAAAGTATTACGTTAATTAAGAGAAACCAGACACAAAGACTATCTGCTGGATGATTCAATTTTATGAGACATTTAGACATTTTAGAGAAGGCAAACTTATAATGATGGAAAGCAGCTCAGTGGTCACCAGGGAATGGAGGTGGGTGAAGGAAACTAATTGTAAAGAGTTTCTGTGGAAACATTCTATATCATGATTGTAGTAATAGCTATTGACCGTATGTGTTTGCCACTGAAATTGGGTTAATTTTATTGTATGTAAATTATACCTCAATAAATAACACATAGAAACAGTCCTAGGGGGGGAAAAAAAGGACAAGAAGGAATGAAATCGTCATACTCACAAGATCCAGAAGGAAGGTTGAGGGGACAGCAATAAATACACATATACATACACTCATACATATAAGTGGAAGCTCGTCTGTAGATGGATGAGTTGGAATAGACTTAGTATACCAGAATAAGCAAATCCCAGGTGAGAGAATCCCAGAAGCAAGCCAGTTGATGCTGTGGAACCCCAGAAAGTTTCAGGAATTAGGGGTTCCAGGTACTCAAGTGGTGCTGAAAATGGGAAGGTTGTTTGGAAAACTTACCAAAAGTACAGTTAGATTCCCATGTTCCATCTTTCATCCCAGGAAACTACATGACTGCCCTTCCCCCATGAAGGTGATTCAAAGCCAAAGGCACAAGTGCTGGTGATATGGGAGTGGCTGGCTCTGGTCTGATAAAAAGGGGGGAAGTGAATATCTACATACAGAATTGTGAGACCCTCCCCATCCTCATTTCTAATTCAGTTCTAAAATGCCAGCAGCCAGATTTACTCCCTAAGCAGGAAATAATTATTTCTCTTGATGAGCCCAAAAGAAAATACTTACAGATACTGGTATTGGGTGTCCCCATTGAAATGACCCAGGCCAATCACTCTAGAATAAATGTAATAAGCTAGAAAGTCCTGTAACATGAAATAAAAGAACTTTCTAATAGCTCTGTTTAAACAAATACATATATGAGTATATGTAAAGTGTATATATGCATATAGGGAATTGCTATCTTTTAATTATACTTTAAATGTTATTACAATTATACTTTAAATAATAATGGTAAACAAACATCCTTGTATCCACTAATCAGCTTAAGAAACAGTCGTACCTCTTTATTTAATATAAACATATTTTTATGAGATTACCAGATGGAGAAAACCCTTTATGATAAAACACTAAGAACAGAACACACACACACAAAAATATTTTTTAAGTAACTTGGATGAGACAAAGAATTTAGGGAGTGGACAAAAAATTATGAAACTTTGAGGTTTAACATATTCAAAGAGTTAAGGGAGGATATTGCGGCAATGAAATAAGTATAGGAAGTTATTAAAATAAACTTCTAGATAACAAAAGAGGTCTTTACAATTAAAAATACAGTAGTAGAAATGAAAAATCCAGTAGAGTTACTTGAAAGGTAATTTTGAGGAAAATCTACGAGATGCTAGAAAAAAAATACTAACATTGGAAAGGGGAGGTGGAAGCAACAGGGAACCAGAGAGTGACTCAAGGAGGAGTTTCAAAATAAGAGAACAGGGGTGCCTGGGTGGCTCAGTTGGCTGAGCATCCGACTTCGGCACAGGCCATGATCTCACAGTTCATGGGTTTGAGCTCAGAGCCTGGAGCCTGCTTCAGATTCTGTCTCCCTCTCTCTCTGCCTTCCCCGGCTTGTGCCTCATCTCTCTATCTCTCAAAAATAAACATTAAAAATATTAAAAAAGAAAAACAAAATAAGAGAAGAAAGGAAATGGGGTGGGAGGGGGAAGGAGGCAAGGAGAGGAGGGAGAAGGAATTTAAAATTATGACAGAAATACAGAAATTGTTGCCAGAATTAAAAACAAGTGTATAGATTTAAAGTTTCTACTAAGTGCTGTAGGAAGATAATTTTTAAAAAATCCACAGCAAACCTCATCATTTTTCTGAGGTGGAACAGAGAATAACTCATTTACAAAGCATCAGAAATCAGAATAACATCTGATTTATCAGCAGAAACATTGGAAGCCAGGGGACATTAGAAACATGCCTTAAAAATCCTGAAAGAAAATAATTTCTAAATTGGAATTCTATGCCCAGCTAAACTGTCAACCAAATGTTAAGGGAGAAGAAAAATACTTACAGAGATTCAGAAATTCAAATTTTCACCTCACACACTCGCTTTTCAGGAAGATTCTAGAAGATAGGTTCCGTGAAAGTGGGAGTGTAAATCAAGAAAGAGACATGGAATCTAGCATACAAGCGTTCTAATAAAGAAACAGAACATTTTACTGAAAATTGCTGGCTGTACTACAGGTATGCTACCAGCGTAGAGATTAACCAGTGCTGAAAGAGAAAGCAGAGCTCCAAGAAGGAAAATGCAGAGTACCATATAGAGAAGTAATGGAAAACTAAACTCTTTTTAAAAATATTCCTAGTATTAATTCTAGGGAAAAGGTTGCACAAAATGGGAAATAAAATCATAATATACTGTGTAACTGCAGAGTTCTTTGTAATACCAATAATGATAATAATATATGATTTAACCAAAGCAGTGGAGCTGTGGGGTGTGTGTGTGTGTGTGTGTGTGTGTGTGTGTGTGTCTGTGTGTGTGTGTAGTTGAAAACTACGGGAAAATTAAATCTACTTTTAGCATAGTAGGATTCCACTAGATTATGCCAGTATCAAAAGCAAGGGAAAATCTCAGCCTAGTATTTACAAGTATATAAATAAAAACCGTAAGAAAGAACTGAAAGAGTTTTAAGTAGTTGCTTCTGGAGAATGCACATTGGGAGTAAGAAGCAGGAATGGGGTTGGCAAAAAGTGGAATAGTGTTTCCCTTACAACGCTTAGAGACTTTTAAAGTATTACAGAATACATTTGATAAAGATGTTTTTAAAAGCAAAAATGGATATTTATAATTTGGTCATGCACACTGACCCCCATCGCTTTGTTCACACATACACTTTGAATTATGTTTTCAGTACTCGTTCTGGACAAGATCATCTATCAAGCACATGCTTTTCCTGGGTCTCATCCAGGATGAATGGGAATATTTGCACCGTTTGCACACTTGCTTCCTGGGTTTATGGTGTGTCCATAGGTAAGATGCTAATGGGACCTCTTGGAAATGCCCTCCATGACCTAGGCGTTATTAACTGACACTTGAGCAGACTGTAGTAAACAAGCAAAGACAACTGCCTCTCAAAAAGAAAATTATAATTTTTCAAACTTACAAAGGACTTGCAATTTACTGCCTTATTAAAAATAGCTAAATAGCCCATTAAAGAAATAAAAATAACCTATGCATAGCCCAATGAAGTCATGAAGTAAGGGTTATAATTATTACAGTTTTGTGCACCTAACTGAAAAAATCTGTCATCTATATATATTATTGTATTGTGCCTAGTATATTGTGCGAACACTTAGTCAACAATGAAGTAATTTTCGTTGTAATAATACCTTAAGAACAAAACTTATAAAAATACTTAAAACTATAATTGGAGGAGTTTAATTCCCAGGGAAATGGCCATTGAGAATTTTGTTCCCCACTTTCATATAAAATTTAAATCCAGAGCAAGAAACTACTGGATATGAAGTGCAATTGGTATTTTCAGACCAATTTAGATTGTCTGCCAAACTGTTTCCTTGCAGTAAAGTTTGCCATCTACTGGCTGTTATAAGAAATTCTAGAATTGTGGGTTTCAGACTTTTCTTTCTATAAGCACAACAGTACTCTTTCAAGGAAAATATGAGTAATCCCAGTATACAAAATCGTAATGTGGACCAGCTCAGGTTGAAGGAGACCTTGTGGCCCAGTTACATAGCCTCCTGCCCTTTCTAAAGACAACTCCAAGGAACCCTAGGGGCTGAGAATAGCAATTTGAAAATCTCTGTTCAGGAGAAAACAAGAAAATTTGTATGGTTACCATAATTCTTATTGTATTTGCTATTTTGGTATTGTATATATCTATACATATATATGTGTGTATATACTTATATATATATACACTCTATTATTATATATAAATTTACATGTTTATATATATATATATATATATATATAAATATTTTTCAGAGAAGTAAAAACTAATTTGACCAGTTTCAAAGGAGATGAATGCCCAAGCATTAAATGTATTGTGTATGTGTGTGTGTATGTGTGGGTGTATTTTCTAATAATTCAATGTACTTGGAAAGCAGCCATTTTGGTAAGTTAGCTTAATTATAGGGAAGAATATATTTATTCAGAGCAAAGAAACACTACAAGGTGATTTCGGGGAAGAGCATTTTAGTTTCCCAGAGATTACTATAAATAATATTTGTTCCTTTGCTTTTGATGATTTTAATGCACTTACCTATGAAACAGGCAAGTGTTTCTCTAATTTAAAAATCATCATCAAGAATCTGAAATTTTTGTCAAGTGTTTGGTTTTTTTTTATCAATATGTTTGGCAACTTTTGTATTAGCCAACCATAGGAGATTTGTCACAAAGAGGACAGTGTAGTGGTGAGGAACAAAGTCCCTGAAGTAAAACACACCTACACTAAGTCGAGCTCACGGCCTGTTTCCTCAGCTGCAAAAAAAAAAGAAAAAAAAGGAGAAAAGAGTAAAATTTACTTCTTAAAGTTTTTGTTTTCATGAGGATTCACTAGCTTAAATGGTTGATGGACATATCATAAGTGCTCAATAAATGTTAGCTCTTATTGTTATGTTTAGAGATAGTTTTGCATTCCTAATAGAAAATTCACTAGATTAGTACAAAATATAGCAATAGCAATAACAAAAAAAAAGGCGGGGGGGAGGTGGGGAGTATCATCCACAAACATATTTTCACTGCAGGAATTTTATTTTGGAAAACAAACAAACCCAAGCATATCCTTATAGGGAGAGCTTGTCGATGAACTAATTCAACATGCCAGAGACATTTTTTCCCATAAAGTACACAGACTTGCTTAGGATCAAATGAAGATAAACATCAGTTAGACTTAGAAAAGATCTTTTCTCCAGGGTTTGGTTTTCACAAGAAGATATTTAACATCTCCCTATATATTTTGAGTACCACAAAATTTTGGCTCAGGGAAATACCTCGCAAAGTAAGCATTGCACAAGGCTTTCCCTGTTCATAAGACCTGCTCTCCTCAGTGCCTGTTTATGCACAACAAATGCTCAATGGATATTTCTTGGGGATTAATTGTCAAAGCCAAATCCTTACCTTAAAGATTTCCCTTGCTGTGTAAACTTTGTGTATGTGTATGTACACACACACACACACACACACACACACACAGGCATGCATGAGTAATGACTGACATTTTTTTCCTTTTTTTTAAAATTTAAATACCTTCTTATCACAACTATACTTAGTCTTTTCTTAGGATTTACTAACATAATTCTCCCCATTTGCTCTCTAACCACCTCTGTCTCTAGTTCTCATTTTTACTGATACTAACTTTAAAGTCAATGTCAGCAGAAGGGAAGGAACAATTGTTAATGCTGAAATCGAATTAAAATGGCAATTTTTAATATGCCTCATATGAGTCAGATCAAAACACTCCCCAGTGTACTCCCAACAGTACAAAAACAGCTTCTTGCTCTCATTGCTCTCAGGCATATATTTTACTGTATTTTCCCCTGAAACTACTGAGAGATGGGCAGGGATTTGGGGAAGCAGAAGCCTGGGATGGGGAAAAGGATATGCTAGCTGTGGTACAGAATGATGTTTCAAACATACAAAGTCATAGGGTTTTTCTATTTTAATTCTGATTTTTTAAGTGTATTTATTTATTTTGAGGGAGAGAGAGAGAGAGTGAGCAGGAGAGGGGCAGGGAGAGGGAAGAGAGGATCCCAAGCAGTCTCCGCACTGTCAGCACAGAGCCGGACATGGGGCTTGAACTCACAAACTGCAAGATCATGACCTGAGGAAAAACCAAGAGTTGGATGCCTAACCGACTGAGCCACCCAGGTGCCCCTATTTTAATTCTATTTTTAATATATGTTTAACCTAATTTCATTTAAAAATGAGACAGGAAAAGAGGAATTGTAAACATAAAATTTGATACTTCCAGCAGCAACTACTGAGTGGTTTCTGATATTGTTCCATATAAAATATCTTTTCCTACAGATGAATTAATAAACATTTGCTAATAAGTTATTTTATTGTATTTTGTATTCACTTTGGATTTGCTTTTATTAAAACAACAACAAACTCGTGCCTTTACATAGGCTTTTTGTTTATATCCTCGGTATTTTTAGAAAACAGTTTTTTATATTTTATGAAGCTACCTTTCAAATGCCACAGTTGATTTCTGTAAATTGAAACACCATTGACTTAATAAAGAGGACTTAATGAAGCTGTAAAAAAAAATTTATTCTTTATTCAAAGTTTACTGTATCCTCAATTCCATTCAAAAATTTGACAGATTGCATGGCTCTTAACATTTTGGTGAACCACCTAACATTTTCAATCATAGTTTAGATTTTAAACAGCAAATATTTGGGGTGTGCCAAGTTTTATTTTATTTTTTTGTGTGTGTTATTCATTTATTCTTTAATTCTTTTTTGTTTCTTCTTTATTTTCCTAGTACCTTATTTTAAAGAAGAAATCTGATGTTCAAAGACAAGTCTTTTCCAAAAGCTTCATCTTTCTTCCTTTTCTATTTTTTCATGAATCAAAAATTTATTTACATCCATAATGACTTGCTAAGGCAGAGGGTGTAAACGATGCTACTGGCGATAGAATAGAAATTTCCACATCTGAGAATTTCAATTTCTAAGAGGAAAGTGGCCTGTTGAATTTTCTTTAGCCAGGGTTTCTGCAGAGAACAATATTTCATTCCAGGGATGGGGCCAGATCGCAGGAGAAGTGAGTGCAGGAGACATACATCTTTATTCAGGGTGTAACCAAAATGGCTTACACATGGTGGGTAGTCAATAAAACTCGTTGAATAATGAATGAGTGAGCAAGAAAACCTGAATTTTCATTTAAGCCTTGCTGTGAAGTTCTTACTTTGACCCCTTTTGATAAAATCAAGCAAATCTTTGGGTAAATCACTGACTTTGATGTACGGTGTGATAGGATCCACGTGGAACAGCTGAAATAAGAAGTAGATGAACTCTATAAGGCCATTCCTTTTCTTTGCTTTCCTATGGCCTCAAAAACTAGGCAATCGTTGTTTTATACGTGGTCTTCAACACCAAACTAAGGCCAATTTTATGTAATGCCAAGAGTATAATTTTATGGTCGCATAGATAGAGGTTTAAATTTTAGTTCTGCTGTTTGCCATATGTGTGGTTTTAGCAGAATCAGTGTCGCTGAGCCTCAGTGTTCTCATTTCAGAAGGAGATGCATGGTGCTTAAGAGCATGAACTTTGGAGGGAGGTTTAAATCTAGGCTCTGCCACTTTCTAACTCTATGGATTTTATTAAGATACTTAACATTTCTGTGCCTTAGTTTCCATTTCTGTAAAAATTATAACCACCCCAAGGTTTACTCTGGAGATTAAATCAGTTAATGTACATAACATGCCTAATAGTGCTTGGCACAAAGTGCATATTAGCAGCCATTACTATTGTGATCATTATTGTTATTATAGTGAGGGGTAAAAAATATATATAGCATACATAAATTTCCCTTGTAAAAATCTGCAATAAAGGAATTATTTAGTCAATATTATTTCCTTTCAATGCAAAGTCCAAAGTGTATGTAGCTTGGGACCATCCTCTTGACAAGCAAAGTACCATGTACATAGTTGGTGCTTTGTAAAAGCATGTCTAATAAAGGAATAAATCCAAGAGAAGGGAAACTACACAATATTGTAAAGACAGTCTCTAGTTTTTGTAGTTCCAGGAAGTACAAGTTTATTGTCAGCACACATTTTCTGAGAATCTTGTGTCACAATCCTGGTAGGAACCCAATATTGCCAACTATGTATTTACCACAATTAACTCACATGCAAAGGCTGAAACACGCCTTCCCTGCTCCGGTTGAGAAGACTATGGCCAAATCTCATTGGTGTCACCTGTATCTCAACAGGTGTCACCTGTATCTCAACATCCTTCACTATTATCTCCTCTACAGAGTCCATGGAATCAGTGAGAAACTTTTCCACAAAGATATTTTAAATGCACTGTACATGACCGACATTCGGCTGGGTGCTTTTACATAAAACTTCTGATCATCAATATCATCACTGATGAAATCAGGGGGCTGCTTCTCTAAAGATTTCTTTTACTCTCAACACTTTCTCATGGGAATCAAACCTTCTGGGTCCTCATCTACACAGCCCACATACCTAAGTACAGGGTCTAGACTGGATCTGGTCTCCGTCCTTAGGGTTAGAGTGCTGGACCAAATGCACACTGCAGTCACACACAACTCAGAGAAGATGCCCTGCCCTTTGTCATCCTTACAACATAACTAAACAATGCAAACCGTGAAGGTCATTTTTACTGAACGTCAATCATTGAAAATGTTAATGATCTAATCATGTTCCTTTGATTTAAACTCATTTAAAGCTAATCAGGCCTAGACTCTTTACTAAAATCCATGTATACTGTAATAATGACTGGATTTTCAATGACCTCTTCTACTTATGGAATAGACTTAAATTTTACTAGTTCCTTTGCCTCTAGCAAATTAACAATCCCACAGTACAGTTAAAAGTATTCTTTAAAAAAAAATTTTAATGTTTATTTTTGACAGAGAGAGAGAGAGAGAGAGAGAGAGCGAGAGAGCAGAGCACAGCGGGGGAGGGTCAGAGAAAGAGAGAGACACAGAATCTGAAGGAGGCTCCAGGCTCCCAGCTGTCAGCTCAGAGCCCCATGCGGGGCTCCAACTCACGAACCATGAGATCATGACCAGAGCTGAAGTTGGACGCTTAACCGATGGAGCCATCCAGGCACACCAGAGTTAAAAATATTCTAAATAAAAAGATTTTTCCCACTTTATAAAGCCATCACTTTTTTCAGTGCTCAATGATTAACAAATATAATAATTTCAACATTAATTATAAAACCAGTCAGGATAATTTAGCTATGTCACATTTTAATTCTAAAAAGTCAGCCTGAAAGTCTAATATTTTCCTTTAGATTTGTACCAGAACATTAAGTAAGTATATTATACACAGTTAGGGTTAAAGAAAAAAAAACACACACACAAAATTGGCAAAAATAAATGAAAACAGCCCTTCAATCTTTAGCCCATTGCACAGTGTACCAAAATATAAGAATGAAAAAAAATGAATAATTTTTCAATTTTATTATTGATATTATACAAATGTCTCCAATTTATTGGTTCCTAGGGATAAATGTATCACCCTTGGTGTCTCATTTAACCCCTATAGAAAAATTGTGGGGCTGGAGGTATCACATCCATTTTATAAAAATTGAGGTTCAGGAATGTTAAATAACTTCCCTAGGTTATGCAGTTAATATATGGTAGATTAGTGTGCCAAAAAGACTTCAAAACATCTATTTGAAAAAATAAAATAAAAAAAAAATAGAATCCAGAAAAAGAAACACCTTAAAAGTATCTAGATCAGCACTTCCTAAATTCTATCATTCATGAGAACCACTGAGGATCTCATTAAATTGCTGATTCTGATTCAGCAGGTTTGGGATGGAGGCCTGAGATTAGGTATTTCCAATAAGCTCCCAGGGGATGTTGATGCTGCTGCTGTTGTTCATAGGCTACATTTTAAATAGCAAGTTCTGTCTAATAGAAATGTAATGTGCGTGTAATGTTAGGTATTAACACCTATATTGTTAAGTCTTCTAGTAAAAAGTATAATGAAAAATTGCATTAAAAAGTAAAGATAAACAGGTAAAATTAACTTGAATAATCTAGTTTTAACTAAACATGACTAAAACGGTATCATTTCAGTATGTAATTCATGTTAAAAATTCATGAGACATTTACTTTTTTTTTCATACTAAGTCTTTGAAATCCCGTGTGTGTTTTACCCTTGTAGCACATCTCATTTCCAACTATTCACATTTCAAATACTTAAAGCCACACAGGATGGTGGCTACTATATCGGACAATGTAGATCTCAACAGTTTTTTTTTTTTTTCATATTTTTGTGCAGGAAACTGAGGCCTAGAAAAACAATGTGTGGTTACAACTATGAGTAAGACATTAGTCTTGAGGATTTAAATTACCTTCTTTTATGACATGATTATAGTAATAGCCACAAATAAAGACATTTCAAAGTACTTTATAAGAGTTTATTAATTATGATGTATATTCGAATTGTGATATCCTTGGAAGTCTACTTTTTCCATGAATCTTTTCCATAACTTTGTATTCTTTAGATCTCTTGGCCTGAGATACAACTTTATGTTTAGCTGTGTACCTCCTTAATTTTTCTCTGTTAGCAAATGAACTCTTTAAGTACAGGAACTGTAATATACGCTTCTTTAGTATGTCTGCATATACAGCTCTGTATATTGGGTCTCGATCCCACTTTCAAAACTAGCTCCTGAGTGGTGTAATAAATACATGCTGATTGTTTGCTGATTAATTGGTTTTACCCCAACGAAATTTATTCTGCTCACTTTATGACTCACTACACTTGAACAGAGAGGGAATGATTTATTTCTGCCAGGTCACTCTACGTTGTGGACTAGATTTGGGGAAAACCCAGGTTACTGTGGTTACTGGATAACTTGGAAGACATTGTGAATATATTTCATTTTCTTTTTATTCAGCTAAAAACCCCGTGGTACTGAGCGCAGCAAGTACAATGCCGCTGTGCCTTTGGTCTGGATAAGACTTCGAAGAGTTTATGAATGGCTCCCTGCCCAGTATGTTCTGGCACATGCTGTACTGAGCAGGGCCTTGGTGTATATAGACGTGCCCCAGCTCATCTGCACAGCCCCATGACACGCATGGAGAATGGGTCTTGATCTCCCAGGGACCTATTTGGCAGACTCTACCCCAGAAGGCTATGGCAAGTGCATATGTAATGAATTCTGAGGCTTCATTACTGAGCACAGAACACCGGGGAAATGAGAATACCGCAGCATTGTTTGAAAACTCAGAGGGAGACGCATGGTTGCTGACATCTTTCTGAGAGCTGAAATAGAATATGTCATATTTGGAGTTGGTAGCCTAACTAAATAGAAAATAATAAAAGTGTAAGGATAGCTCTATTGTAGAAAGTGCATGCAAGTATCATCCCTTAGATGAAATCACCCGTGCTCATATATGCCAATAGTCGTCTCTTTCAGGAAGGCGTGGATATGCCTTTGCACTTAAAATATTTGGGGGTAAGTGGGGAAAGAAGAAAGATGAATCCAAGCAAATAATTCATTAATTTCAAATCAATAAATTTAAAAAGTCAATCAATATCTTGTTTAATAATACAAAGTGTCTTTACTTGATATGATAGTTTAGTTTTAAACAAAAATACCATATTTATTCATCATTATGTATACCTTCAGTGTCCAGCTTAGAGGAGATCATCAATAATTCATTACTGAACTGAACCAAGCAAGTTTAATCCCCATATCCCTAAATTTAACTGATCGTGTGACTAAATTTAAAGCTTCCATATTTTTTCTCTTAAAACGTTAAATCCAGCCTTCCACCATTCCTTTTTGTATGGTGTGTTTGTCATACATCCCCAGTAATCTTTCACTAACAGAGGGGTCCTGAATGACATTTATGTATGAAATGTGGGTCTTCATTTTTTCCATGTTATATTTTACTATGTTAAAAGTTAATAAACTCAGGAAATTCCATAACCTTCCTGTTATAATACTTAGTGAATTATAAGTTAGAGAGGAAACATGTCTAATGTGAAGTACACTAGATAGCATAACAAAGGAGTAATCGGGCTCCATTTGTTAGAGCAGAAAGATCACCACCAATCAGGGAACCTAACAGGTATAATAATAGTGTATACAAGACTTCGCTAAAACAAGAGGCTGCAGATAACCTGTGAGAGAATGAATACATGTTATAATGAGGAATATTTACCGCTTTCCACATTTTAGGTCAATACAATGAAAGACATAGCTTTAAGATTGTTTCAATGTCATCATGTAGAAATAAAGTAAGAATGCTATCAATTATTTTCTGAAACGAAGGAGCCTAAGATCCTATCAGCTAAAGCCAGGTCTTTAAAAAAAATGTAAATGTTTAATCTTTACAAAATAAAAGCAGTATTTTTAAGGCCTCCATCAAATAAGCCAACTAATATTTATCCTTCAAGAGGATGCTAATCTTATGGAATAAAAGGGGTTAAGAGACCCTTAAAGAATCTGTTTACCTCAGGACTATTTCTAAAGCACCCTATCATGTTGTTATAGAAACCACTTGCAGCTGAAAATCTCCCATCATGATTATTGCTATAGTAACCACCAAAGACGAGACGCTAGTTTTTCATCCATTTGCTATCATCCCCCTCCCCAAGATAGTTTTGCTTTTAGATGCTCCTATGTTGCTAGAAACAAAGCGGAAAAAAAAAGGGAGTAAATAAATTTATGGGGGAAGAAAAAGAGAAACAGAGACAGAGACAGAGGGAGAGAGAGAAATGAGGACAACAGTCCAAGCAATAAAGAGATCCAAGTTATTTCATTTATACTTTATAGAAAAAAGATATTATTAATTAGACAACCAAATCAACCTTTAAACTGGTGACCAAATCTCCCTATTTTCATCTTTTGAAACTCAAAGTAATGAAAACTAGATGCAAAATATTGGTGTTCTCAATATTTTAAAGCCATCATTGAGAATTTCCCGGTTGAATATATGCCTTTGCCTAGTGTTGTCTCTCTTAATATAAATCAAATTAAATATATAAAATAAACTTCTTGTAATAGTTTCTTATATTATTAGTTTCTAATATGCTATATCATGTTTAAAAAGTCATGTTTTGGTAACAATAATTAATCTCTTTCTCCCCAAGCGTGAAATGAATTTTAAAATTCTAAGGTGATACTATCTTTTGGCATGGTTTTATGAAAAACTGCTCTAAATAAATAAAGCCAAACTAAAGGATTTCTTCACTTTCTTGCCTCAGACTTCATCTTATCATATTGAATTGCCTTGTCTGCTAATAAGTAGCAAATCTCAGTTGGATTTTATGGTTTATAGTTTTTAAAATTCTAGCAGACACATACATAAAACTGACTTTGAAATAGTTTGAAATCAGAGTTTTTTGGAACAAAACTGTGTTGAGAAAGTGACACAACGATGGCGACAATGTTTAAAATCTGTCACCCCAGTGAAGGTCTTAGAAATTAGTATCCCTTGGGGCGCCTGGGTGGCTCAGTCGGTTGAGCGGTCGACTTCGACTCAGGTCATGATCTCACGGTCCGTGAGTTCGAGCCCCATGTCAGGCTCTGTGCTGACAGCTCAGAGCCTGGAGACTGTTTCGGATTCTGTGTCTCCCTCTCTCTGCCCCTCCCCCGTTCATGCTCTGTCTCTCTCTGTCTCAAAAATAAATAAACGTTAAAAAAAAAAAAAAGAAAAGAAAAGAAAAGAAATTAGTATCCCTGGGGCACCTGGGTGGCTCAGTTGGTTAAGCAGCAGACTCTTGATCTTGGCCCAGGTCATGATCTCACAGTTTGTGAGTTCAAGCCCCGCATCGGGCTCTACACTGACAGTGCGGAGCCTGCTTGGGATTCTCTCTCCTTCTCTCTTTGGCCCTCCCCTGCTCATGCTCCCCCACCCTGTCTCTGTCTCAAAATAAATAATAAACTTAAAAAAAGAGAGGGAAATTGGCATTCCTTCTGAGACCAAAACCCGAAGCAATGATGTATTCAGTAGGAAATGATTGTTGCCAAATTCGAGTACATGAAGTCAGGCTAAACATTGTATACTATTAAATCAATGTACTGCTATTAACCTCAATCCATAATCTAAGATTATCCGTTTAGAATGTCTAGTACAAGAAACAATTGCTATCATTTTCTAAACATTTTATATGGAAATGAATAATTTCAATCATTCAAAGGAGTGTTGGCCATCTTCACTCTATCAGAGTATACATATAACACACATAAAACTGCATCTAATTAATCTCTCAGATAAGAGCAAGGTACTTTGTACAAACCAAACAACCTAACTCATTGTACTGAGAGTTGATTCAAATGTGTCATTGATTCAGCTGGTTGTCTTTGTTTGGGTATTCATGAAGTATAAGTGAACTCTTAGAGAGTCCATATGAATGGAAAAAATAAATGCCACTTATGATACTTTTCTTCACACTTGCATATTTTTGTAACCCTCAGCAGTATTTGTTTCACATCTGTTTATTTTAGCTTTGTTCAGGCATAGCCTTGGAGACAAAAGGAGAAAATTCTCTGAAACCCTGTCTGGCTGAGTTGTGTTGACATGGTACTAAAAATCAACTCCAGGCTTTTTCCAAAGTAGTTACAATATGATAATCAACAGTGTATATGTGTCAAATAATAGGTAACACACAGACACACAGGAAACATTTAATACCACTTTGTGTATGATCAAAGACTACTTTAACTATTTTGATTGAGTCAGTTAGGGACCAAATGCTTTTCTAAGATTATTCAAACTGACTTAAAAAATCATACCCACTGTGATCATAGATAGTGCATATATCTTTCTTATCTGGTCTTGAATTACATTCTTCTTACACCTGAACATATCATTAAACCAATTAGGTTTTGTTGTTGTTGTTGTTGTTGATTAAGCTACTATGGAATATCTAATAATTTCAAGAAATAGCTGCCTTTCACCAATATCCACTTCTGCCCAACACAGAGTAGCTGGCATATGACCTATCCTCCCGGTATGAACAACTAAAAAAAGGGAGAAATATATGAGCTAACTATTTTCAGGCACTGAGCACAGTGTAAAACCATAATTTTTGTTAGAAATGAAATAAAGGTACCTATGATCACCTGGGATTTATATTTAGAATCACTTTAATGCTGGGGCAGGAGTATAATCAGACAAGGAGCAGGGTTTCTGAGCTGTGGAGGATGAGATCAGAGTCATGGGCTGTAGAAGCAATTAGAGTTTGCAGGTCAGAGCACCAGAGAACAAAAGGACACTCGTGATGAGCCAAAAGATTCATTAATCATCACAGGTTTTTGGGAGTCTTACCAGAAATCGTCTGCTGAGAGACTGAGATAAATTGAAACACCAAAAATTGTGCGGTTGGAGTTCCATTCCAGCCAGAGTACAAATATTTCACTGAATATCTCAAGCATTGAGAAACCAGAAAGCCCTTGCTTTAGGAGTAAGGACTATACCATGAGGGAAGAAGATGTTATAGGATAAGGCAGCTATTCAGAACCAAAATAGCGCCGCAAAGAATAAAAGCAGGATTTATAAGAAAAACCCCTTTTTAACTGCCTGCCAGAACAAAATTCCAAATCGTTCAGAGGAAGCTCACATAATCAGGCATCCCTACACTTATTATGTGAATATTCAGCATCTGATAAAAAAAATTAGCAGACATGTGAAAAACAGGAAAATGTGACCTATAATCATGAAAAAGTAATCATTAGAAATAGATGTTGAGATGACTCAAATGTGAAAATTCATAGACAATAACTTAATATTTTCAAGGGCTTACAGAAAAGGGTGAATGTGAGTAAACAAATAAGAATATCGGCAGAGAAAGAAAACTATGAAAGCCAAATGGAACTTCTTCTTTATTATTTTTTAAAACTTTTTAAAAATGTTTATTTATTTTTGAGAGAGAGAGAGAGAGAGACAGAGGGCAAGCAGAGAGGAGGGGCATAATGTAATTAACAGAATCTGAAGCAGGCTCCAGGCTCTGAGCTGTCAGCACAGAGCCCCACATGGGGCTCGAACCCATGAACTGCGAGATTATGACCTGAGCTGAAGTCGGACGCTCAACAGACTAAGCCACCCAGGGCCCTCCCCCCCATGGAATTTCTAAACTGAGAAGTGTATTATCTGAAGTGATGAATATTATTGATGGTCTGAACAGCATCCTGGGCCAGAGAAGGAAGGATCCATGAATCTGAAGATAATTAACAGAAGTTATACAATCTGGAAAATAGAAAAAAATATTTTTAAAATGAACAGAGTTGCAGAAAACTATGAGGTAAGTCCAACAGGCTCTCATATATGTGGTTGGAGTCCCAGAGGGACAAGAAAAAGAATAGGGAAAAAATATCTGAATTAATAATAAGCAAAATTTCCCCATATTTGGTGGAAAAAAAACTACTTAGAGATCCAAGAATTTTAGCAAACCCTAATCAAAGTAAATACAAGGAAAATCATGCCTAAGCACATTATATTAAAATTACTTAGAAAAATATAAAGTGAAAACTCTTACAAGATGCCTAAGGATTGAGGAGAGGAGAACTACATTGCATGCAGACGAATGCGTTGATGACTAATTTCTCATTAGAAACATAACAGAGGTCAGCAGGCGATGGAATGGAATTTTTGACATTAAAGAAAAAGAACTGTCAAGCTAGATTTCTATACTAGTGAAAATATCCTTTCAAAGGGAGGATGAAGTAAAAACACTTTCAGGTAAGCAAAAGCTGAAAGAATTCATCAGTCACCAGTGTATCTCATTCCTCAGGCTGAGGAACTGACATCAGAAGAAAACTTGCATCTACAGGAAGGAATGAAGAGACTGGAATTCAAATACATTTCAGTAAATGCAAAAGGTTTCATATGCTTTTCTCTTGATTTTTTGGAAACAAAATTTACTGTTTAAAACAAAATTGATTAAACTGTGTTGTGAGGTTGACACATACATAAATGTAAAATGCATGTCAGAAATAGTGCAAAAGACAGAGAAGGCAAATAGAATTTTACTGTTGTAAAATTATCACATTTTATGTGAAGTGGAACAATATTAACTCTTAAGTTGAGAGGGATAAGTTAAGGACACATGCTGTTATTATGAGAGCAGCAATTCTCAAAGTGTGGTATATGGACCTCTGAGGTCTTGAAATCTTTTTTAGGGAATTTGCGAAATAAAAATTATTTTCACAATGTAATTAACATGTTAATTTCCTTTTGCCCTGCATTATTATTTGTCCTGAAAGTTTACAATCAGACAAAACTGATCAGAACAATGATCACCTTTGGATGTAGGGACTGACTAGAAGGTGGTATATGGGATATTTTTGGAGTGATAGAAACATCTATTTTCTTTGTTGTGTTGTTGCTTATCTAAAGGTATATAGTTGTAAAAATTCATCAAGTTATACACTTAAAATTTGAGTTTTTCACTGTAAGTAAATTTTATCTTACTAAAAGAATATGAATATTTAAATACATCTAAATATAGACCAAGGAATACAGAAGTAATTTTTTAAATGCTATTAATTTACTGTATTTCTGCTTAACATTCTATAGTAAGTTAAAATACAACATTGTCTTTTCTAAATGATTTCATGTTCTCAGTTTAAGCTATAGTTGACAAATAGCTTCCAGAGTCTATAAAAGAATGGTCTCAATGTTAGTGGGCATTTTTAAAAAAATACTTAGTGTTTTAGAGTCAAGTAAGATCTCTATTTCAAGACCTTTTTCATACAATATGATTCTTTTATTTTTATGCAAACATTTTTATAGTAATGGAGATGAAAGCAAATATAAAATTTAGGGTTTTATTTTTGTATAATATTTGATATAAAAATAATAATATGCACAGGGGCGCCTGGGTGGCTCAGTCGGGTAAGGGTCCCACTTTGGCTCAGGTCAGGATCTCGCAGTTTGTGGGTACAAGCCTCGCGTCCAGCCCTGTACTGACAGCTCAGAGCCTGGAGCCTGCTTCGGATTCTGTGTCTCCCTCTCTCTCTGCCCCTCCCCCGCTTGTGCTCTGTCTCTCTCTGTCTCAAAACTAAATAAAAAATTTAAAAAATAATAATAATATGCATATAGGATATATAAATATGATGCTAAAACATTTGTGTGCCTATTCTCATTTTAAGAAATAAGAGTTTTGGTCCGAGATGGTGACATAAGAGGCTCCTGAACAGCCCTCCTCCAATGGACTCGCTAAGTGTACAGGTGCACATGAGGCAATTCCTTGATTCCATTAATATATTAAAGAAAATGAAAAATACAAGAATGTTAAATGTGGCTATGTGTAATTTTTGAAGAAGTCCAGTATAAAAGCACTTTCTTTTCTTTTATTTGAATGGATAATGACCCCTATTTTGTAGCCATACTGTGTTTTTCCCACCCACATAGTGTATCATTAATGACAAAGGTTACATACTTTGTTTGGTGTCTGTAGAGGTTTTTTGTGTTTTCTTGAACAGTAACTAATAAACAGTATGTAGTTATCCTTCCATCCTAAAGTTTATTTTTATCATTTTGTAGTTTTTTTCAGGGAAGTTAAATTTTTTTTTTATCTTATCAAATCTGAAGCAACATGCCTAAGTTATATTGTTTATGGGAATGCTAGGACATGATCATTCAACTACCTTTAATTATCTGTAATTGCAGATGATAACTATTAATTAATAATTATTCTTATAATTAATTGATGATAATTCTTATTAATTAATTAGAATCAATAATTATATAATTGCTATAAAGAAGAGCAGCCAGTATGAGAAAATCCTTAGCTTTTACTCAGACTTGCATTGAACATCACTACATAAATAAATTTAAACTTATTTTTTAAAACTTTCAGTGGGAAAGCACTTACAATATCTGACAGAATTAACGCCAACAACAAAATACCTCTAAAGCTTCCGGTCATTAAAACAACTTCATCTAAAATAATCATGCCCTGAGCCAAAGTCTGACACTTAACTAACTGAACCACCCTGGTGCCCCTGTCTCATAACTATTTTAAAAGAAGGAAAGACACATTTGTTCCTTATCTGAAATTAGCCAAGGCAGTACACTGGATATCATGTGAATTATTTCATAGATGTTCGCTTAGTTGAACAGCCAATAATCAAATGCTAGATTGCATAGGAAAGACAGAGTCTAGGGAGTTAAGAGAGATCTGCATTTGAACCTCTATCTCTGCACATGGCCCTGACATGTGACCCCTGAGCCTTCCCATTTGTGGATGAGAAAGTTTTAAGTTACTTAATTAAGTAGATTGCCCAAGGTCTTATTGCCAGCAGCCAGTTCATAATTTCCTCCTCCCAAGCGTGTTGTTCTACCACTGCAACCAACAGATCCCTTGGCCTCTCACTCCATTTTAGCCATGACAGCAACAGGGATGTATTGCCCTCTAACATACAGACTCTCCACACAGTGCTCTGCATATGACATGAACTCCAAATACTAAATGCTGCTATATTTCTCCCAACTTTAGTGTTGGTTTTTTTGTTTTTTTTTTTTGTCTAAGCCTTTAAAATCAAACTTCTGGAATTTATGAAATTTTACTGAATTAGCACTTGCCAGAGGAAATGTGTAAGCCATAGATTCAGGGAAATATTTTAACAAAGCTAACAATTTTGTCAAACATTAAAATGTATGTGTGAATCTAAACAACAATAATGATAATTCATTCAACAAATGTAACAAGGAATAGCTTTCACTTATTGAATATTCCTGGTTTGATAGGCACTGGACTAAACACTTCCCGTACGTTCACTCTTTCAAACTTTCCAAAAATCCTTGGAGATCAATGCAGTTATAATTTTCACTCTACAGATGGAGAAACTGGATGAAAGCTGAAATTGGTAGAGCGAGGACTCAAAAGGGCTACCTGACTTAGAAATGTGATTATTTCCTCAAGCCACAGCGCTTCTTACGGTCTGGATTTTGCTGATTACCCCTAGGTAGTGTCATTTAGTATGTTCTCTGTGCCTTCTAATTCTGAAATTACTGTTAAGCTAACAATTAAGTAAATAGTTAACCAAAATGACTGTTCTGTCAAACTGAGAAAACTCATTTGATACAGGTTTGATTTTGAGGGGGTGGCAAGGCCACTTCGTAAGTGGTATTTTATACTTTCGATAGGAGACACATCATTTCTGGCGGCCGCTCTTTTCATGTTGTTGTTTCATGTTTCATGTCATGTTGTTAGCAGCCATTAATTCCTTAGAAGTTGCATAATCTTGCTACTCCAGTCCCACCGCTTCTTTCTTATTTATTGGTTGGAATACACATATACTGAGAAACTTTCCTCGTTATCTATTATTGGCTACCCTGAAGTACACCTTGCATAAAAAAGAAGACATGCTTTGTTTTTTCCTTTATTCGCCCCTTTTCGAAATGAATTGATTCCCTAGTAGCCTCCAAATTTGGCCAACATATCGTTTGTTTCTTTTCGTAGGAATTTCCCTAATTACCAAATGCTTATCTCTTTCTTATTGGTCTGTAGGAACTCTTTATCTGTTGTAGATGCTGCCCTCTTTTGCTTGGTTTTCAATTTCTGAATGATGTCTCTTTTTTTCTTCAGAAGTCCTTACACTAACGTAGTCGAAACTTGCTGCTAATTTGCTCACAACTGCTCTGGAAGCCTCATTCCTTTTTTTTTCTATATAATCTTATTTAAAAAATTTTTTTAACATTTATTTGTTTTTGAGACAGAGAGAGACAGAGCATGAATGGGGGAGGGTCAGAGAGAAGGAGACACAGAATCTGAAACAGGCTCCAGGCTCTGAGCGGTCAGCACAGAGCCCGACGCGGGGCTCGAACTCACGGAGCGCGAGATCATGACCTGAGCGGAAGTTGGCTGCTTAACCGACTGAGCCACCCAGGCGCCCCTATATAATCTTATTTAATAAGTATTGGTCCTGGTCCAAAGGACAATTACATGACTACTGCCTAGCTAGTGTACCACGCACCCAGAGAGTGCAGAAAGGAATACATACCCCGTGCAGACCGATCACAGACCTCTTGAAAAGAAATTTATATTTAATACCCCCTACTGCAGTTGAGAGTGATAAGGACCCCAAGTCTTTAAGAACAAGTAGCTCCCCTTGCTGCCATGTGGAGGATGCCAACCATCACTGTTCTGTCCATTTCAACAAAGGCCCACTATGCCGTTCAAATATCTTCATAGAAGTCCAAACTATTCTAACGAATGAACAACAAAATGTGAATACCAATGGGAAGAGAATAATCTGTCCTGTTTATCTCTGTGATATTATGAACATCAGTGAGTATGCATCTGTACATTATAACATAAATACAACATATTTATTTATACATATTTTCAGATTTATTATATATAAAAACATTTGGTGTATTATGAAATGCTAAAGAGGTGGGGAATTGTTTCTCTTAATAATCACTATCATCACAACAGCTCACATTTATTGAGAACCTATCATATCGAGCACTTTGAAGTTTCATCTTTATAACACCAGTAAGAGGTAAATCTTACCATTCTCCCTATTTTATAAACAAATATGCCAAAGATATCATCGCCATTAAAGGTAGCATTAGCAAGGCTAAATAATTTTTATTGAGCCCAAACTATCTGCCAATATTTTTTAAAACAGTTAAATAGATTATCTCATTTAAACTTAGCAATAATCTTATGATGTAGAATCTGTTGTTATTCTCATTTTATAGATAAGAAATAGCAGAATGGAGAGTTTAAGTAAATTGCTCAAGACTATGTAGCTGGTCAATGGAAGGGGCCAGGTAAAGAGGATCAGAAATATTCCCCAAGCCATGTAGTTAAGGGAGGATAGGCCAGGGCCTGACATAAATCTGGGGGCTCTTGCCTGCTGCACCATAAAGCTTATAGTACTATTAGATTAATGAATAACCTGGGGCACCTGGGTGTCTCAGTCAGTTAAGCATCTGGATCAGGTCACTATCTCACGGTTCATGGGTTTGAGCCCCACATCGGACTCTGCTCTGGCAGTGTGGAGCCTGCTTGGGATTCTCTCTCTCTGTCCCTCTCTCCCTGCCCCTTCCCTGCTCACATGCTCTCTCTCTCTCAAAATAAATAAATTAACTTTTAAAAAATAGATTCATGAGTAACCCATCATCTATTAGCGTAAACCAACTACCCATCATCAGTGATCATTTTTGGATATTTCTATTTATTGTTTTTAAATTGTAAAACAAGTTTTACAAACAAAAAAGAATCAGCATGTATTGAGCACCAACTGTGGTCTAGGTATGGGCATTATTTAGTCACCCTCATGCAAGTCTTCTCCTCTCTGCCCTCGCAATTCCTGCTGCTTTCTCTAATGTTAGTGAGGTATATTGGTCTCCTTCAGACTCAAGATCTCAATGAAAGAAATCACAGTTTATTCTCCTTAGTACTCCCAGGGACTTGCATGCTGTTTGGTACACTTAATTTTGTTAATAAACATTCATTAAACTGAGCTGCACATATAAAACCCTTTTATCCTCTCAATTTTGTAAAACATCTTTCATAATCCTCAAGTAGCATTGTGAACACTGGTGACTGGGGAAGTAATTTGCTTGAGGTTTCTGCCACTTAGAAATAGGTCCGAAACTTGAACCCTCAATTCTGACAGTGAGTCTAAAACTCACTACTACTCAGTTCTATGAGCACTTGCTGAGTTCTATGAAGACTTCTGCATTAAATATTGTATGTAAAGTCCAAGGCAAATAAAAAGTGCCTAATAAATATTAGTTATTTTTCTGGCCTCTGGGTACCACATGGATTCAAAAGAAATTTGAACCAAACAAATAAAATCAAGGTAAGTGGTCCTTCATTTTTACATTTCACAGTTACAGGGAAAAAATAGGCTGCACAAATCAAGTTTCTTTTGTTAGTGTAATGCTAGGGAGCAAAACTGACAACATGATGCGCCTAGAATACAGAACATTCTATTGAGTTGTAATGGTTAATTCCATTTGCCCTGCTTTAGAAATGATCATCTGTGAGCTTTGGTGAGCAGTGAAAATGACTGCGGATGGGAAGAATACATAGAACAGGATCTCTATCTACTTGACTTTGGGTGTTTACATCCTTTTGGTGTCAGGGAATTTTCAGCAATGGACCCATTTCTTTCTTCCTTGACCCTGTGCCTTGAGACTTCGTGCCCAAGCCCTGCTCTCAGCACAGAATTCTCTTCCTGCAATCTGAATGCCCCACATAACACCCCATCAAAACTTTCACTTGCCACCCACTGGATGTGCCAGCCCCTTTGCCTCGAGACATATATTCAGTTTCTCAGCAGAGTGCTTTCAATTTTCTGGTTAGCCTGGACTGTCCACTATGGGATACGTTCTTCCCTAGGCTTTAGAAAAACCCTAAATCTCAGACAGGAAATCTACCTTAATTGTCAACATAGTTCTCTTTCCTGACACTTCAAGTATGCTCTCTGCTGTCTCCTAGTTTCTCCTGATTATTGGTTGGAATTTTTTCACAACTTCCCTTCTTTGACCATTTAATTTCCCTCAGGCAACCCGGGACCTAAATGTATTGTCCTACATTTTGAACTCTACACCAATTTGAACCTCCTTGTTTTGGAGCATCCTGGCCAAATGCTTCCTCTGAAACACGTTCTTGCACATGTCCAGCCCAGTTGTTTTCCTGGGTCTGACCTAGTCCTCTGCTTACATTCCCAGATGCTGTTCATTTTCAGACACTCTTTATTAATATTGAGACTGAATACTGTTCTTTTTTTTTTTTTTTTGCCCCTAACCATCTTTGGTTTCATTCCCCATAATTCAGTAACAAAAATATTCCCAGAATTGAGCCAAAGACCTGCTCAGTTTTTGTTTTGTTTACTTGATTAGATCCCAAAGATCAGTTTCTAAAATGAATGATTCATCACCTGCATTATGTAGATCTTAAAATATAAGCCTTGCAAGTTAGAGGAAATATTCAGAAAGATTGACAGTATTTGAGTGTTTTTAAGCTCAAGAAGAATGTAAAGTGTTCAGGTACTGATTATCAAGGACATTAAGAAGCTGATTGCAAAAGGCAAATAATTCTTCAGGTGCCATGATAGTTAATCCAAGGTAAAAAGTTGTAAAAGGACCCTGGTGAAAATTTGCAGATTATTAGCAGACATTCATGTAATCATTATTTCTCTTCTCTCTCTCTCTGTATGCACACACACGCACACACACACACAGATTTTAATAAATATTTTGTATTTATATATACATATATATAATTTATTTACATATACATATACATATTTTATATGTATTTATATATGTATATATATAAATATTGTCATTATTGTAACCACCAAATTTGTTTTACAAAAACACTGACTTACATATTTTAAAATCTGCTTCAGACATTTTAACCGACTGTAGTATAACCCACAAATTTTTTTCAAATACATGCCTACACTTTTTATTTTCAATTACACCCCATAGTTACCCACTCTCTTTACTTTAAAGGCTATTGATTCATTACCAAACAGGTTTATACATTTGACACCCATATACTCAAAACCAACAATTATATTACAGATAGACTCCACACAGAGAGAAACTGAAATGATTTAAGAAACTTACCAAAAAATTTTAGAGACTGTGTGTCAGAAACATGAGGAAAGTGAAGATACTAGACTCAAAGAACATTAGAGCACAAAGAAAATTTAGATAGTGTATCAGGGTTCAGTAGAAGATACAAAAATCTGCTCTAAATATCTTTAGTACAAATAGGTTTAATATAGAGGATTAGAAGCAAACATCTTTGGAAGGCGTCCAGAGTGGGCTCCAGCTGGGCTTCCCGGAACATCTTCCAGAACACTAGAGAACTACCGTTGAGCCTGCCACTGGAATTGGAATTGTTGAGTTTAAAATGCAGGGCCATGACTATGATCTAGGGATTAGGATGGCTTGGTTGTCACTCTCACCACTGTCATGGTTTTCGGACAGCCAAAAGGCAGGTGGAGAAACACTAGATGTGGGGGGTTGTCACTGCTTTGCCACAACTGTCTCTCGACATCGAAGCAGCTGGAGCGTGAACGATGGAATGCTATTGCCAAAATCCCTACGTCTTCATGGCTGCGTGAGCCTATAGACGTAGCCAAAAAAGGGAAGATGGCTTTCCCTTCGCTTCTGCCTTCCAAGTGCTTTTAGCTGGTGGAATCTAATTCACCTGTAGAACCCCACCGTCATGGAAACTGAGAAATGTAGATTTTTTTAGCTTCCCAGCCTCTGCAATACAGAAAGACACATAGAAGGAGAATAATATAAAGGATGAGCAGGTCAAGACACAGTATCCACCACAGAGGTCACCTATATGAACTACCCTAATTTATAAGCAGTGAATATGAGAATTATAGAAGTTAAGCAAGAATATGGCTCGGCTAAGACATAAATTTGCCTTTACTGACTAAACCCAATATTCTTTTTCACTACACCCCACTGTCACTCGCACAGATCAGTCTCTCCCAAATGTTTAAACATTTAATGCCATTTGAAATTAATATCAATATTTTTTAATATGGCCATTAGAAAAGCAAAGGCCAAATCAAACTTGAATTTTAAAAGTTAGATAAAATTATTGAAGATCATATTATATTCCATTTTTGAGAGCTGTGCTTTGAGAATTTTAGGACAGGATTGTCTTAGTTGGTACTACTATATATCAGAAACTGGAGTTCCTAGTATTTCCTAATCCACCAATAGCACTAACACATATCAACACATAACATCTAGTTTTTAAAGGCATGCTGAAGATTTGCTGAAAGATCTCTAGACTACTGCCTTTCTCTTTTTCTAAACCACAATGTCTAATTTTAAATATTTTTAAACAGTGTTTTCCCAAAATATATGATGTTCCTTTTTTAATGTTACAATAAAAATAAATTTACCTATTAGATAAAGGTAAATAGACATGGGAAATTTAAAGTGACTTACTTAGATTTTATCCAAGGAGGGTATGAATCAAAAGGTTTAAATTTTAGTTTGGTTGCTATCATTAACCTCACCAGGAAAAGTCACTTATTTTCTCAGGGTCTGAATTTCTTCAGTTTCAACCTTGGGATGATTTGCCAGTTAGTAGAGGGGTTGAGAAAATACAGCTAGCGAATAGCTACTTTTAAACCACATCCAGAGCTATATATAAGTATAAGATGGCACTCTTATTTGTGAGGAGTCATAATTCTTTTACTTCAGGGTAAAAAGAAACAGAAAAAAATGAACAAGTTTTTTTCTTCGTTAGGAATAATTGACCTAGACATTTGGATTTGGGATTCATTTTAGCGAATAACTGATAATGAGAAAGTAGGAGGCTGGAGACCAAGTTAATAACATACAAAATGCTTGTATTTAGTGCAGCCTCATTAAAGATGAGAAATTTAGAAAATGTGCATGATTTAGGTATGCCTTGAGAATGTATCTTTAGCCATTAAGAACTTCACACACCTTCCTACTTTGCTCATGTTGCTCAGAGGGGCACTTAATTTCACTAACACATTCAATGCTTCTGATTTTAATTTGATGTGGTTTCTAACACTGACAGATTTTAGTTCAAGCTGACCTGAAGAGGCTTCTATGCTCCAAGTTCATATCCTTCACTTTCTATCATGAGATCTTGTCGTAGACATTTTTACTGTGGCCTATGACATGTGTAACCTTCTCTGGCTTCTCCTGGATTTTTAATTTTTCTGTCAATTATTCAGAGACAGACCAGCAGACTCAGACTTTGCTCTTGATGTTTAAGTCAACGTTGGCCACTTCTGTCCTCAATTTGTGTGCTTCAGACCCGTCTTAGTCCTTTATTTTGCTTACTTTTTTGGTTAATTTTGAGCTTTGTAACTATATCATCTTATAGTTATTGGCATCATGCTTCTTGTATTCAATTTGAGATTAAAAAAAAATTTTTTTTTAACATTTATTCATTTTTGAGACAGAGAGAGACAGAGCATGAATGGGGGAGGGGCAGAGAGAGAGGGAGACACAGAATTGGAAGCAGGCTCCAGGCTCTGAGCCATCAGCCAAGAGCCTGACGCGGGGCTCACACTCAGGGACCATGAGATTGTGACCTGAGCTGAAGTCGGACGCTCAACCGACTGAGCCACCCAGGCACCCCCAATTTGAGATTTTTAAAATTCATGCAGGTAGTTGCCTGTGGTGTTCATTCACTTTCAATATTACTTAATCAGTTATATAAATATATCATAGTTTATTATTTCTCTTCCGGTCAACACATTTTCTTTTCAAGATCTTTGCTATGAGGAACAACACTGCATGAACATTTTTACACACATTTCCCATTACACATACACATGGAAGATTTTTCCTTTGGTCTGTGTTCCTAGTAGTGGAATTACTAGACCATAGACTATATTATGTTCAAATTTGCAAACTAATGTCACACTGCTTTCAAGAAAGGTAGTTTTTCACTTCACAAAGAAGTAAAATATGTAATAAAACCCTCTTAATCTATCTTCATTTCCCCGTAGCTACTACAGTTTGTCTGTCCCTCAACCTCTCAAAAACAGTTGTCTATGCTCACCATCAATTCTTACTCAGCTTTTACTCGGTACTCAGTCAACTGCCATCTGTCTACTGTCCTCACCACTCCATGAACCTACTGAAGTCAGTGTCCAGGTAATGCACTTGGAGTCATGTTATTACTTGAATTCTTGGCATTTGAATTCTCTGGCCTCTCCTTCTCGAAAGTTCCCCCTCGAGTATTTTGTAATTCCATACTTGTCTGACTTCTCTCTTAACCCCTATAAACACTGAAGGCTCTTTTGCAAAAATTTTCCCCTCGATCTACCACTTAAAATGAATATTTCTCGATGGTCCTCTTCTCTTCTCCCACACACTCTCTCTGCCTATGCAATCCTGAACCATCATGACTTTACTTGTTAAGTATAGTTTGATGTCTCCCAAATCTGAATCTCCAGGGCACCTGCCCTTCTTCAGCTTGAGGCTTTTGGATCTAACATCCTATTCAGTTTGCAAACATGAGAACACCCCTCACCATTATTTCTCCCTGCACTTCCCACCCAACACTTCTCCTGCTATAATCCAAGATCTCAGTTACCAAGTTGATGGAAGCACTGGCCGCACAATTGACTAAGCCAGATCTTGAGTGCCATGTTTGACTCTCCTCTCTTTTACCAACACATTCAATTAATCATCAAATCTTGTAGACTCTAACTCCCAAAGACGTCTCATACCCCAATCAGTATTCTCTTAGTGTAGGAAGGGACACAGGATCAGATGGTGAACATTAAGGAAATAATTTAAAAGAGAAAAAGGACACTTTGAAGAGCAGGACTGTTGGGCAAGGTCCAAATAAAGAACATAGTTGAGATCATTGTAACTGGTGATGTTTCAAATGGTCCAAGTGCTTATGGTAGAGAATCATGCCACAAGATTCAGTGATCCAATCACAGAGAAACTCGATATTAAAATGAGAAAATCCTGATGCTGGGGAGACCAAGTTAATGGAATTAAACTCATCTATCGGGAGTGAAGAACAAAGAGTATAAATCAATCAATGGAGAGAGTCTTGCTTACTGGGAGAAACCAGGTCCTGAAAGCCCGGGGTTCCAATGTCAGCTAAATGGGGTCTCAGTAGTAAATCATTTGGATCACTAAGTGCCAGGCACTGTTCGGCACTGTCGGAAATCACTTACTCTAATGATGTCAATGAAACTTTATAAAAACAGGTTAGTGTAAGTATAATTATTATTCCTATTTTACAGATGAAGAAGCTGAGGCTTAGAAGGGTAATTTTCTCAAGCCAAACATCTGATAAGGGGTGGAGCCAGGACTCAGCCCCAGCAACCTGGCTCCAAAGACTCTGCTCATATCTTCTATGAAAAAAATATTTCTTTTTATTACAGGTATGGGCATTACTTACACCTCTATTTTGCATAGGGGAAAACAATCCCAGAAGATTAAGCAATTTGTATTTTATAGTTTAGACAGTTCTAGAACTTAGATCTCCGAGTCTGATGTTCATAATTGTCATAAAATGCATTCATGAAGGAATATATTTTGTCTTGTCTGAAGGGAAAACCAAAAATCTCAAAAGGGTTTAGATGCCACCTCTCTTAGAGCCAGCAGGCAGAAACAAAAGAAGCTCCCTTCCAGCTACATGATGCCACATTTTATGATATGCCTGGCTTTTGTCTTTATGAAGACACAGTATGTTATTAGGGTCATCTTAGGTACACCAGGTCTCAGACAGAAATGAGATTAGTCCCTCAGCCATGTGTCACACTTAAAAGAAAATCTAATTCACAGTCTTATACGGCCCGACAAATACCTCCATTAACAAATCTTAATCATGTGGGTAGAAGAGGGAGGGTGACTAAAATAAAGTTACTGAAATACATAGCAAGTAGAAGATGTAGCTGTGCCACAGATACGAAGGCTTGAGATTGAGCCATTCCGTTATCACTGAAATGCAACCTACGAAATGTAACATGATGAGACACAAACCCAATGAGATAGTAAAGTCCTTGAGTGACTGGTGCCAGGCTTTGGCTCAAAAAATCTGTATCCTTGGACATCTGTGTCCTATAATAAGACACTCCCTCCAGCCCCAAGTGACTTCTCCAGGTTTAGCTGCTCTAACCTGGATATCCCAAGCTGCTCTCAGTTGTCCCTACTTTTACATCCGGCCCATGTTCTTACCTGCCTTTTGGGATTTAATACATTGCTTTGACATCCAGCTTTGGTCCTATAGTACTGAGATATTCAGTACCCAGATGACACCATCCAGTGCCACATTCACGCAAACCTTGGACCGACTGGAAGCTAGAGGGCAAGAGAACAGCATCTACAGACCACTGAAAAAGATTACAGTCAAGGATCCTATACCTGCCAGTAGGCTGAAAGATGTTTGTAGTTTTGTAAGAATTAAGAGGATGTCTCTCATATCATTTATGAAAAATTACTCCCCTCCCAAATACTCAAAATAATCTGAGGTCTTGATCTAGCACGCACCTCCCAGGAGAAGATAGATTAGAAAGAAAAGAGTGATACATAATGAAACTTGCAATATTACATACGCATACATGTATTTATATTTGTATGAATTAAATATAATAGCTATATAATGTAATATACGTAATCTAAAGTGTAAATGAATAAAGACCAGCTGTCTGGGAATTTAGCACTGAAGAATCTGGGAATAGGAAAGAGCAATAAATGAGCCCTCTTGAAATGGATATAAAATCTCTGGTTAATTCAGTTTTTACTATACAAATATAACAGCATGAACTAATATCCAACAATGTTGCCTATTTTTAATAATTGAACTGATATAAAATCAATTCAATGGGATTTTACCATATAACTTGAGGTTATTTTGAGTGTGGGATGTTTGCAACAACCAAGAACATTAATTAAAAAAACAACATAAAATCAAGTATTGCAAAAATAAGGTAGTAGTACAATATTAAATTCTCTAATATAATGAAAAGCTACAGTAAACTACTTGGAAAGTGTCTTATGATCATTAGCCCATAGTGAAAGAAAAGTAAAACATTTCATTAGAATGGAAGAAAAAGACATACATGTCCGTTCTCATACATATTTTAATTTTTTTAGTAATAACCCCATTAAAATGGAGTTTTAAACAGTATGTTGTTCAAGAAATGAATTATCTTGCACAGATACTTAAATATTAAAGATTAACATCTAAGATGTTAAGTGATTCTAGTTCTTGAATGACTACCTTTACTTAGAACCTAAGTGCAAACGTACGGAAGTAGCCAATTTTGAGATTGGCACATGTGAAAAAATAGACATGGTTAATGTTCATGGTGTATTTAGTTTCATCTCTTCTTTTGAAAGGTATTTATTTTTAAATGCCTTCTTTCTTTTTTTGTTTAAATGTTTGTTTATTTATTTATTTAGAGAGAGATGGAGAGTGAGCAGGGGAGGGGCAGAGAGAGATGGAGAGAGAGAATCCCAAGCAGGCTCCACACTGTCAGTGCAGAGCTGGTTGCGGGTCTTGAACCCACAAACTGAGATCATGACCTGAGCCGACATCAAGAGTCAGACGCTTAACTGACTAAGCCACCCAGGAGCCCCAAAAAGCCTTCTTTCTTGGTAAGAGTCCATTACAATTAAAAATGCATTTACAGGGGCGCCTGGGTGGCTCGGTCAGTTAAGCATCCAACTTCGGCTCAGGTCATGTTCTCACAGTTTGTGAGTTCGAGCCCCGCGTTGGGCTCTGTGCTGACAGCTCAGAACCTGAAGTCTGCTTCAGATTCTGTGTCTCAATCTCTCTCCCCCCTCCCCCACTCGCACTCTGTCTCTCTCTCTCTCAAAATAAATACAATAAACATTTAAAATTTAAAAAAAAATGCATTTACATCTACTACTAGGAGCCCAGCACAAGAAACAGTTCCCTGTAACAGCCTGCCATTTCAACAGGTACTTGTACATTTTTTTTCAAGTTTATTTATTTATTTTGAGAGAGAGAGAGCAAGAGAGGGGCAGAGAGAGAAGGAGAGAGAGAATCCCAAGCAGGCTCCACACTGTCAGCACAGAGCCTGATGCCGAGCTCAAGCTCACAAACCGTGAAATCATGACCTGAGTTGAAACCAAGAGTCGGACACTTAGCCACCCAGGTGCCCCAGATATTTTTACTCTAATAAATGGATAATTAGCATTTATTTTTAGCAGGATGGCAATGAATATAAACTTAATATTCTCCCACTACAAATACTCAGGAAAACCAAATCAAATAAAACAAATGTGTAGGTGAAGGAAAGAGAGATCACCGGGTTACCTAAAGAAAGAGTTGAAAATCAGCAGGATAATTATGTATAGCAACTTTGTGTGGGTGTTCATCAACAGGGGGGAGAAGTGAAGAGGGGAGTATTGATCTCGTGTATCAGGAGCTTGTTTTTTAATGCCCATGGAAAGCAACTGGGGGATGTGCAACCCAGCGTTCAGTGAAAAGAAGGCCTAACAAATAATCTTCCACTATTGAGGGTTTGAGGGGGCAACAGTGAAGATAATGACTGTCTAGCCTTTGCACATCAGATCTCCAAGGAATCGAGACTCTGAGATTTTGCGTCTATTCCATTTACAGTATGCATTTGACCTGATGTCACCCTCCCCTAAGTGTGTGTGTGGGGGGGGGGGGGGAGTTGATGCACATACACACAAACACTAGAAAGGGAACATGGAAACTGTTCCTGAATCAATGGCACACTTGGCCTCTTGGCAAAAGCAAATAAAAAAGTATTCAGAGGGAAGCTCCCATAATTCTGATCACAAAATGTTCTCATAGAATAAATAAAAAATAGTTCTTAAAGTAACCTCTCAAAGAAAATATCACAATAAAAAATCATAAGTCATGGAAGAAAACAAAAAGCAATGAGTTAACAGAAGCAATAAACAGGAGACTGGGGGTACCTGGGTGGCTCGGTCGGTTAAGCAACTGACTCCAGCTCAGGTCATGATCTCATAGACTGTGAGTTGGGGCGCTGCACTGAGCTCTGTGCTCACAGCTCAGAGCCTGGAGCCTGTTTCAGATTTTGTGTCTCTGTCTCCTTCTGCCCCTTCAACCCTCCCCTCAAAAATAAATAAACATTTTTTTAAAACCTGATTATTAAACAGGAAACTAAACCACAATCCTTGAGATAATAGACTGACAAATATGACTTTTATATAGCTGGATAAAAATAATTATATATATAGCCATTTAAAATTCAATGAATTAGGGACGCCTGGGTGGCTCAGTCAGTTAAGCATCCAGCTTCAGCTCAGGTCTTGATCTCATAGTTCGTGAGTTTGAGTCCAGCATCAGGCTCTGTGCTGACAGCTCATAGACTGGAGCTTGCTTCATATTCTGAGTCTCCCTCACTCTCTGCCCCTCCCCCACTCATGCTCTGTGTCTCTCTGTCTCTCTCTCTCTCAAAAATAAACATTAAAAAATTTAAAAATAAATAAATAAAACTGGATGAATTAAACACAGCTGAAAAGAGAAAGAGAAAATATGTTAGCAAGGTTAACAGATAAGAATAGAAGAAAAAGTTCCCTAATCATTTAAAAAGGTTACACAGACAGAATAGAAACAACGGGAAAGAGATAGTACCCAGGTGATAAAAGGCTCGATTCCTCAAAACCCATGAGAGTTGTGAAGCTTCAGATTCAAAAAGCTCAAAAAGTCTTGAGTGTGCTAAACAAAATGAAATAAAATAAAATAAATAAAAATAAATAAATTCCCAACCAAGGCACATCACAGCCTACAGAGGATGAAGAGAATGTGTTAAGCAACCAGAGTGAAAATAGAGACACCAACAAAGGAACCAAAATTAGGGTAAGATCACAAGTCTCTACAGAAATAATAGTGACCTGAAGACAAAGACATAATACCTTCAAAGATAAGATAGCATTCAAAAGTTAAGGAGAGAATAATGATTTTTCAGAAGGACATTTCCCACCGATTGACAGTACTATGGAATACTAACACATATACTTAAGAACGAGAAAAACAAATTGGATAGAAAAGATAATATGTTAAAAGCTTACAGTCAAAGAAATTATTAATATATAAACACTAACTGGATAAAAATAAATTTATGTGCATAAAACAAGGAGACACAAGGAAAATACACAGCACAATAAATATATTTCAAATGAAATATAAAAACAAAATTTAGCTATAGTTCATGTGCAAGAAATTACCCTAAAACATGATGATACAGAAAGGATGAAATGAAACAATAAAAACATCACTCCAGGAAAATTATAAACCAAAATAAAACTGATATACCTAGCTTAATACCAACCATCCTTTATAGAAAAAAATGTTACTAGGAGTAAAAAGGAATAATTTCAAGTGGGACAATTTACCAAACAGATACAATAATCACGAACTCGTATGCACATAAAATAAAGCTTAGAAACCCAAAAGTAGATGAAATTACAGAGATAATTTTCTTTATTCTTTGCCAACCCATGTGAAAGATTTTTAGTTCAGTAATCTCATAAACTGATAGGTAAGGTATTTTAAAAATCTCTAATAATTAATATGATGTGTTGCTGGTACGGGGGTAGACAAAAGACGAGTGGAACCAGAGAATTTAGAACCACGTATATATGCAGAAGTATAACGACAAGTCACTGGGAAAATAATGGACCATTCAATAAATTATAATCTCGGGGCGCCTGGGTGGCGCAGTCGGTTAAGCGTCGGACTTCAGCCAGGTCACGATCTCGCGGTCCGGGAGTTCGAGCCCCGCGTCGGGCTCTGGGCTGACGGCTGGGAGCCTGGAGCCTGTTTCCGATTCTGTGTCTCCCTCTCTCTCTCTGTCCCTCCCCAGTTCATGCTCTGTCTCTCTCTGTCCCAGAAATAAATAAACGTTGAAGAAAAAAAAAATAAAAATAAAGTAAATTACAATCTCTCAGAAAGATGATTTTAGCTGCCAACCACAGAATCCTCTCTGTGTTAAGTATAAAAGAATTTTATGAAAGAACTTTGGATAGCCCAGAGCCTCTCTTGAAAGTCAAACATCTTGGCTCTGAAGGGTGCAGCCAAGAAAAATGGCAGCCCTACCACGAGGATTTCGCTAAGGGAAAGTCCGTTCCTCCTGCATCTTGGCCTCAGTATTTTTCAGCACCAGATACCAGAATTCCACCAACTTGCCTTTGAAGGAAAACAAACAGCTCTGCCATCACACTTGCCGAATATTGTTATGCCAAGGTCTACCGGGCAGAGCTGTCACTTCATCTGCCTACTCCAAAGTCCAAGTGTCACGTGTGTCTACCTGATCGACGGAATGTAGGTCTCATACTTGTGTTCTAGCTATCAAGGAGTCTGCCTTTTCCCTTGAGAAGATAATGCAAAATGGGAAATTGTGCAACTATAAACACGGTTTTCAAAAATTGTTGAGTAGAAAAATCATGTATTACTGTGCATGCCTACTAGTCATCAACATGCACCGTTGTTCCATATGTAAACTTCAAAAATAAAACAATGGACTCCCACCTAATATAATACAACTCTTCATCTTCAAAAAGAAAATACCAGGACCCTTTCTCCTCATATGCTCATTATTATAGATGTTAAATACAAAATGGAGACCAGACTTGGAAATTCCCTGACTGAGAACACCACATGAGTGAAACTTAATTTAGCTCATTCTGCAAAACAAGTGAAACTATTTCTTGTAAATGTCTCTGATAATCATACAAGAAAATTAAGTCATCTTCCTAAATATCGTGCAAGATAATAATTTTTAACCAATCCCCTGCAATCTGGAAACCCCCATTGAAATAATCAGTCATTGTCAAGGTTAAACAACGTGCTCATTTTCACTTTATAAGCCTTCCTGTAAGCCTTGAGATTCATATCTGTATTTAAATTTAAAAGCTTCCAGTCCATGAGCTTTCCTATGTGTACCATAAACTCTTACTAAATACTATTTATTGATTTGGCGCTTTTAATTTTTCTATTTCAGAATTTTTGACACATCATTCTCCAACTCTAGGATCTCTGAATGTAGTAGTTATGTATTGTCATATAAGAAATCACCTTCCAAACTTAGTAGCTTAAAACAACCAACATTTATTAACGTGTAGTTTCTGTGTCAGTAATCTAGGCACAGTTTAACTGGAAATTTCTGTCTCAAGGCCCTTCATGTGGTCACAGTCATCCTGTTGGCTCGGGTTGCACTGCAGTCTCATCTGGAGGCTTAACAAGGGGACAATCTGCTTCCAAAGTCACCAGTGCAGTTTTGGACAGGTTAGTTCCTTGCATCTTTGGATTGAGGGCCTCAGTTCAGCACTGGCTGTTAGCCTTAGGCAACTCTTTGCCATAAGACCCCTCCATAGGGAAGATCACAATATGACAGCTGGCTTCCCTCAGAGCAAGCAAACAAGTGAACAAGAGTAAGCACGCCAGGTGGAAGCTACTGTTTTTTATAATCTAATATCAAAAGTGACATCCCATTACTTTTATATTATTTATAATAGGAACTAGGTTCAGCCATAGTCAAAGAGAAGGGGTTTCACAGGGGCATGAATACCATGGGTGGGGTAGGGGAGATCATTGTGGGCCATCTTAAGGATGCCTACTATACTGGGCATTTCTTTCCACATCTAGTCAAAATTTTATCCTGACATTTTATACCCTATGAAATAACTATAATATTAAACATCAATAACAGTCCCAATATAAGATTGGATAGCAATAAGAAAAACCAGAAACAATTTTGTATGGAGTAACACGATATGATTATAGCATTTAGTAGTGTATGGATTGTGTTGTTTTGATAACTATGGTGGGTAGGAGAAACAAATCCAAATGTAGAACAATTGTCCAATTCAGTTGGAATAAATCACATCCCCTCCATATTAAAAGTGGTATAATATAATCAGCCTGCCACGAGATGTCTCGCTAGTTATGTATTTACCCAAGGGGAAATGCTCTCATTCTTGTCATTGTTCCTCTGTATGTCATATGTCTTTTTTTTTTCCTCTGGCTGCCTTTAAGATTGTCTCTGTACCATTTATTTTGAGCAATTTGATTATGATGTGTTTGGGGGTAGTTTTCTTTATGCTTGGCATATGTTTTTGGTGTTTTGTTTTGTTTTTGTTTTTGCAAAGGAGAAGAAGGCTTGAGGTGCTTTGAAGGTTGTTTTTTTGTTGTTGTTCTCTGTTTTGTTTTCCTTTGTTTGATTTATGGGTTTGTAGATTTTATCCCCTTGGGAAGTTTGCCCGTGATTCCTTCAAATATCTTTTCTCCACATCCCCTTGTTCAAGGACTCCAATTGCATGTATACTAGACCTCTTGAAGTTGTTCCACATCTCACTATTGCTCTGTTTTTAGGTGTGTTTTTTTGCTTGTTTGTTTTACTTTGTTTTGTTTTTAATCCTCACTTCTCTGTGTAGTTTAAGTTTTGGGTAGTCTCTATTGCTATGTGTTCATTTCGCCCATCTTTCCTTCAATGTCTAATTTCTCATTAATCCCATACAATGTACTTTTCATTTAGTATATTGTTGTTTTCATCTAAGTTTGATTTGAATCTTTTGTTTTATATCAACTATGTGCCTATTTAACTTTTTAAAACATCTGTAATACAGTTATAATAATTGTTTTAATGTCCTTATCTGATAATTCTAATTTCTGTGTCAGTTTGTGATCACTTTTGACAGACTGATTTTTATCCTCATGTGGGTCTTATTTTCCTATTTCTTTGCATGCCTTTTCCATTTGATTATGAATTTTACATTCTTAGGTGCTGGTTATTTTTATATTCCTATAAATATTCTTAAAGTTTGTTCTGGGATGCAGCTAAGTTATTTGGAAATATTTGATCTCTTTCATATTTGCTTTTAAGATTTGTTAAGTAACACAAGAGTAGGCTGAGTCTAGAGCTGGTTGTTCACCAATACTGAGCAAGACCCTTTGTTTACTCTATCCAACGTCCTGTAAATCATGAGGTTATCTAGTCTGGCCAGTGGAAATAGGTACTGCTCTCAGCCCTCTGTGAGTGCTGGCCACTACAATCTCTAATCATTTCAGGTCATATCCTTTCCCAGGCCTTGGGTAGTTTCATCACATGTATGAGCTGATCAGCACTCAGCTTAATACTCAAAGGAAGCTTCTGCAGATCTCTGGTATTCTGTCTCCTTGCAGAAATCTCCTCCAGTACTCTGTACTGTGAATTCTTTGGATCTCCTCAAAATTCGACTTTGCCCCTTCAAGTCAGTGATTTACTGAGCTCAACCCAGGTGCATCCTTGGGTTGCACCATGCTGTTGGGTGCAACCATACCTTGGGTTGCACCAGGTATCCATGCTGTTACCTGGAAACTTTCTCAACATAGTAAACTCAGACAATTGTAAGGCTCACTTTGTTTGTTTCCCAGTCCTTGGGGATAACTGTCCTTCATTACCTAGTAGTCCACATCTTGAAAACCATCATTTCATATATTTTGTCAATTTTTTTTTATGCTTCAGACTAGAGAGTAATTCCAGTCCTTGTTATTCCATTTGCTCAAGGAAGTGGAAGTGTCCTTCAGAATATGACCTTTAAGTGCAATGGATTGCTTTTCATTTTTACCTAAATTTATATAGCTAAGAAGGAAGGCAATTCCAGGGAGATAATTTGATTAGTTAGTTGTATTCCTTCTTCCTTCTTGAGAAGAATGATTCTTTCTTTTTCTTTTTCTTTCTTTTTCTTTTTTTTTTTCAGGTAAGCCATAGGTAAACTGAGCATGAGTGAATGTTGCATTGTTACTACCTCCAACAGCTTTCTTCAATACTCTGTCCTTACGGTAAGAAGTCAGTGTACCCATTCTGCATTAGGGTCAGTGAGAATCCCCATCACAGGGTCCACTATAACCAGTTTTGCATGCTTAAAATGTTTTCCAAACTCTTCCACAGTTGATCTATTTAGGTCTTCTTGCTTCAAGTGTCTAAATTAGTGAACTGAAAGTAAATCTATGTTGATGAGTTGATGGATTAATGTAGAATTTTCTTTTAATAAGTGAGCCTTCTGTACAGTCTTAACTAACAAAAGCAACAAACTCTGAGGAGAAATTTTAGGTACTGTGGTAGACTATTTGGATTTATTAGGCTAGTTACAGTAGCATGAAGGTATTCAGTAGTTCAAAGGGCTAGAACCACCTATGTTATGTCCTCCCAATTTAGGGTTTATCAAATTCAGTCTCTTTATTATCAAGTTCTGCCTTTCTGCTTCTAAAATAGAACTACTTTATATTTAATTATATTTTAATTATGTTTCTTAATTAACTCCTACTTATTTGGACTATATTCCAGAAATTCATTTTACCCCTCCTGTGACCTATGAATGTGTGAATACTATGCAACACTATGTGAATTTTTGGAATTCCAGAAGCACATAAATATTACATAATAATCTACCAACCTAAGTTTACTTTGAGAATTCTCTGATATTTATGAATTTTTACTCATAAATGTCCAATGATCCATGAAGAAGACAATTAATAGAATTCAAAGTAGTGTTCCTTTACCCTTGAACCAGAAACAAAATGATCCAAATGTTTAAATAACCAAAGCAAATTTTAATTATTCCTGTTGACCATATGGCTTTGCTTGAAATTACAGATACAAACAATGTGTTTATAAAATTATAATGCAAAAAATGAGAACTGTGTCAGTAATTTCTTTTAATTTTTTTAATGTTTTTATTTATTTTTGAGAATGAGAGAGACAGAACGCAAGCAGAGGAGGGGCAGAGAGAGAGGGAGACACATAATCCAAAGCAGGTTCCAGGTCTGAGCTGTCAGACCAGACCCCAAAGCAAGACTCGAACTCACAAACTGTGAGATCATGATCTGAGCCGAAATCGGAGGCTTAACCTACTGAGCCATCCAGGTGCCCCAAGTGATTTCTTCTTAAAGCTCGATGGTGCATTAGGAGGTCATCCAAGATATCCAGTGGTCTTCAGGCACAAATAACCTGTGATAACACTGAAGATTAATTGTAACAAACAGTGACTTTACAGTGCTGGCTAAGAAGTCCAAGAAGTACACATAGACCCAAGAAAACGTGTGTGTGTGTGTGTGTGTGTGTGTGTGTGTGTGTGTGTGTGTAATATTCTCCTCTAACTCAGAAAATAAGCAAAACTAAATTGGTAAGAAAAATGATAATTTATTGAAAAAGTTTCAGTTCTATCTAGATGATTCTTCTCATTACTTAATCAGCATGTGTCTCTCCCCTGGCATAGGAGGAACTTTGGGGTGCCTGGGTGGCTCAGTCAGTTAAGCGTCTGATTCTTGGTTTCGGCTCAGGTGATGATCTCACAGTTCCTGGGTTTGAGCCCCACATCTATCTCTGAACTGACTGTGTGGATCCTGCTTGGGATCCTCTCTCTGTCTCTCTCTCTCTGCCCCTCCCATGCATGCACACTCTCTCTCTCTCTCAAAATAAATAAGTAAACTTAAAAAAAAAGAAAGAAAGAAAATGGGAGGAGCTTTGTCTCCTGAGTCATGCACCTGTGCTCCACCTCTGCACAGAATGTTTCACCACACCAAGGGCTACTTCTCATTTTGCTGTCAGTCACCACCTCGACTTCTGGACTGTGATCTCTCAGAAATCTCCTGTGCCCATCACATTGGCCTCAGCAGAGAGGCAAACTTGAGTCACACTATATCTACGTAGAGCTCAAGTTCACCATTATTCACCATTCCACTCCCCAAGGCTATAAAAGTAATAATATCTCACAGAAGTTTTGGAGAAACAGAGAGACTTTAAAATATCGTAATACAGATGAGTTAAAGTTGAGAATTTGACATTTTTGTCTAGTCCCTTGTACATCCCTCAGCGAGGAATGTTTCACTGGTGATTTTCTCTGGAGGTATCAACTTTTTGCCCACTTGACCAATCTCTTCCCTCACCCTCTTATTTCCCACGGTCTTTATTTACTCTCTGACCCCCCAAATTCATGGTCATTTGTTATTAAAAGTAATTTAGCTATCATTTTCTTGCACAATCTTCTTAGAAGCCATGCCCTTGGGAGACAAGGAGCTTTGCCTTTTCACTCCCTCCAAACAATTATCCCAACTACCATCTAGTAACTTCAGTGTTACTGAAGTGTGGATAGGAACAATCCTTCACAGTTTAATGACTACCTCACACTTCAATAGCCTTCATCTCCAACCTATTTCAATAACCAGCTCTCAAGACCACAATTTGTCACCATCCCTCAATCCCTGACATTTTTAGTCTCCTATGATAATCATTAACCTGCATCACAATATGATTTGGAGGGCAGAATAGGTTTAAATTTTATTATATGTGAAAGCATTGAGACGGAGACATAGTGAAAACCACTAATTTTAGCAATGATCATTTCAAAAAGTTGTCAATGAGGAAAAGATTCCAACCAAGCAGCAGATCCCCTTGTTTTCTTTCTAAAACAATTATAGTATTATAATGAACACTTGATCTCTCAGCTTTTAAAAGACAAGTGCAACGATTGTAAGATTTTTATTTGTTTACTATGTGTCTCAGCCTTTTACATACTGGAAAAGAAGGGTTAACTCCTGTTTCTTTCATCTTTTCTCTAGAGCCAGGCATGCCTGAAGATTTGACCTTTAGTCTTGCAGCAGCAACTCAGGAATAGTTATAAATTACCCCTGTCAGATACAAGATAAATGAAAGGCCTGTGTACTGGACTAAGCACGAAACTCATTGTCAAGTTTGTTTAATGAGTGATCGGAAACTAATGAAATGGAGCTGCCCTGGAAAGTGGGGGTTAGTCACATAGACCTGAGGAGATTAGACTAAACAGTTATATTCATATGGCTTGATATAAAAGCTGAAGGGACCTCAGCAACTTCCCTAAGCTGAAGTTGTTTGTATCCAGTCAACTTTGTTCCTCGTGACTACACACACCCAGTGTGCAGAATGATTGGGACATCCAAAGCTGTACTTAGGGATCATGAGACCACTGCTATGTTGTTGTTATTTGTGCCATGATGCTTGACCTGTAAACTTTCTTAAAGATAACCAACCTTAGCGCTTGATGAAGCCTACTGTGAATCCTGAGTTTGTCAATCTGAAATTAAGACCACAATTTTTGGTAAAGCAGAGAGGATGTCCACATACATTATTTTATTTAATCCTCACAATACTCCAAAGAAGTTAGAAATATTCACCATTTCCATTTTGCAGATGAGAAAATACAGAGTTTGAGTGAAAAGGGTCAGGGTCATATAGCTTACAATTGAAATGAACTATTTCTCATTTCTTACATATTTTCAAAACTGATTTCTCTCTAAGAAGCATATATTTTCAGCATCTTAGAAACAGAAAATATTTACTTAATATTTTTGCCAATAAATAGCTCCTTCTCTTAGCAGGAGCTCTGTGACTTAAAATTTGTTAGAATCACCTATATTATTTTTAAATAAAATTTAGTATCAATAATATTCTATTTTATGATTATTAAAGATTTTTGCCTACTTTTTTTTTCTACATCACATATATGTTATACCTGACATACAATTTGACATTCTGTATGGTTTTTTTTTTCACTTATATTTTGGGGGAGACAAAATTTAACTTTTTTTGAGAAAGAGAGAGAGAGTGTGTGCACGCGTGTGCACGTGCAAACCAGAGAGGGGCGGAGAAGAAGGGAGACAAAGAGTCCCAAGCAGACTCTATGCCCAGTGTCAGCCCGTTGCCAGGGCTTCAGGACCTCAAGATCGTGACCTGAGCCAAAATCAAGAGTCAGACATGTAACTGACTGAGCCACAGAGGCACCCCAAAAGTTACCTTTTGAATAAGTTGTTGACATCCTTTCCCCCTTTCCTTGCCATCTAGAGTAAATTTGGTTTTATTTGCTCAACTCTCCTACTCCTCCCCCAACCTCTGTGACTCGTTTTATCCATTCCAGCTTTATTCCTGGGTTTTTCTGATGCAAAATTAATATAATGGGGAAAGAGAGAAATGAGATTTGAGAATCCAAGACAGGAGACTTTTACTGAGATTTTTTTCAAAGAGGAAGAAAAGGGAGGAAACTATGTGGCTTTTAGGAGGAAGGATATTTGGGAAGGCTGAGAGATTGGACCTGGGGAAGTGGGGAGAGATGGTGAGAACATAAACATGGAGAAAGAGGTTTTTTGAAGTTTTTTCTATGCATTATATTCTGTATTTCTATGTGTTTCTTAAGAGGCACCACAAAATATTTAAATTGCTTTAATTTGGGTTACTGGATTGTGTTTCTATCTTTGAAAGCGACCCTAGATACTGGAGCGTAAAGCAAAACAATTTATGTTTCAAATATTTTCTTAGTACAAATGCTGAAATACAAATGTATCCATGTGTTTGATTGATTTCATTAGTACAATTAGGACAAATGCTGAAGTACAAATGTATCCGTATTTTTTATTGATTTCGTTAAGGCTGTTTCTAATTTCTCAGTATATACAAATGTTATTTATGGCTACTTTGGCATGTTAATCTTTGCCCTCGTTTTCAGTTATTATTTTCCTAGTAGAGTTACTGAGTCATTAGGTATGTACATTCATATTTAAGGCTTTGATCCATAAGGTAAAAATTTTTTATAGACTTTCTCTCTAGACTTTTTCTGTTTCCTGTTCCTATCATAGTAAATAGTAAATAGTCCACAGTAAATAGTCCATAGTATGGGCTCAGTGATAGTTATTAGCAAGTGAGAACTCAACTCTTCCTCTCCTAATTGGGTGTTTCCCTTGAACTTTGGAAGGGTATCTCCAACTGCCTCATGGACATCTTCACCTGAATGTCCCCCTTATATTTCAAAATCAAAATTTCAATTTCTAAGTATTCATCCTGCATCCTTTACTGCATTTACTATTTGAGATGATGTCATACCATGTAAGATTTAGAAGCCTAGAAATCATCATCCACTATACACCCTTTCCCTCTCACTCATTTCTTGTCAAATGCTAATCTGATTTTCCCCTAAATATTCTATGTCCACCCCTGTTTCTTCCTGTTTACTCTGGCCACAATGTTTCAGGTCCCCATCACTTTATACGAAGTCTTTCTACCTACAGCCTTGCCCCTACTTAGTACATCCTCATTGTGGTCAAGGCTGAACATTCAGTGCTCCTTTTTAAAGTCCTTCATTGTCTTCCCATCATCTCCAGTGGCACTCCCCAGTATGTGTGCAGAGAGTAGGTTATAGGACTTCCAGGGCTGCAGGAGGCATCACATGGTCATCTTTGGTTGTCAGCCATCCTGACAATGTGAGCAAGTGTGGCAGTCATGTATTATCCTTTCTCTGTGGGCCATGATGGGAAAACACCTGGACAACTCTAACAAGAGGATGACTTTTCATGATCACATTTAAAGCCTTTTCTTACATGGACCCCACCCATACCTCCTCATCTCACATCAATTCCCCACTGGTGCATTTTTCTGTTAATGGGTCCCAAATGCACTGTGCCTTGGTGGCTTCTTGCTTTTTCTTACCCATCACTCCCCTACTCTCCTCACTTCTTCCCTCACACCACTCTTTGCCATACTTTGAGAATCAATAATCTTCCAACTCCTGTTTTGTTAAACTATGGATTAGCTATTCCTGGGGGGACCCGGGAATAACTGAATCATAACATTTGGACTTGGAACCCATAAAAAATCCACCACTCAAATCACCCCCATGTGTTTATTTTACACATTGTATAAAACATTACCGTACACAAAACCTCACTGATTGATGTAGTTTGCAAAACATAACTAATATGTGCCATAAAATAGCAAAATCAAATAGAGTTAAATAAAAACTTCATTAAAATATTTGCAAGAAAAAGAACAAGAAAGCTACTCTTCATTTAAAAAAATAAACAGCTATGTTGATGGTAGGGATTATAATTGACCCTAAGAATTAATGAGATGTATCTTTGTGATAACCTGTACTGTAAGCAATTCAAATTTTAGAGTAAAAAATGATTACATTTTAGATTACCTATTAGAGTAAATAAAAATGCCTTAGAGACAATGAGAAAGAAGGAAATCATGCCATTTGCAGCAACATGGATGGAACTGGAAGGTATTATACTGAGTGAAATAAGTCAGTCAGAGAAGGACAGATATCATATGTTTTCACTCACATGTGGAACTTGAGAAATTTAACAGACCATGGGGAAGGGAAGGGAAAAAAATAGTTACAAACAGAGAGGGAGGGAAGCAAACCATAAGAGACTCTTAAATACAGAGAACAAACTGAGGGTGGATGGGGTGGTGGGGGAGAGAGGAAAAGGCATTGATGGGTGTTGTATGCAAGCCAATTTGACAATAAGTTATACTTAAAAAAATGCCTTAGAGAAATGGGCCTGATAGCACACATGGTCAGTATGATATTTGGATTTTGTAAAGCCAGTTTATTCCTCAAGTTTATGGTTCCTTGAAATTCTATCATCATCTCACAGCAAATTCCCTTTGAAGATATACAATATGTTGATATTTGAAATTATACTTGTAGCACATGCTCTGGTGATGAATGATGTGGAGAACAAAGGCAAAAGAAATGTAGAAAAAACATTAAATTTCCTTACAACTTACAGCCTATTGACAAGTCCTCGAGATAGGCAGGATGACCTTCCTTCAGGAACTCAACTTCCTCATTGTTAATATTTTGCTAAAGGCAAAAGACAACCTTAGCTTGACATTAGCTCGACCTCCAGGATCCTGTGAGTCTTCTTTAACATATAAAAATCCCTTTGGAAACTTCCTTTATCTCTATCCCCCAAGATATATGTTAGCAATCATCCTCTAAACATATGGCCCTCTGATACACATCTGAAGGGTCTCATGACTAAAGTTTTATAAGACAGCAGAAAATGTCCCTTCAAGGTCCTGGAACCTTGCTTCCAAATTCCTTAGAGACTTGCACTATCCCTAACCCCCTCCCAACTTGAAAGTATGTAATCAATCGCTCCACACAAACCCAGTGCAGCTCTTTCTCTCCATGGGTTCTGTCCCCATGCTTTAATAAAACTGCTTTTTTTGCAAAGACATCTCAAGAATTCTTTCTTGACTATTCATTCCCAGACCCCAACATTTTACATCAATGGATACATGGTATATAATTTTTATTTAATACCTTTTTAAAAAAATTTTAATGTTTATTTATTTGAGAGAGAGAGAGAGAGAGACAAAGTGTGAGCAGGGGAGGGGCAGAGAGAGAGAGAGAGACAGAATCTGAAGCAAGCTCCAGGCTCTGGGCTGTCAGCCCAGAGCCCGATGTGGGGCTTGAACGCATATTTGCATTAATGTTTTCCTTCACAAAGCCAAAAGTCTGGATGCAGAGCTCTCATGCTATATCTATATGAAGGCTATGTAATTCTGGGGGGACCAAAATTTTTAAATTGCCCAATGTTGAAAAGGTCTCATGAATACTGGAATCAGTATTTCCAAATTCTGACTGTGTGATGTGGTATTGAAAAGTACATTAAACAAACAAACAAACAAAATAGATGTTTGAGTGAGCTATTCAGAGAGTGGCTTTACTTTTCCTCTCTAAGCCTTAGATTTCTATGCAAAATGGAATAATTGTCTTTTTTGCAAGCTCTTTTGCAAGTATTAAATGAGATAAACTGTGTAAACTACTCAGTGTAAGGCCTGACAAAGAGAAGACCGGTAACTAAGTTTAATTGTACCTGACATCCAAGGAAAGTAGGATTCATAAAATCCCGTGATTTAAAAATAAGTAAGATTCTAGAGATTTATTCGATCCAAACACAAGCAATAGGACAATAAACGGGTCGGACTTAATGGGTTCCTTCTGCTTTTGACACTGAGTCCCTCAATACGGACACGTTTGCATCTCTTTTTTTTTTTCTTCCAAGCCTAGAGAAACAGCAAGTTCATGCAAACTTGCCGTAGTTGGAGGGCTTAGTTCAACACCTCAAGTGGTCCCAGCAGCTAGTTAGCTGGCTCCTGCAGCTGAGCAGAAAATTAAATAGCGCATACATGCCCTGGTTTCAGTGCTCCATAGAGGGTTGCATAAAGGGAGCCAGAAGACAAAATAAATTAGATATAATGAGGCTAGTTAGGAGAAGAAAATTTCTACTTATTCCTACAATTATTTAGGTTAACAAACAGGGAAAATAATTCTTTAATTATTTTACAATTATCTTAGGAGAAAATGTAGAGATATAGTCCGTAATGTAATAGGCAGATTGCAGCAGCTTCTCTTAAGGCTTTTCATCCATAAAGTATTAATTAAACATGAAGGCCCCTGCTGAGGTAGCCCAATGCCTTAGCAAGCCTCCATAAGCAAACCAAAACCTACATCTGTAACGCCTCAAAGTTAAGAAATCAAAACCTGGGTGGTTCAGTCGCTTAAGCACCGATTTCAGTTTAGGTCACGATCTCGCAGTTCATGAGTTCAAGCCCCACATCCTGCTGTCTGCTGTCAGCATGGAGCCTGCTTTGGATTCTCTGTCTCCCTCTTTCTCTGACTGTTCCACCATGTTCTCTCTCTCTCTTTCTCTCTCAAAAATAAATAAACCTTAAAAAAAAGAGAGAGAAATCAAAACCTGAGGCCCACCAATCACAGTCAACTGGGTTTTCCCAAATAAAGGCAACAGCTTAAAGTATTAGCCAATCAAACAATTTCCTTACTTTGCTTCCACCTGCTGTCTATAAAAGTCCTTCCCCAGCTCTTGTCAGGGAAATGCTCCTGTTTCCCATTTGGCAAGGCCTGATTCAAATGGATTTTCCTAAAATAAAATTTTTATTTGTCTCAGTTCTTCTTTTAACAAACAAGACTTCTTATAATAGTGTGTTTGTTGCAGTTTTTAGGCATTGATCCCTAAAATGTAAAGCCTTGCATTTTTATTTCTCTTCTCTTTTGCTACCCAACCTCTGGTAGAGATGTGTGATTTTGTGATATGCCTTCGTCCATAGTTCCCGGCACATAGCTCCTAAAACTCTCGTAATTTCCCAAGAGGCATCGGAGCATTGTTTTTACAATATTTGGGTTTTTGTCCTTGGTTCCCAAAATCGTTTCAAAGCAATAAAGTTGAAAGGAGTGGCTTGTTAAATCATAGTAAGCCCTCTAAACACACCAGTGGTTGTTAAGTAGGTGATTTTTTGGAAAACCCCTAGATAACCACAGGATGGGGGCTGGTTGCCTGGGGAACCAACTGTGTAATTCGGTGGTTGGAACTTTCAGCCCCATCACCTGATCCCTGGGGAAGGGAAAAGAACTGGAGGTTGATTTAATCAGCAATGGTCAATGATTTAATTGTTGTGACTATACAATGAAGCCTCAATAAACCCTAACTGGAGGAGTTTGGAGAGCTTCCGGGTTACTAAACACGTGGAGGTTCCTGGAGAGGGCGCAAAACCTCTGCATCCTTTTCCACCTTCCATGTCTTGCCCTAGGCTTCTCTTCCATCTGTGCCAGAGTTGTATCCTTGTAGAGTAAATCACAATCTGGTAAGTAAACTGTTTTGTTTTTGGGTTTTTTTTCCTGAGTTCCGTAAGCCACTCTAGCAAATTACCAAACCTGAGAAAGTAGACGTGGGAACTTCTGATTCATAGCCAGTCTGTCAGAAGCACAAGTGACAACTGAACTTGCAATTGGTGTGTGAAGTAGGGGTGGTGGGGGTGGGTGGGCTTGGGAGACGGAGACCTTAACCTGTGCGGTTGGCACCGATCGCAGGTACATAGTATCAGAATTGAACTGAATTATGGGACACCCAGCTGGTATCCACAGAGAATCGGAGAATCACTTGGTGAGGGAAAACACACACAATTTGTGGACAGAAGGGTTGAAGTATTGGGTGTGAGTAAAGTAGTGAGTACAGGGAGAAACAGCTTTTCCTTTCAAGGTTCTAGTGATAAATCAAGATGAAGACACATAGGAATTTAAAACATAGAAACTGGGTGTGCCATTCCCCAAATTTGAATTGAAATTAACATCAAACCATAATTTTACTAGGGCCAATTATTTCAGAGCAAGCTGGATTGTATTCCCTTTCAGAAAACATTTCTTTACATCACAAGACTAGTTTGACCTTTTGACCTAAATTTTCTATCTCTACATCTGGAAAGAATGCCCAGATCAATGCTTAGACATCTGACAATATCTCAAAGTGTGATTATTCTCTTAGACCACAATGTTTACCTTTATACCTCTGTCCACTCCACTGTAGTATGGATATTCTTGGAGAATAACGGTCTTTTCTATAGTCAATACCTAACTCATATTTAATTGCTTAAAAAAATATTTGTTGAAATGTTTGTCAATGTCATTTAAATCGTATGATTCATTATTCATTCACTTTAAATAATCTCCTCCAATGGTTATTTAAATAAAGTTGTTCAGAAATATCTTCCTGCAGCCACTGGGTGGCTCAGTTGGTTGAGTGCCTGACTCAGTTTCCGCTCCGTTCATGATTTCATGGTTCATGAGCTTGAGCCCAGCATCAGGCTCTGCACTGACAGTGTGGAGCTTGCTTAGGATTCTCTCTCCTCTGTCTCTACCGCACCCCTACTCACATGCACATGCTCTCTCTCTTTCTCTCAAAATTAATTAATTAATTAAAAATATATGTATTAAAAAAAAAGAAAAGAAATATCTTCCTGGAACTTGGAAACAAGAGAAAGATGAAGTAGACTATATTATTTGCTTCAAATATTTTCTGCCATAAGACATCCCTGGTCCAATGACATCAGGCTTAGCCACAACCTGCTTTGGACAGTGAAATGTGAACCAAAGTGACATAAGCCACCTACAAGCTAAAGGTTTGAGAGACTTTACATGGTTCTACCATTGTTGTTTTCCCTCTGCCATGAAAACGCCATTTTCTGGAAAGGAATTTCCCCTTCCACTTGTGTGCCCAGATGAAAAAGACACATGAGGTTGCAATCAAACTGTACTGTGGAGACAAAATATAAATCTTTTTTGTTGTAAACCACTGAACTGTTGGGTCTGTTTGTTACTGTAGTGTAACCTAGCGAAAGCTAGTTCATAGGGGATGAGATTACTAAAAATACTCTTCTAAAACTCTAAGATTCAACCATTTAAAATAATCATGGAATCATCAAATGTAGATCTCAAAGAAAACTTGGTCATTATATAACCTAACCCCCCTCACTTTACAAATGAGCAATTAGAGACCTGTCGGCCTCAATGATGCATTCATGGACAGGCAACTAACTGTTGGACCAGGGCCTGAATCTGAATGTTCTGACCCTCCTTATTTAAAAATTGATGCTGACTGTAAATAATTACCCTTTAACTACATTTACGAGGAAGGATAACTAAAATTATAGAGATAGATGAAATCCCAATGATTCGTTTACTGTGTGAAAAAGTTATTGCCGCTAACTCACAGTTGATTTTTCCAACAATGATACTTGATTTGCTAAGAACTATTTTCATTCTTTCTCCTCGTGCTCAACACTACAAATCTGAGGCCAGCTGACCAGGCCATTACTTGTTGAATAGACTTGGTCTCTGTGTGACGCAGACTGACCCGTACTGAGACTGAACCATAAACGCAACCTCATTAGCCTCCTGCTCTCACCAATTTGCCTAAAGTAGACTTGTTTTAAAGGGTCACAGAATTTTGAATTTAGAGAAAAGAATTATTCAATAGAAATTATCAGGACAATTATGTAAAGTACCAAAAAGACTCCAGTGAGATTAACCTAGGTTACATAGGAGCAATTCCTGCCTCTACAGAAATTAGTCACAAGAGTGGGATAGCAGTTGAAACTGTAAACGTGTTTAATTTGGAAAAGCTTTAAAGGTGAAATGGATACTTAGTTATCTAGGAATAATTAAAAAAAAAATAAAAAGCTTCTGACATTTGCCAAAATCCCTGTGATGCGATTACTTCCGCCATTACTCATTGCCGGCTAGAGTGGTTTAGTGGAGGACTTGCAAAATCCTAAACGTTTGTTTACCTTGTGGCTATTGTGAGCTAGGGTGAGTAATAGAACCTGAAAGACCTGAGTTTAAATCTTTGTTTGTCACCTCATAACTGTGTTTTAAATATTTCACATAAGCTTTCTTGGCCTTCAGTGTCCTAATTGGCTTAATAATAACTTGCTGTGTAGGGTCACTGTAAGAACAGACGCAGATAATAAACTGCTGATGCCTCTCCTGGTACTTTGCTCTATTTTGCTTAATCCACTCCAGCGGTGTTGAACACTTTGCAATAGCTCAGACACTATAGGCACATTCCTGCCTCAGGACCTTTGTACTTGGCTGTTTCTTTGCCAAAATATTATTCACCTACATATCCTTATGGCTTGCCTGCTCTCTGTCTCTCATCCTTTGCCTTTCTCCTAAGCACTTACCGCTAGCTCACAAGGACACATTGTGCTTGTTTATTTGGTTTTCGTCTCTCTTATTCCATTAAAATATAAACTTTACTATAGCATGGATTTTGGTCTCTTTGTTGACTACTGCATCCTCAGAGCCCAAAACAGTATCAACCATATAGACTTAAAAATATTTGTTGAATAAATGAAGTCATTGGATTAAAAAAAAAAAAAAACCTTGTAATATTTATTAATTATCCTATCTTGAGGCTAGGGACAACTAATCTTACCTTGATTTCCCTCTAGAACCAGTAAACCTGCTGTTGCACCCAGCCAAAACCATTCCGTTCTAGTCATGCCCATGCCTACCACAGTGTCCTTTCTCATTCTGTGCCCCTTTTATTGTTATTATTGGCTTGAATTTTCCATTTAATAGAGAACAAAGGAAAAGCTAGGGAGTATATGAAAACCTACCTAACACATTGCTGTAAAACTTGGGAGAAGTTGCTGCATTTTATTAAATTGGGAAAGAAATTCTAGAAGATTGATTTAAAAGCATTAACATTGTCAACAAATAGGATCTAGGGGCACCTGGGTGGCTCTGTCGGTTAAACGTCTGGCTCTTGGTTTTGGCTCGGGTAATGGTCTTACAGTTTTGTGGGTTTGAGCCTTGTGTCGGGCTCTGCACTGACAATGTGAAGTCTGTTTGGGATTCTCTGTCTCCCCCTCTCTCTCTCTGCCCCTCCCCCACTTGCACTGTCTCTGTCTCAAAATAAATAAACTTAAAAACAATAGGATCTAGAGCTAGATGACTGAGTTGCTTTCCTTCTCTAATTTCACTGTTATGCAAAAACATAAGAGGAAAATAAAGAAAGGCATGTTCATAAACACAACAAATAATGCGTGCAGAGTAAAGTAATGTATAACCAGTGTTTTAAACCAATAATGGTAATATTTTGGTGCCCCAAATAACAAATACAGTTTCTGAAAGAGAAGCAGGTAAAGTAACAAACATTTATTTAGGTAAAAGAGCTAGGCTATTTGTCTCAAGAAAATATGGAAACACATTTATGCCCAATCCTAGTGCCACTCTCTATATTAGTCAGACTCTAACTTAATTTCATAGGGCAAATCCATGTAGGAGAAAATTTCTTTTTTTTTTTTCTTTTTTTAAACTGTTTATGAGAGAGAGAGAGAGAGAGAGAGAGAGAGAGAGAGAGAGAGACAGAGTGCAAGCAGGGGAGGGGCAGAGAGAGAGGGAGACACAGAATCTGAAGCAGGCTCCAGGCTTTGAGCCATCAGCACAGAGCCTGACTCGGGGATTGAAATCACGAACTGTGAGATCATGACCTGAGCCGGTCAGAGGCTTAACTGACTGAGCCACCCAGGTGCCCCCTGTGGGAGAAAATTTCTGAACACTCAATTCAAACCAAAAAGTTGACCATGTAGAAGGTGGGGATAGTGTCAAGAAAGATGAAAAAAAGAGCAAAATATGACCCTACTGTATTGACCACTTGCCATGTTTTAAAAATCCTTTTATAACTCAATTCACATATATGAAGTTACTTTCACCCAATAAAAGTGGAATTAAGCAAGCAAGTTCATCATATATCAGAGTTTTACTCATAGTAGATACTATGGGATGAATTGTGTCTCCTGAGAAGGTATGTTGAAGCCCTAACTCCTAGGACCTGTAGTTGTGACTTTATTTGTAAATAAGGTCTTTGTAGATATAATCAAGGTGATGTTATTAGGATGGGTCCTGATCCAGTATGACTGATGCCATTATAAGAAGAATAAAAGAGATACATATAGACAAAGGGAGAACAGCAAGTACTTAGAGATTGGAGTGATCAGCTGTAAAACCAAGGGATGCCAAGGACTAAAGACCACCACCAATGCTAGGAAGAGGCAAGGAAGGATTTTACACAAGAGCCTGGGAGGAAGCATGGCCCTGCTGACACCTTGATTTCAGACTTCTGGCCTCCAAAACCATGAGAAAATACATTTCTGTTGGTTAAGCCACCAGGTTTATGGTACTTTGCTACAGCTGCCCAAGGAAATGAATACCCTAGCCCAAAACTGGAAGAACCCAAGATAACTTTCACTAGGTGGCTGAATAAACAAACTGGTACATCTATACAATGGTAAAAAAAAAAAAAAAGAAATGAGTCGAGTCACAAAAAGACATGCAGGGCCTTAACTGAATATTGCAACTTGAAAGAAGCTAGTCTGATTTTATGATTCTAGTTATATGGCATCCTGTAAAAGACAAAACTACAGACAATAAAATAATCAGTAGTTGCCTGGGGGTTGGGGCAGGAAGGAAGGGTCAAAAAAAGTAAAGCACGGGGAAGTTTTAGAGTAATAAAACTATTCGTATAACACTGTAATGAATTGTCAAAACCTACAGAACTTAAGAGCACAATGGGAGAACCTTATTGCATGCAAATTTTAGAAATCATTTGGAAGGTCAGGGGATTCCAGGAAGGAATGTAGAGTGTGACACAACAATCTAGCTGTACTACAAATGTATGAAACAATCACACAGAAGGAGGTGAGGGAAAGGGCGCTGACGTAAGTAGCATTGGAAACATGTAGTGTTAAGATTAAAGACAAAAGGAAATGTACATAAGTACTGTACTCAAATTGATAGTTATTTCTACAGGATTGTGGGTTAAGAATCTGATGCTGCTATATACTTTATATACTTCTTAAACTGTATTTCCTGAATTTAAATAAGTAAATGGATGGCAGATGGTAGAAACCAAATTTCTCACTGTTAGAGTAGGAATTTACAGATAAGCAAGGTGAGGAAGCTAGAATAATCCATGTGATAATAAAGTTAGAGGCATTAGTATTAACTCGTATTTAACTTATTATGTACCAATGTACATAAAAGTATATTTATAAATAAATTGTATGTAAATATATACGCAAATGTGTATATATGTGTATACATCTGTACACATGTGTTAATATATACACATTTACTTCTATGCTCTGTCAGCTAAGGTGGTCTAAACAAATGATACCCCAGTGGCAACAAGCATACCTTACATTTAGGTCTTGGTTTGTATTGTCATTCTCTAGTACAAAGGAACCAGGGCCTGTTGGAATAAGAGCTTAGGCTAGGGCTGCCACAGGAAATATATAAGATAAGTCTGGAACATCCTGTAGAGCCAGAAAAGTAAGGTAGTTTTCCAAAAGCACGTCATATGGACAGACCTTAAGTTAAAAGAGGACAGGAACCGACGGAAAGAACTCTGAGTGGACAAAGCTGGGACATTTCAATAACAAAGTATTATCAGATTATAGCCCAGAATATGTAGTTAATAACCATGAGTCCATGCTGATATCAATAAATCTTTGAGGGGCACCTGGGTGGCTCAGTCAGTTGAGTGTCCGACTTTTGGTTTCAGCTCAGGTCGTGATCTCACGGTTTGTGAGTTCAAGTCCCGTGTTGGAATTCACACTGGTGGTGGCATAGAACCTGCTTGGGATTCTCTCTCTCTCCTTCTTTCTCCGCCCATCCCCTGCTCTCTCTCTCAAAATAAATAAATTTAAAAATAAATATTTGAATAAATGTTTGGATGAATAAATGGAGAAAAAGAATCAAATCTCCCATGCAAAGGAATCCCAAATAATTTATGTCGATATTCTGCCCTCCAAGATGGGGAGCAGAATTCCCCACTCATCAGGTGTGGGCTCTGCATAGTGATGTCCTTCCTAAGAGTACGGACAAATACCACCTCCCAGGTGATGAAGGTCAATATCGACAGTCAGAAATCATGTTGACTGTACATATCCTTGATATGATGTAATGAGAACGATGCTTTAACTCTGTGGTCTTCCTCTCAATGACCAATAATTCCAGTCTTACCATGAGAAAAACATCAAGTAAATCCCAATACTGGAGGATCCTATAAAATACCTAATGCCTTAAGAATTGTCAAGGTCATCAGAAATAAGTAAGGCCCAAGGAACTGCCGCTGCCTGGAGGAACCTAAGGATACAGGACAACTAAATGAAACTAGTATTTTGGATGGGACACTAGAATAAAAACAAAAGATATCAGATAAAATCTAAGGAAATCTGAATAACCATGGACTTTAGTTAATAATATGACTACTGGTTTATTAATTGCTGCAAATCAACCATACAGGGGTAAGAAGTTACGGAGAGTTTGGGAAAGTAGGTGTGGGATACAGGGGACCCCTCGGTATCATTGCTTCAATATTTCTGTGAACTTAAAATTATCCTAAAATAATAGAATCAAAAAAATAATAAAGTCTATTATAAAAAAGTTAAACAATGTAAGAATATTAAAAACCAGGCAAAAGTGTCACGAAAACGGAAGCTATTCAACTCTTATAGCAAATGCTATAAAAATTCCATCATTAACTTATTTATTTATTTATTTATTTTTTATTTATATATGAAATTTATTGTCAAATTGGTTTCCATACAACACCCAGTGCTCATCCCAAAAGGTGCCCTCCTCAATACCCATCACCCACCCTCTCCTCCCTCCCACCCCCCATCAACCCTCAGTTTGCTCTCAGTTCTCAACAGTCTCTTATGCTTTGGCTCTCTCCCACTCTAACCTCTTTTTTTTTTTTTCCTTCCCCTCCCCCATGGGTTCCTGTTAAGTTTCTCAGGATCCACATAAGAGTGAAACCATATGGTATCTGTCTTTCTCTGTATGGCTTATTTCACTTAGCATCACACTCTCCA